>NC_052616.1:8765327-9365327 GCF_016545825.1 Eucalyptus grandis | reverse complement strand
CCGCGTTCCCAAGCAATCTTGATTTCATCTCATCCTTTTTAAATGATGACAAAAGGGGAGAGATGCATGATTTGATCAAAAACTTTCAATCTTTTTAATGTTTGTTGGATTGTGTTTAAGCGTCTTTGTTTTTGACAGGACTTTGACTTTGTTTTGTGTGCGGATAAGAAATGCCTAGACTTGGACTTGACTTTCTGCTTTTATTAATCAATATTGATATCTTATGAATGGCTTAATCATATCTTGGACTAACCTATTTTCTGTGGTTGCAGATTCTAGTGTTATTCTATTAGCCATTTATTTCTATAAGATATGCATATGTGGTTGAGAAATGTTTTGCGGGTCAAAGTTATCCAAATCTGCGAGGAAGGTTTTGTCACCATCAAAAGGGGAGATTGTTGGAGAAATCATCGTGAAGTGTTTTAAAGTTGACAAAACGTTTCCATCAGTCAGTACGAAGGTCGGAGACTCGTTAGTTAAAGTCGAAGACTTAGGACAGCCGAGACTCAAGACTCAAAGTCTATCCTCATTGTGTCTCTAATCCGTTGAAGAAAGGTTATCCGTAAGCGGATGTTTTGTTCGAGATTTATCCTTATCATCGGAGAAGATCTCGTGGCTGGAGAAGACGTATCGAATCCTTTGATTGATCAAGATTGATTCAATGACTGAAGATTCGATGATTGTCTAATTATTATTGGAAGGTTCTACTTATGGAAACCGAGATCCTGATTGTATGGGCGAACAGATTGATGGGCTATCAACACGTTCCTTTAATAGCTCGAACAATCTTCCTAATTGATTCCGTCCAACGGGTAGATTGGAGGAATTCCTTTGGTAAGTGCCAACGGGTATGATGGCATAAAGGAGTATATAAGGAAGATGTTCTTAGTTGTTCGAGGTGTGTGCGATAGAAGAATTCCAAAGTCGAAGCTCCTATTTGTTTAGACAATTCCTTTGAGCGAATACTTGTATACAAAAAGAGAGTCTATATTTGTGAGAGACCTTGAGGAAGTGTGATAAAACATCCACCTTTGTGGAATCAAGGCAAAGCGTGCTATAACTTCTCTTTTGATCATAGTGAAATCCAGTAGGTGGGGCATCGGTGCGGAAAGAGTGGACGTAGGCTTGAAATAAGCCGAACTACTATAAATCCTGTGTTCAATCTTCTCTCTCTCTATACCTCGATCGTATTTCATTTTGTTAAGAATTGCTTCCATATATCGATAAATTGTCTAGGCACCTATTCACCCCCCTCTAGGTACTCATACTAGCTATATCATAATCGACCTAAGCGTCACATCTTGGTCCACTCGTGCTTGATCTAGGGCTTGGATTGACCTCCATCTTTCAACAAATGTATTGGAATTGTTGTTGAGGGCAATTACAAATGAGGTTGAGGGCATTGATGGCTAATTCGGTAAGGAAGCTAGAGATGGACTTTGGAGAAAGCGATCTAAAGAGTGAAAAAGGCGAAGGCACGATGATGATGATGAAGAAAAGAAAGAGAATGAGAAAATAAATTTAAAAAAAAAAAGAAGGAAAAAAAAATTTAGACGAAAATACCCCTATATGCAAATAAGATTTGGTTGGCTTTTAAGTTGAGACCCTTATTTGAAATTAAGTTAGTCACTTTAGGTTCTTGTTTGAGACAATATCCATTTTGGGTCCTTTCTTGAGAAAACGGTTCTACTTTAGGCTCTTAATTGAAATTTTCCCTGATTTGTGAAACGTGCAAACCGGAATATCAAAAAAGCAAAAGCCCATGCAATTGCAAATGTGACCATTGGACCCTGCCGTAGCACGCAAACCAGAATATTAAATAAGCAAAGCCCATCCACTCTTGCATGGCCCAATTGCTATGTTCAATACATGATCCAAACACTTATTTGTAAATGGGCCTCCTTATATTGGCTTACTACAATTGGATTGGGATGCTTAGGCCCAATTCTTATGGCCCACTAGGTAAAGCTCCTAGTCTACCTCTTCCATAATACCAGGATCCATTTATTTGAAAGAAGACCGTTTGTAGGAAATTGTTTTCTTACATTCCGATATTTGAATGATGGAAAACTAATTAAGTTATGGGAAACGTTTTCCATGGACTGAAAACAAGAAGTTTAGATTGAAAGAAAATTACTTCTTCTTTTTGGCAAGAAGGAAATCACTTTTCTTAATCTACTAAACAAATGAAAATTTAACGTTTTCCTTAATAATGATTTTCATGGTAAATATTACTTTTTATCAAGAAATTTTTGATGAAACAAACACATTCTTAATTATAAAATCCCGGCATATGGCCTCTATCTCTCTCCCCTTAGATACACGTACTAACTTAGGCAGCACAGACTGCTCTAGTGAATCGAGGCCCTACCCGATTTGAGCACTACCCTTGGCATACTTATTATTGCTAAATTCATCTCCAATCAATCATTGACAAACCCAATTGAAGCAGCAAGATAGGTCAGCTTAGTGGAGATTGCTTCATGATCTTTCACTTGTGTATACCACTTTCAGATATCTCTTTTTCTAATAGCAAGTAACTACTTTCATCCTTGTCCATCAGAAGGGGCTTTGTATAAGGACATGCCCATGAGAAACGGCTTCTCAATCGTGATTGATCCTCAAGAAATGCTAAACCTTTGTTTCTTGTATTTTGCGTCCAAAATTACAGAAGTTATTTGCAATGCCAGGGGGTGTGCCTCGCTAAACCTTTGTTTCTCATATTTTTGCTTCCAAAATTACAAAAGTTATTTGCAATGCCAGAGGGGCGTGCCTTTGGGAATGCGGACGATACAAGTGGTGCATATGGTTGTCGTTAGCTCGTGCCATAAGGTGTTGCTCTAAATCCCAAAATGAGTGCAACCCTCATGTCCCCGTTAAGTTTGGAATCCTAAACGCTTCGGGGGACATGCTAGAGGAAGGTGAGGATGAGGTCAAGGCTTCATGCCTCTTACCTCCTGGGCAGCACACATGCTGCAAAGGCTAAGACAAAGGGTCATGATCACACGAGTATAAGCCAAATCCAAAAACTCATTCTTAGTTCAGATTGCATGCTGAATCTCAATTCATGAAATCCAAGTACAATCTGAGTCGCTAAAACTGTCCATCAATTATACAGCGACGAGTTTGCTGTTGAGCCTTGTAAACATCACCCGTTACACTTGGCTGCTGGCCATGCTCGACGATCAAAATCATAGAAATATCCATATTAAGATCCTTGATAAGAAGAACAAATCAAAGAAAGTGACAGAAAGTCCTTAATGAATGTGAATTGATTCGATCAAAAATGATTTACCTACTTTCATGATTCTTTAGGACCACAAACCTAATTAGAGGTTGTCTATTTGTGGAAGAGGGGAAGAGTAAAAGTGGGAAACTTGCTTTTGTTTCCATATTAAGACAATAAGTTAATGAGATTATTAGTGTTTAGTAGTTCTTTTTCTAAGAATCTTGATGGGTTTGAAAATCCATGAACTTTATATTAAATAGTTCAAACTTTAAAGTGATGAAGTAGAGAATGCGGAGCTAGGGAAGAGTTACAAGTGAAGTCTTTGATGCCTCCTTTAGAAGAGACAAGTATATTCTTCACGTCATTTGAAGTAATCGATTACTGAGTTTATACATGTCATGCAGCAGCTTTAGTTGATTGTTCAATGCACTTGTAAATTCATTGGAGCATCACACCAGTAATTTCCAGCGAAAATTAGTTGAGATGATTACATAGGGATTTTGTGCAAATGTTTATGACTAAATTGACACGATTAAAAAGTTCAAAACAGAATTAACATCTATACAATGAATTTGAGATTCATTAGACAATTTCTCTGTTACTGCAGAGTAACTCAACCCAACTATTTGCTTTCGAGAATTCAAGTTCAATGGCTTTTCAAGGGAGAAGTAGATGCTAATACAGGTCTATGTATAATGGGTTATACCCACATAATGGTCCGTCACTTTTTGCATGAGTAATGGAGTCATTAGCCACAAGAAGTGTTACTGCTACTAAATTTCATAAATGGACAATACTACTGCTGCTGTTGCTATTACCATTGCTACCGCCGCCTCCGCTCCCCCACCACTAGATTTCATAAACGGACCAATTACACATGTTAATATATGATGTTTTAATATTTTCAAAATTTTCAAGTATTTTGCAATGACGTTTGATGAAGTTTTATTATAACCAAGTGCAACAAAGAATATTTTAATATTAAAATTATGATAGTATATGAAAAATTTCTAATTTATGTTATAAGTGCAACCTTTGTAAAATGTGAATATTTTTATTTATAGTATGTGATTTTCCGACACTTGACTACATGATATCATCTTCTAAAATTTTGGATGAATATCCACCATCTAAAATCGGTAGTCAAACTCTTCATGAATTTCTCTTTCTCGAATATCATTAGATTTGTTTCTTAAAATACCGGCACGTGCAAAAAAAGATGGTTTTTCAAAGCAAATTTACATCCGGTTGCCCCATTACGCAAAAATGAAGAGCCCAAACTGCACTTTTACTCATAGAAAGTGACAGCGTGGTCATGCTAGCGCTGTCCATGTATAATATACACACGAAAGTTCGTACTGACCTTTCTTTGAGGGCGATCGCACATCCACCGGTCAAACAAGAGTGCAGGGAAACCTCTCGATTACGGAAGACGACATAATGAAGGCTTAGCCTATCGATGAACGGTAGCTAGGGCTCTCGAGTCCATTTAAGAGATGCCCATCTTCACATAAGGAGATATAGCATGGTATGGAGTACATACTATATAATCCGGACCAAGTTAGAAAGCGATCCTGACGTTCCCATACCACAAAACATTTATCGTCCCTAGTTCCTTACTTGCTCTTCTTTCTCTCCACATAAAGCTGGCCTCTTCTTCCTCTCCTCCTCCTCCTCCTCCTCCTCTATTGACCACCGTTGATGAGCATCGATCGGAAAGGCTAGTGGCGTCGCCTCAAGGACAGAGAAGGAAAGAGCTATGGAGCATCGTTCGCGCCCTCTAAACCTTTGCCATGTCGACCCGAAATTAATCGCCGTCAACCGCGCACACATGCTCATCCATGGAGCAGCTCTACTTATCCTTATACACTATAGAGCTTCCTTTTTCTTCGCCGAAGAAGCTAGCTCACCGGGCCAACCCACCACTTTGGCTTGGCTCATTATTTTCCTGGGCGAGCTAACGCTGTCCCTCACGTGGCTTCTCCACCAGGCCTTCCGATGGCGGCCCGTGTCGCGGACCGCCTTTCCCGAGAGGTTGCCCGGCGATGGGGAGCTCCCGTCGATAGACGTGCTGGTGTGCACAGCGGACCCCGATAAGGAGCCCACCGTGGCAGTGATGAATACGGTGATATCGGCAATGGCGCTCGACTATCCACCGGAGAAGCTCCACGTGTACCTCTCAGACGACGGCAGCTCGCTGCTCACGCTGCACGGGATGAGGGAGGCGTACGATTTCGCGAGACGGTGGTTGCCGTTTTGCAAGAGGTATGGATTAAAGACGAGGTGTCCCAAGGCTTATTTCATGGATAACGAGGATGTGAGCGCTAGCGTGGGGTACGAATCCGAGAAGGAGGAGGTCAAGGTTAGTTTTTGTTCGGTGACGTCATATTACTTGGTGCTGACGTTGTATACTTTATTATGTCATTTTTTCCTTTTCGCCAATTAATGCATATTCTCTATCATTAACATTATCGAGAATATATTGAGTGCCTATAGCCGGCACAACAATAAAAAGGACTTGAAATGGCGACACGTGTCCAAAATGAGCCAAACGTGAGACTCGCCTGCAAGCTCTCTCCTCCCTCTCGCCCAAATGCCAAACTCCCTTGCCACCCTCTCTCTCTTTTCTCTCCCTTACACGCTCTCTCTCTCTCTCTTCGCCGCCCCCTCTGTATCCCGCCAAGCTCTCCTCCAACCGACGAACTTTGTGCCGGCGGTGGCAACCTTTTGAGGTAGAGGTGGAGCCGTGTGGTGTTTCGTCGGACGAGGGTTCGGTCATGACTCAAAGGGAGAAAAAGCACAACCAGTAGAGGGCAGCGAGCTGTCGCCGAATCCGCACTGTGGCTCGTCGATCAGACGAGGGCATGGTGGCTCATCCGATGAACCACCGTGCAGCTCCACCTCGAAGCTGCCTCCACCGTGGCGAAGTTCATTAGTTGGGTACGGTGGCTCGTCTGACAAACCATCGCATGGCTCCACCTCGAGGTTGCCTTTGCCACCACGAAGTTCTTCGGTCGGATGAGGGCGTGGTGGCTCGAAAGGTTGCCTTCGCTGGCACGAAATTCGTCGGTAGGAGGAGGGCTCAATGGAATAAAGAGGAGGCGGCAAAGAGATTTTCTCGAGAGAGAGAGTGCAAGGAAGTCTGGCATTTGGGCGAGAGCGAGGAGAGAGGAGAGAGCATACAGCATTTGGACGAGAGAGAGGAGAGAGGAGAGGAGAGAGCTTGCAGGAGAGTGATGTTTGGACTCACTTTGGACACGTGTCATCGTTTTAGACTCCTTTTTTGTTGCGGTAATAGCAGCACTCAATATTTTCTTATCATAGTCGGCATTATTGAGGTATTGAAGCTTCATCGTATTTGACCGCCTCCCCCCTCCCCCGCCAAAAAAAAAGAAAAAATAGGCTTCATCGTAAGTCCTCCACTAGTTCGTTGGGCTGTTAGAATTGGGCAATCTGTCCACTAAAATCACAATATCAAAAAAGAGAGAACTTTGCGATTGTTTCACAGAATATTCAATATTTGAAAAACTTTTTTCGAAAAAAGAATCAGTTATATTGTTTAGATAAATTAGTCAACGAATAATGTCTTCAATATCGACAACAATTCATGCCTAATTATTTTTGTAGGAGATGAAAATATTTCGCATTCATTTATTAAGCAATATAGACAATCATTTTTCCAAAAATGTTTTATAAATTTTGAGATTTCCATTAAAAAAAATCACCATTAGAGTAAGCATAAATGAAAATAACTCGACCAATGTAATTCTTCTGCCATTTGAAGACTTTAACAACCTAGTCTCTCACCAACCCCTCGTATCAACAGTGAATATAATAGCCAGTAAATTTTTTCTTTATGCTGATGTATTTTATAACTAATGAAAAAAATCAACCTCCCTCCCGCTTCACGCCCCATGCCCAAGATGCTCTCCGACGACACACTCCCTACCGTCTCTGGCCAAGCTATAAGACCGAACTACTTAAGTATTTAATCAAGACATATCATATCTAATGCCACACGACTCAGTACAGAAATCTGCTAAATTTATGGTACCCCTAGAATGTCCCTAATGTTGTCATTAACGCATATTTCTTGGTTCAAAGTAGATTTAATTAATGGACGTGTTCGGTTGGATACTAGGCCATAAAGTAGTTGCTTAGACTCGCCCCTTGGCTTGAAAATTTCAGATTTTCTTTATGATCTGGCTATGTTTAGATGGGTTCAAGCAGGACTTTTGGGTTGAGAAAATCAAAGTACGATTCTGGGACAGGAAAACCTTTCGCAACAAAGTTCGATTAGCCATAATTCTCCGATTTGAAAGGAATCGACAAAGGGTATATGTCGATTAAAGTGATGTAACTTCATTATTTACTTTTTTAAAGGAGAAGTATGAATTGTTCGAGGCGCATATAAATGGATATAGAAACAGGAACTATGGTGAATCATGGGATGGGAGGCTGGATCATCCATCTACCATTGAGGTATTTATTATTATTATTTTTTTTGGTGAGATATTACACAAAACTCCACGGAACTTTGGGGAGTACATGTTTGCCCATAACTTTCAACCATCACACGTTATCCCCACGAAGCTTCCATATTTTTCGTTAGCATGTGTAGCGCACGCGACTATTAAGGGGCAAATGCATATTTTCATCTCATTTTTTTGGATAGAATTTTTTTAGCTTTTATTTTTCTACAAAAAAAAGAGACAAAATAAAGAAAGTGGAGAGAAAGTAATTTCACCAAAATTTATTTAAAAGTAATAGTTGGTAGAAATTGATGATATATTTATAAAACTATTAGGATATTTTAAGAAAAACGAAATAATTAAGTTTACAGGACAAAAGGCCTATACCAAAAAGTCAAATGGACAAAAAATGGATACTCATTATGTATTTTTAAATAGTTCATTTATGCAAAATATGGTTGATCAATAAAATTATTAAATCACCTTAAATGTTGATCAGTCATTTATAGCGCGTTTGGTTATGTTTGTATTTATCTATTTTTCTATTCTTTTATTATCCATAATTTAAAAAGAACATAAATTTGTTTGTGTATGTTGATTAATTTTTCTATTCCTCAAAATAAAATAAAATAAAAATAGTTAGGGAATAGATTTGCAATAAAAACAAGAAGTAAAAAAAAAAATCTACTTTTTTATTCTCGAGAACAAAAGGAGAAATAAGGTTATTTTAGAGGAACAACCTCAGCATAATCTAATGCTCCTCTTTACACAATCAACATAAGGTCTGGGTAAGACTCACATCCTGACCGGGTCTCTTGACCCAATCCAAGTCCCCATTAAAAAATAAAATAAAAATCAAAATTTTAGGAGAAAATTTAGAAATTAGATTTTGAATGTTTTACTAGATTTTAGTATTAATTCTAGTTTGGAATTAATTTAACAAAAAAATGTGAAAATCATTTGGTGAAAATTGGATTCAAAATTGAATAAGCTCTTAGAATTTTACCATATGGATTTTTTTTTTAATGCCATTATCTTCAAAAGACAATACTAGGTTATGACAGCTTGGCAACTCCACTGAAAGAATATATCTCATTCCCTTAAGATTCTATTATAGACATCTTTGAAGATCATCTGCAATTTTGTTTTAATAAAAATTAGATGCTCTGAGAAATTTTTTGCATCACCATTTGTCTTTTTTTCATAGTAGTCTAATAAGCTTGTGCTCCATGAATTTCCAATGTCATTTGCTTGAAGGTCTGATAAGTTTATGCAAATAAGCACACCAACTTTAGAATCGCCTTCATTCTCAGTTGTTTCGTCCTTGCCCATTTTTCCAATCAACGTTTGCTCTTCTTCTTGCAGCTAAAAAAATTCAAAAGGTCTATATATTTGTTTATTGTAATACCCAAAGGTTTATTATCAATTTGTTCATATTGTGAGTTATAAACCAGTATGACTCTCTACTACTATTTTCAACCATCTATCTTTGACTAATTATTACATTGGATTTTCTGAGGCTATCTTAGAATATCTTGATTAGTTAAATCCTTACAAAAGTCCAATTTATTCAGACATGAATTGTTTAAGTCTCCACTGACATTTTTATAATAAATGAAAAAATTGTAATAATTTTTTTTAGGGTTGTACCGAATGCATTTATGTTCTTTTCTTGTTCCAAGTATATAAATCTTGTATAATTACCAAATGCATCATAAAATAACTTTACTAATGTTTTGTCAAGTCTAGGAAATCATTCTTTATGATTTTTTATAGTTTTTTGTTGGCCGATATTTTTTACATTAGCTCAACCCTTAAATATAGATAATAAGTAAATAATTTTTGTCATTTGACCTTTTTCCAATCAAGACAATCTGCCTTTTATTTAATTTTTATTCTTTTTCTTAAAATACCTCATTTAGTTCTAATAATTTGGCTATATTCATTGAATTTAACAAATATTTATTTTTCTATATAAGTATTTCAGTTAATTTAATTTTCACCCATTTTTATATATTTGTCGGTTTTACAGCTATTAAGGGTAAGAGAGATATTTAATTAGCATGAGTAATACACCTCAAAAGCCATGTGTATTACTCATGCTAATTAAAAAACCAAATGATTAATAGTTGTAACAAAATATAAGTTTATATTAACATATACTACTTCGAAAGTACAAGCTTATGTTGTGCAATTGTTCCTTTTCGTTCCATAAAGGACAAATACCACAATAAAGTGCCAAACTATGCCCCTTGTGGCACACAACCCAATTTTTTTTTTTTTTTGTATCATCAAAAATCCTAAACTTGACTACTATAACACAAATATCCCCAATTTTTTTTGTGTTATGAAGAAACCTAAGCTTATCATATGTGACATATATACCATCTATTTCAATTTCATTCGTGGTATTATATCATAAAAGAAAGTTTAGGGTATTTGTGTCATTATGGACAAATTTAAGATTTTTAATGACACATAAAAAAAGATCAGAGTATTTATATCATAGTGGATATAGTTTGAAATTTTTGCAGTGTTAACTTTTCCATAAATACAGATTTGATCATTAATCTTGGACATTCGCTTTACGATTCGAACCCATTTTGACACGTGGGATTCTGACCCATTTTAGTTCTTTGGTTCCATTCCATTCCACTTGATTAGCAAAAGAAAAGGCTCTAGTCAAGATTTTTTTATCAAGAGACATAAAATATTGAAATTATTCTTCAGGTGATCCATGGAAATTCCTCAGACGAAGTTGTGCAAGCTGACCAACAGCAAATGCCTCTGCTTGTTTACGTCTCCAGGGAAAAAAGGCCTTCTTACCCTCATAACTTCAAAGCTGGAGCTCTCAATGTTCTGGTATGCTACTCAAGTTTCGCATTTTCACTGGGGAGAGAACAGCATAAATACATATAATATGTACTTGTAATATCGATCACACTACTCGATGTTGCTCCTCCTTTACAGCTTCGCGTGTCGGGGGTGATAAGCAACTCGCCGTATGTATTAGTGCTGGACTGTGACATGTATTGCAACGACCCATCCTCGGCGAGGAGGGCAATCTGCTTCCACTTGGACCCGACATTGTCTCCATCGCTTTCATTCGTTCAATTCCCTCAATCGTTCCATAATATCAGCAAGAACGACATCTACGACAGTAAACACAGATCGCCATTTGGGGTGAGAGAAAAAGACTATAATAGTAATCAAATTTTTTATTATGCACTTACTAGTTCCTCAGCCTTATTGAGCAAATCGTACATGTGAAATTATTTTGATGAATCCATTTTTAACCGATAACTTTGGCTTTCTTTCAGATATTATGGTGTGGAATGGACGGGTTGCAAGGACCTTTAATATCTGGTACTGGCTTTTATGTTAAGAGAGAGTCCTTGTACAGCAAACCCATGCAAGAAGGTAAGTCAAAATAGCCATATGTTAAGGTAGGATCTTGGATAGCAAATCCATGCAATGTAATCAACTATCTTGCTGATTGGAAAGGTACTACAGCTAATCTCATGGATTTGAAAGCAATCTTTGGCCATTCCAATGAGTTTATTAAACATCTTCACTGGAGCGACAAGCTTAATAAGAACATTCTCAGCGAACTGGGAGCAGTCTGCAGAGACACCGAACATTTAGCTTCTTGTCACTATGAAAACGGAACAAAATGGGGTCAAGAGGCAAGTACAATCAAAAGAACAAAATAACCAAAACCCTTGTAATTTGCTGCAATTAGTGACTCCATTTCCTCTATATTTAGCTCGTGGTCGCTCTTGCTCCAGGTCGGTTTCAAGTATGGATCTGTGACCGAAGACTTCTTCACCAGCTTCGCCTTGCACTGCAAAGGATGGAAATCAGTGTACTGTTGCCCATCGCGGCCTCAATTTTTGGGGGCTTCCACGACAAATTTGAATGACCTACTGGTTCAAATCACAAGATGGAGTTCCGGGTGGGCTCAGGTCGGGTTCTCCAGATTCTCTCCTCCGATTTATGGACCATGGAGAATGAGCATTCTTCAGAGCATGTGTTATACCGAGCTTGCGTTCTTCCCCCTCTACTGCTTGCCTCTCTGCTGCTTAGCCATCATTCCCCAGATATGTCTATTCAATGGCGTCCCCATTTATCCGGAGGTAAGCTATTCTCATATGTAGGCTTTTCATTCCCGTGAATCAATCAAGTCTTTGATGCTATTGAACTCGAGTAACAAATAATCATGACTCATGAACATCGATTCTTTTGGCACGCCAGGTTTCGAGCTCATTGTTCCTCGTGTATTGCTTCGTTTTCCTATCTTCACTTTCCAAGCATCTCTACGAGGTCGTCGTGAGTGGTCACTCGGTCCGGACGTTTATAAACGAGCAACGGATATGGATGATACACTCGGTGACCACTTATCTATACGGGAGCATAAATGCCGTTCTGACGAAAACCGGGGTGAGGAGAGCGAGCTTCTTGCCTACTAGCAAGGTTGCCGATGACGAGCAAATGGAGATGTACGAAAAGGGCGTGTTTGATTTCCGAACATCGATCGTGTTCTTGGCCCCGATGGTGGCTCTAGTGATGTTGAGCATGGCTTCCTTTGTCGGAGGAATCGTTCGGGTGCTCGTCTTGGGAGGTTGGGACAAGTTGCTTGGGCAGATTGCTCTGTCGTTCTTCATCCTGGTGATGGGCTACCCTGTGATTGAAGGGATGGTAAGGTCGGATAAAGGACGCATTCCATTGTCAGCCGCTGTACAGTCGGCTCTACTTTCCTCGGCACTGCTGTGGTTGGGTTCAGCTCTTCTTGTGTACCGAGAGATGAATGGTAGACGTGCAAGTTACTCTTGGTATTAGGGGTGACAGTTCGTGTTGATATGTCATGATTATTATTATAATTCGAATTTATGTAGACCTAGAAACATATAGATTTTGATTCTATATGCCATATAACTATAATATGATGAAGCCACATTAATATTTGTGAGTTTGTATTCAAATATGAAGTTAAGCGTGGTATGTCATGTCATATTTTATTTAAGTTTTCATTTTGTAATTTATATTTATTTCAAGATACGTTCTTATCGAATAAAATAGTCGCGTCTGACATCATCAATTCTAGTTGTTCTGTTATGGATTTATTTAATACCACAAATTTGTGGGGTCTATTTCCCTTTCTTTTTTTTTCTTTTTTCTTTTTTTGGCAAAGAGTGGTTGTGGGAAGCCTTCTCCATTCCCAATCTATAATTTCTATTTTCTTAATGTTTTTAGGTAAAGCTTGAGAGAACACGAGGAACTTATCAATAAATAAAATTAATAACTTTTTGGCGGAGCAAGAATCGCACAAATTGAAGATTACATCAGAGAGAAAAGCATGGTCAAGATTTAGTCAAACCACATGAACTGTAGCAGTGATACAATATAAAAAGTTTTGTGGTTGTCACTACATAACTATGAATTTAGTATCACAATGAAAATAGTAATGTAGCCTTATAAATAGAAACCTTTATGATCTTAGTGTACGAAGTGATGTCAGATGTGGCAAATCATCATGAATATTTACCAAAAAAAGAAAAAGAAAAGAGGCTCATATCAAAACATTACACCTAAGCATTTAATAAGAATCTATGTATTAATATGTAATCCATTTTATAACTAGTTTTTTGAAATGAACCCTAAAACATAGCAATCAACTAAAGTGTACCCCACTTTCACATAACTGAAATGGGGTTTCCACTTGAGTAACTCCTAAGTAAAGACCTACCTACAGTACTTAGCCTGAATTATTTCGTAATTTTCTAAACCATAGCACTTTATCAATTGGTGACACCATATCAATGGGTCGCATAATGTGGATGCACAGCATGATAAAGGTTAATGTATTTCTATTGTAACATAAAGTTGGCTCTACAACAAAGAAAGTACCATAGGACTTATTTTATCGCAATTAACATACTTAAGAATTATAAAAGTTAGATTCCACATTTTAAATTCTTGACAATGCGTAAGAATCTTATGATGATTTACTCATATTAAATGTTTGATAAAGGACTATTCTATGAATGGGAGTCCACGTTAAGTACTCAAGGCACCATTTAACAAAAGGTCCTCTTAATCAAGAATAAGGCATAGGCCAAGACTTTTGAGCATAGGCCAAGACTTTTGAGCCAGCTAAAACTTTCACAGAAGGAATATGATTAGTTATCCCAGTGCATACATCAAGATCTGAAATTTCAAATGACATCTCCATTATTATATATAATAAATAATAATTATATATATATATATATATATATATATATATATATATTTAGATCATCATCGCTTGATGACGCACATCGAGTGAATTATATTGGTCCTAAAATGGATTGGTCCCATAAAGATGATCCTATCAAAGTCCACGAACATGAAACATTAGCATCACTCATTAAGTTTTTATTTTAAACATTGAAATCCACCGTCCATCCATTAGAAACTAAAAGTTTGCATAGAATAATTCCTACTTTTTGAGCTTTCAATTTTCATTTTAACAAATGATGGTGGGAACGCATAGAAATTTTCAAGATGTCTCAATATGAACATGCGTGTTCATATATAATTTTAGATTTCATAATTTGCGATAAGCAAATCAATTTATCATGAAACAACCGTCGAGAAGTGAAGAAATTATTCTAAAATTCTAATCGCTTGGAAATTGGTCAAGGGCTCACCACATAAGATTAGAATGGTGTAAATATGAGTAATTTATTGAATACATAACCTTTTCTCCCGTAATTTCACAATTTTTTAGGGAAGTCCCTTTGACCCAATATAGCTCCGCATTTTTTAGAAATTGCTTTTGAGGACTCTGCATAGAAACAATAAAAGAAAACCTTTTATTTTTATCTTTTTGCTGAGTGTGAAATGTCTCAAGTTACTCCTTTGACAAACTTCTATGTTGTCATAAATTTTTTAGTTGACTTTCTTCGACACGCAAGTATTATTATTATGATTGGTTACTCCCAAGGAAGCAATTGCTCGCCTACAATTGGTGCCTCATGCACAAATAGCTCCTACGCACTCATATAAAAGGAATTTTACACAAATAGCCTTCTCTATTCTAGATTGGAAGATTATAATTTCCTCTCTCTATCTCTTTATTTGCCTGATAATTGTTATTTCTATCTTGAGATAAATATATATATATATATATATGTGTGTGTGTGTGTATTCATCTAAATTATGTTTTAATTTCTCTAGATAATTTCGGTTTGAATAAATGATAAACACACTTCAAGGTTGAATAAAAATATACTTCGCTCCTTACTTAGCTAAAGTGCCTAACGTGTCTGTCCAAATCCAAATCCAAATCCTACGTTTGCAGTTGCTTGCGCTTGTGCATAAGCACGCTAGGCAGTGGAGTAAATCGCGGGGCTCCTTCAAGAAATTCAAATAACGAAATTCGGGAAAAAAAAAAAAAAGGATCATTACCCAAAAGAAATTAAAAAAAAAAAGAAGAAGAAGGAAGGGGGCAGAATCGGTATTTCTGGGTGCGACGAGGAAGATCCTATTAATACGGGGGTGGGGCAATTCGGGTTCGGGGCGTCTTCAACCTCGTCCTCCTCCATTCATATCCACTCCCCTTTCTGCGCACTGCTATAACTCCGCCAAGATTCCGCCATTACTATACACAGTAGCACCTGAAACGGAGCGCCTATAGTGATCTACTGGTAGCGTCCTTTCGCCCAGAGTAGAAAACACACGACCCGCGAAAGGCACCGCGAAGCTTCGTCCGACTGATCCAGGTCTCTCTCTCTCTCTCTCTCTGTTTTCTTGCTGTTTTTCATTCTTTTCCCGGAGATGTTTTCTTGCTGATTTTCATTCTTTTCCCGGAAAACTCACGTAGAAGAATAGAGAGAGAGAGAGAGAGAGAGAGAGAGAAGAGGAAAGAACGTCCCTTGCTTGTTGAGTGAGATGAGGTTTCTCTTGTGGGTGGCTCGTTGACATGGCTTACAACTCGATTTGGCGTTTCGAAACGGATAAAGGAGACCTTCTTTTTCTCTTGTAACGAAGCGCGGAGGATGAGGGTTCCGATCGTTCGAGATTTTACTATTTCCTTTTTTCCACGCGGTTCTCCTTTCCTTTTCTCTCTCGAGGCGTCTAAAATTCAAAGGCGTCAATCAAGCAAAAGCACATTCAATTCCAGCAAAACTACGTGGGTGTGGTTCAGCTGTAGCCTCTAAGTATGCAGCTCAGGTAGTTAGAAGCACATTTATTTTCGGATTCTTATAATCTGCCAAAAAATAAGATTTCCCAAAAAAAAAACAAAAGCCACGGTGCCATATCCATCTCCTAGATCACTCGTGACTAAATATATTCCAATCATTTTAATCTAGCATAGTTTAAACTTTTTATCACATGAGATCCATCAAATTTAATTCATTGATATATTTGATTTATCTAATGATTTTCCTCTTCTTTTTTTTTTTTTTCTTCTTCTTGATGCATCTCATCAGACACTCCAACCAACATGAACGAACGCCGCCCCCTTCGGGCTTATGCTAGCGTGTGTTATCGGGAAGCATGTGTGGGGTCATCTTCGAGTCAATTTTCTTAGGATTAAAGAAGAACGTCACGCTGTCATCTAATCTCAAAGTCAACTGCACCGCACCTCTCATTTAATTGGGGCCAACTGGGGCCCATGAGCGGCCCGTTCGCTCCTTAGAAGAAGTCTTTGAAATCGACATCCCATGATGCGATAGAAAACTCGTTGGTGCGATGTTTTATTGACTTCGCCCTCGAGCTACTATGGTTACCTTCTTATTTTTCTTTTTTCATTTTTCGGTACTGAAAAATAGCCGTTTGACTTTCCTAAAGTTTTCTTCTTCTTTTTTTTTTTAAAGAAAGAAATAAATCGGCACGTAATAATGTCACTTCAAAATAGGCAGGAGCCAGGATGGGTTTCGAATTCTTTCTCCTTTTGGCGGAACTCACGGATCCCACCGCATTTATTATGATTTGGTTTCGATGGGTTCTCACCTGCCACGTTTGGCTACGCCATGCAAGAGCCTCGCCACGTCCGCACGTCGATCGCCCTATTGTTATTTTCGTTCGGCATTTTGAATTTGGAGATAAAAAAAAATGGTCCATATTTCGAAAGTTAAGGTGTGATTAGTGATTATCTGTATCACCTTGTTCCAATAGTGTCATATTAAAATTTTTCCATAATTCGTTGAAAAATTCCATCTTTACTTCCTCCTTTTCAGTTAGCATTAGACTGGATACCTTAAATGTTGCGCCTTTCCTACTTTTGAGCTTAGTTGGCACTTAAACATGCGATGGCGATGAAGCTCTTCGTAAACCCTTTAAAAATTCTCGAGATTACATCGGGATTTGTACGTGAAATCGCCTGCTGATTTTCGGTTTTCTGCAGTGAGACTTCGAGTGGGTAAGAGAGAGGGAGAGAGAGATCGGCGACGGCGGAGGGCCGGGGGCGATGGCGACGACGAACGGGACGAACGCGACCTCGTGTCCGGCGGCGATGAAGGCCACCTCGAACGGGGTGTTCCAAGGCGACAACCCACTGGACTTCGCCCTTCCGCTGGCGATACTGCAGATATGCCTCGTCGTCTTGGTCACTCGCTTCCTGGCTTTCCTCCTCAGGCCGCTCAGGCAACCTCGCGTCATTGCTGAGATCGTGGTATGTTATTCCTCCCGCCGTACGGTGGAGTCTCCCTCTGTTCAATTTCTCTATTTTCCTGTTGCCATCTTCGGGTTTTCTCAATGAATGGCGCTCTACTTATTAAAGGAAAAATGAAAACTTTGGCTTGGTTCGTTTCGGAATTACAGTGCGAGAGTTGATTCTGTTTGCTTCGAATCATGCTAATCTGCTAAGGATTTTGGCTAGAGATATTTTCATTTGGAGAAAGAAGATTGGTAGTGTTGGCTTTAATTTATGGTACTGATAAAGAGGACTAGTTAGATCGTGTCTGGAGCTTCTTTTGACCCTGGAAATGGAAATCGTTATGAACGCTGCTGAGCGCTATGCTTTGGTAAATTCCCAGGAGATTTTGAAAGTGAAAGTATGGTGTTTTCGTTGATGAAAGTCCGTGACATTTTTTAAAGCAATCGAAGGCACTGAACGAGTAATGTCGCTTTCGCATCTCGTCGTGCTTATGGCAGGGAGGGATACTGCTCGGGCCCTCGGCGCTGGGTCGGAATCACCACTATCTGCAGAGGATCTTCCCGGCGAGAAGCCTCACGGTGTTGGACACTCTGGCCAACCTGGGCCTCCTCTTCTTCCTCTTCCTCGTGGGCCTCGAGCTCGACCCGAGCTCGCTCCGCCGGACAGGCAAGAAAGCCCTGAGCATTGCGGCTGCTGGGATTAGCCTCCCCTTTGCAATGGGAATTGGCACGTCTTTCGTCCTCCGGGGGACGATTTCCAAATCGGTGGATGGACCGCCCTTTCTTGTGTTCATGGGCGTCGCGCTTTCCATCACGGCGTTCCCGGTTCTGGCACGTATCCTGGCTGAACTCAAGCTTCTGACCACCGACGTTGGCCGGATGGCCATGTCGGCAGCTGCCGTCAACGATGTAGCTGCCTGGGTTCTACTTGCCCTGGCTATTTCACTTTCAGGAACCGGCCGTTCTCCTCTTGTTTCTCTATGGGTTTTCTTGTGCGGCATCGCTTTCGTTGTCGGCTGCATATTCTTAGTCCCACCTATTTTCAGGTGGATGGCGAAGCGATGCCCCGAGGGTGAGCCAGTCGACGAGATGTATGTATGCGCTACCTTGGCAGGTGTTTTAGCCGCAGGTTTCGCGACTGATGCTATTGGCATTCACGCCCTTTTCGGCGCTTTCGTCATCGGAGTTCTTGTCCCGAAAGAGGGGCCATTTGCTGTAGCCCTCGTCGAGAAAGTTGAGGACCTCATTTCGGGCCTGTTCCTTCCGCTCTACTTCGTATCGAGTGGTTTGAAGACGGACATAGCGGCGATCCGGGGCGCTCAGTCCTGGGGTCTCCTTGTTCTGGTTATATGCACGGCCTGTTTCGGGAAGATCGTGGGCACATTGGCTGCGACCCTTGCGTTCAAAGTCCCCTTTAAGGAGGCTCTAGCTCTGGGGTTCCTGATGAACACTAAAGGATTGGTGGAGCTCATCGTCCTCAATATCGGAAAAGACAGGAAGGTAAAATCAATCTTTTCGTTTCGTTCGATCTTGATCTGAATTTTGCACTTGGTTAAAGCTATTCTCTTGAGTGTTCTGCTGTTGCAAAATCTATCTGGCAGGTGCTGAATGATCAAACGTTCGCCATCATGGTCCTGATGGCCGTGTTCACGACCTTCATCACGACGCCCCTAGTGGTGGCGGTATACAAGCCTGCGCAGATGAAAAGCAAAGGCACTTACAAGCACAGAAAGACTGAGAGGAAAAATCCCGAGTCGCAGCTCCGTATCTTGGCCTGCTTTCACAGCATCAAGAATATCCCTACGTTCATCAACCTCATCGAGGCCTCGCGCGGCACAGAGAAGAGGGAAGGGCTCTGCGTCTATGCCATGCACCTCATGGAGCTCTCCGAGAGGTCGTCTGCGATTCTCATGGTTCACAAGGCGCGGAAGAATGGCCTTCCCTTCTGGAACAAGGGGCAGGACCCTGATAACCAGATCGTCGTGGCTTTTGAGGCTTTCCGGCAGCTCAGCCATGTGTTGATCCGGCCAATGACTGCGATTTCCCCGATGTCCACCATACATGAGGATATCTGCGCCAGTGCCGAGAGGAAAAGGGCAGCCATCATAATCCTGCCTTTCCACAAGCACCAGAGGCTCGATGGGGTGATGGAGACAACAAGGACCGAGTTTCGGTTCGTCAACAAGAAGGTTCTCGAGCACGCTCCATGCTCGGTCGGGATCTTAGTGGACCGCGGGCTTGGAGGAGGCTCCCACGTGCCCGCAAGCGATGTTTCCTCGACCATCACTGTCCTGTTCTTTGGGGGCCAAGATGATTGTGAAGCTCTGGCTTATGGCAAGCGTATGGCAGAGCATCCTGGGATTAGTCTATCGGTGGTCTCGTTCGTCGTGAACCCTGAGATTGCTGGGGAAATTGTCGGAGTCGGCATCAATGACGAGGCTTCTTCCCACACTAAGTCAATGTCAGGGGATCAGTTGTTCCTCACTGAATTCAAGAATCCGGATGCGGATTCTATTAAGTATGAAGAGAGACAAGTAAAAACTCCAGGAGAAGCCATTGACGTGATCAAGGAATTTAGCCGCTGCAATCTGTTTTTGGTCGGTCGGAGGCCGGAGGGCCAGATAGCTGCGGCGATGGACACAAAGAGCGAGACCCCAGAGCTGGGGCCAGTCGGTAGCTTACTGTCTTCATCGGAGTTCACCACGGCCTCGGTGTTGGTGGTTCAGCAATATGCAGGAGGGATTTCTCTCGACTCGGAGTCAGTGGAGCATGTCGGATCGGGGCGGGGCGAAGAGTCGGAAGCCAATTGATTCGGTCAGGTTGTCCATAAACTGGTGCTGAACGCGATGTGGACGTGTAATAAGAGGTGATGAAAAATTAGTAGCAAAGTTCGAACTGATCGGTTTCATTCTGTATGTCTTCTGGTGATCAATTACCTTCATAGTTGCTGAGGTGGATAGCTGTAGTATCGAAATCCTTGCATTCTGTGAGCTATGATTGCCTGCCAAATTTGTGAAGTTTTCTTTTAGTAGGCTTATGGCTTTTTTTTCCAACATTAAGAGAAACTCTAATGTCATGAAAAGAGGTGATCGATTCTTGATTTGGTCCGGTTCAAAGTGGAACTAAGAACTGGACTAGGAAAACCAATTTCCAAAATTTAGAACCGTACCCAATATCGATGAGGTCCTATGGAACTAGTAACTTATTTTTGCCATTTTTTTCTCACTACTTGGAATCAAACCAAGATAGTGTTTAATTCATATTTTACTAAGTTTTTAAAGAAATAATAAAAATAAGTACCAGTTTCACTTTTAGAAATCAGAAATCGGAACAAATCAGTCCAGGTAGTTTTTGATTCGGACAGTTTACTTTGCACATTCCTATGAAGAGGGCAGTATGGAAAAATAAAGAGCTTTACATAACCAATCAACTTGATTTTCTATTAAATACTATTGTTTCAATAAATTGTGCAAAAGGCGCCCTCCCCATGCTCTTCTTGATTCGCACGGTGAAAACATCTCCTCCCCTGTCGAACAACATATATTCACGGATTGCTGTTCTTCGCTTTATTGCCCATTTCATATCTCGATAATTACTAATTCGGTTGCGATTGCCAAGTAAAAGAGAAGAAGTGAACTTCATAAGCAAATTAATTGTGCATTATCATATCAAGTGGATGTCACCCTTGTTGTGGCATTTTCTTTAACTATTGATGAAATATGTTATGAAGAAACTGAAAGTGAAAGTAGATAAATTGATGTGTACTTTGAGTAGGATCCTTCATAAATCATAATCACGTCAGCAGTAATAAGTCAATTGATACTTCATTTTCTCCCTTTTTTTTTTTGGCTAATAATTTGATTTGACCAGATAATAGAAATTCCAAATATACTCCACAGTTATGCTATCAATGATTTAATCACTTGAGTAACGAGTGCCTTTAAACATTTTTTTTAGCCATGCAAATTAAAAATGTTATTTTCAATAATAAAATGAGTGGAATTACAATATTCTCTTTCTTGACATGAGAATCAAGCTATTTGTAGGTGTTATACGGCTATGCTTTTGTTTATTCAGCAGACTTGCTCTGTAGAACAGTTGACTTCTAGGAGTTGGATGATAACTTTTTCTTTTTTTTTTGGTCGGTATGGATGATAACTTAGAATGTAGCGTTTTTGTTAAAAAAATCTGTACAACGTGCTTTCCCTTGTCCAGTAAGTAGCTTGAAGGAGCAACTCCTTGGAAAGACAGTTTGCCCACATGCAAATGCTTGGGACATATTCTAAAGCGATTGAGACAAGATCCGGTCAATCTTTAAAAACCTTAGGTTCAATTGTTTGAAAGAAAATTGTTTCCAATAAGTTATTTTCCGAATTTCCGATGTTTGAATGATTAAAAATTAATCAATTTATGAAATAAGTTTTCCTAGAATCGTAAACAATTAGCTTACATGATCGTTTAAGGGAAGACGTAAAAACTAATCATTCTCGGATTTCTATGGGGAGGGCTATTGTTTTATCGCAGTAATTGAGAAAAATGCCTGGTTAGGGTTTAAGGGAAGAACATCGCAATAAAGCATCGCGAAAGGGGCGACGATCAAGAAGAGAATGGTAGCTTCCTTCAGGGCAATCTCCACATGGAGCTTAAACCATTTGCTAGCTTGAAATCACTCGGGATTACTGTGTTGAGAAGACCGACTCCGAATGTGCTAATGATAGTGTTGCTCATCTGTAACTATCTTCATAAAGCAGCCACATGGCAGGATAATTTCCCTTAAAGTGTCTAGGTTACATCTCATTCCGATTGAACGAGCAGTAGTGCAAAGATTTATTAGTCCTCACATATCGTTGAAATACATGTCCTTTCAAAGTAATATACCCGTTTGTGCAAACAAAATGATTCCATAATAAAAAGTATGGATATAGCATCACTGTTTTTCAAAGGATGTGATGGTTCAATCGAAACGTATCACATGTACGAACTTGACTTATAAAGGCAAAATCCCCACATACACACGATAAAAGCTTCAAGAATCATCACCTTATGTCGATACCTAAATTTTCATTAGAATTAGCTAGAGATATTGCGTAGATCTTTTCCTTCTCTTTTTGCACCTTAACATCTTATATTATACAAAGTACGATGCACACAGATTCTTTATGTGCAAATGGCCGGAGATGAATCTTACTTAAAATGTATGCATGCACAATGACAAAAACCTTGCAAGACGAAGTGCAACAATGCCTCCAAAGACATTGCACTTAATCTCTATAAAAACTGAAGTGAGTCCTCACTAATTTCCATCAAGAAGCTGTCTTAAAGAGCTCGCACGCGCAGTCCATCGTACATCTTAACCATGAGAAACATTTCGCACAATTTCTTCTTCATTTTCGTCGTCCTCTTCACACTCCAACACGCCTTCGAATCCAAGACGATATTGAAAGAGGACAGACCCTGCAAGAGATTCGTCCTCTTCTTGCACGACAAGCTCTTCAACGGGGCCGATGCGGCCAATGCGACGTCGGCTACGGTCACGAAGAAGATCGACAGATTCGGCGACTTCTTCTTTGGGAAGATGGTTGTACTCAACGACCCGGTGACGAGAGGCCGTGTGTTCCGTTTGACCCCGGTCGCTTGAGCTCAGGGGTTCTATATCTGGGACTTGAAGACTTTCTACAATGCGTGGTTGGATTCAGCTTGGTGTTCAATTCAACGGAGCACCGGGGCACATTGAACATAATGGGCGCAGACATTATAGCAGACAAGGTTAGGTTTTTCTCGGTCGTTGGCGGCACCGGAGACTTTTTCATGACGAGAGGGATCGTCGTGGTGGAGTTGGATCCTTTCGAAGGACTAGATTATTTTCATTTGAAGATGGATATCAAGCTATACGAATGCTATTAGGTCCTAGCGCCTGTTGACACCTAAAATTTTGGTTAGTTAGGCTTTAATTTCTTTTAATCTTTGTTTTTCCTTTTTCGGATAATAAACAAAATAAACAACAAAACAAAGAAAAAAACAAAAAATAAAACAGCAAGAAAAGCAGAAGCCAGCAGCCCATTTTTCTCCCTCTTTTCCCCCTCCGCATGGGCCTCTACGGCCCACTTTCCTTCTCCTCCGGCCCAGCCCTTTTCGGTCTTCTTCCTCATTCGCCCGCTCTGCAACACACGCGCAGAGGGCGCGATGCCGGATGAGCGGACGGACGGACGGCGACGCGCGTGAGAAAGGGGGGGCAGCTGGAGGCCTGGCGTCGGATAAGGACGTGCAGGGAGCAGCTGGCGTCGGATGGGATGCCGGTTCGGCCGGCGGAGGCCGCTCGGTGCACGGGGACCGGCGGTCGAAGCTCCGCCGACCGGCTGCCCCTCGCCTATAAATAGGCCCCCGTTTCCGACAGCGAAGAGCACGCCGAGAAGGATCGAAGGCCGCAGATCCTCGAAACCTCCCACTGAGAGACTTCAGAACGGGGGGCCGAGGACGAGCACGCCGAGATCCAAGGTCGGCCGGAGAGGGATCGAGGTCGCGACCCTTGGACACCCCACTGAGAGACTTCAGGGGGGCCGAGGGCTCGCGGCTTCGGATCTGGGCTTCGCCGGAGAGAGGAGAGAGATCGAAGCCGCGAGCATTCAAGCTTCCCCCGAGAGACTTCAGGGGAGGCTCGACGCTCGCGAGCCCAGATCAAAGGGAGGGAGCAGAGTTCGGGCACCCTCCGCCGTAGCCGCCGCCGTCGCCACCATTCGCCGTTCAAGCTGCCGTTCACGGACAGGTAAAGTACCGCCGCACCACGTCCTCCTGCCGCTGCCGCCCTCCGTTCGTGTCACTGCCGTCGCCGCCGCTGCCGCTGGGACGCCCCGTCCCCCTCCCTCGGCGCCGCGAATCGGGAACCCTAGGGTTCCCGATTTTCCGGGTCGTGGCCTCGGGTCATCGGATCGGACCCGGGCCACGAGTCGGGTAGGGTTCCGCGAGGTCAAGGGAGGTTGGAAACCGGGTCGTGGAGTCGGAGCCGGGTCGACGAGTCGGGTAGGGTTTCCGCGGTTTTAGGCGGCGGAAATCCGGGTCGGCGAGTCGGGTAGGGTTTCGCCGAACCGGGTCGGCGGGTTGACCCGGTTCTTTTCGAAAACGGGCTCTTGGGCCACGACGCCGTTTCAGCAAATAAAAAAAATAATAATAAAAAAATAAAAGGAGAAAAATCCGAGTCGGGCCCGCGTTGCGGGCCCGTCCGCGTTTGGGTCGCCGGCCCGGGTCGGACCCAACCCGCGGATCCGACCCGGGCCGGTTTTGTTTTATTATTTTAATATAAAATATTTTTCTAATAAATAATAAATAAATAATTTATTTTCAAAAAAATCAAAAATGTTTTAATTTCCAGAAAATCGAAAAATATTAAAAAAATATTAAAATGTTTTATTTTCTAAAAAAATCGAGAAAAATCAAAAAATAATTTATTATCCAAAAATATTAAAAAAATATTTTATTTTCCGAAAAATCAAAAAAATCAAAAATATTTCATATTTTCCAAAAATACCAAAAATCCAAAAAAAAGCCAAAAATTCATGAAAAAAAGCCAGAAATTCAGAAAAAAGCCAAAAAGACTTGTATTTTCCCAAAAATACCAAAAAATACCAAAAAAAATCCCTTTTATGTCCAAAAAATGAGAAAAATACTCAAAAATGTTTTTCCTCCCAAAAATGCATGGAAAATCCCTAGAACATCCAAAAAACCTCATGGTTTAAACAAGATTAGGTAGAAAGGGCATTAGTGATTAACTAGTGTAATCAAGTCCCCGATCCTAATTTCTGCGGTTCTTGCGCGGGAGTGAGTATTTCTCCCGATACTTCACTTGGGTTTCTAATCAACCCACCCCAAATCGATTAGTGGCGACTCCATTTTAAAAATTGATTTATAGGTTAAAAAACTTAAACTATTAAAGTCGTGAATTGGTGGACATGGGAGAGTCCGGGCTTAATAAATTCAGCCGAGCCATTAGCCTCCTTAGGCGCTCGTACCTGATTGCGGGTGCCGAAAAAAGAGGTCGCGACAGCGCCAAAATTTTAAAGTGCTTTTATTTGTGCTGTCGCATGTCGTATGATGGAAATTGTTATGATCTCATGCTAGCCCAAGTGAGAACTTGTATTTCTTGCAGGAATAAGGGATTTTATCGTGGTGATAACTCGTCATAAGATTTAGTTACTTACTCTGGACCTCATTGTTTCTTCAGTTGTATACTTACAATGCCATGATAGTTATACGTATTCGCGAGGACAATCGCTTCTTTGAAGGTTTAATAACAACTTCTTCGAATGATTCTCCTTTTGCTAATAGAGGGGTGACATGAGTTTCGAGTGTAATTTTTCCTTAGTTGTAATTAGTTTTTCATCTTACAATTGTTATAGTGGGAACATTGCGAGTTTGAAAATACCAAGGGGCACATTACAAAAATTTTGAAATATTATTTATGTAAAATCTAGAGTCAAAATGTAGATCTCCTAAATTTATAGGAAGATTTTTGCCCCTCTCAAGTGAGCATCGCCAATTGAAACGAGAGCATGTAACCAACTTTTCGGCGAGAATTTGGCTAGAGACAACATAAGAGGTACTTTAAGATCCTATTGAAAACATTAAAAAGTTGGGATCCTTTTTCAGAAGTTAAAGAAATAAATCCTTAAGTTGAGGGGCAAGATAATAAGTTTAACAAAATATATGAGATAATTATTTAGAAAGTCCTAAACTTATTATACAGCCGTTAATATATGTAGACACCTGAAATTCTCGTCGATATTTTAAACAAATATTTTGCAAAATTATAAAATAAAAAAAAATGAAATGAAGAGATAAAAAAATTAGAAATAAGGAAAACGAAAAAAAGAAAAAGAAAGAGAGAAAACATAAATATATATATATATAAATATATATATATATATATATATATAAAGAAGAGAAAAAATAAAGAAAAAAAAAAAATATAAAAGGGGCTCGCTGATTTTTTTGGCGCGAGGGGGCCATTCGACGAAGGATCTCTCTCTTGAGATTCATTTCTCTCTCTCCCTGGGTTCCCGCTCTCTCGGCTAAACGGCCGAACGAACTCTTGCTCTCGGAATCTCGACCTCCTTGTCTGCACTTTTCTAAAAACCCTAGAAAACAGAGTAACCGCCGGTGAAGGAGCTCGAGGTGAGGGGCTCAGATCCGAAGCCGATCAGCGGTGGTGACAGCGACGGCGGCGGCGACATCGGTTTCCGATCATTTCCTTATCCCGGTTCCTCGCTTCGGGATTGCAGATCGCCTTCGGTTCTTTGTTTCTCTTTGTCCGGTGCGCTGACGCAAGTTCTCTTCCGCCACTGCAGAATCGACCTCCGAAATGGAGGCGCTGGTTTGTTAGGCAACTGGAAGGAGGTAAAACTCGCTCTCTTTCTGAATTTTTCTTGATTCCATGACGTCACGTAGCTTCCTGGTGCGATGACATTTTTGAGTTCTTGAGGTTTCGGTGCGTTGTCCTCGGTATTAGATTTTAGGTCTCGGCATTTCTCTGCTTTAAAAAGACTGAGGTCGCAGCGATCTATTAGAGCGGATTAGTTTGTTTTTTGGCACCACGATTTTGCGGGCTTGGAGTTAGAAGATTGGGATCGTGGTTAGGTTTTTGTTTCGAGCTACTCTGTTCTATCTTAGCTCCAAAATCGGTTCCTTAGTCAGGCGTGCTTGTGCGTTTTATATACGAAGTAGAGACTGGGAATTGTTGCCACCGTTTCTGTGAAAATCAGCCACGATTGAGGTTCTAGTAAGGATATAAACTTGCTCTAATGTTGTTGTGATGGTAATAAAAGTGAATTGTCGATTTATCACATGTTTGATGAAATGCTGGAACTAGATTTGAGTGTGTTTCTATTAGATCATTGAGCTGAAAGTCGTAATGCATCAACTCAACTCATTCTTGACTTGTGAAATCTTACTGTGGCCGACTGAGTTAGAATACGATGCTCATTTGTTATTGAATTGGCTTTATGATTCTCATGTTGGAAATTGCGTCTTGATTTCTCAGGTTTTAATTGAGTCTTATATACAAACGGAGTTCAGTGTTGGAATCGTTGCTTATATGCTCAGATTTCTCTATTATATCTCATTTTCCCCTGTCCATGTTACTCTGATGTATCATCACTGTGTATGAGGTATGGCCGGTGATCGAGTGAGAGCTTGCCTCTTGAAATAGAAGCTCACTGACAGTGGTTGACAAGACCACAATCATTAACTATGGACTCTGTGCATTTAGTTGTTTTCATTACTTGTGTTTCTTCTTTTCTTTCCGTCATTCACATCTTTGTTATTGAGATGTTGTGGCCCTGAACTAATGTCCATTGATCCTTCATTTGATGCTATTCTACTTAAGTAAGCATGTGTAGTGACATAAGATTGTGTTATGATGAATTTCGTATTCGCTTGGAAAAGATATTATGTCAGAGATGAATCAAAGTTTACTAAAAATCAATCCATTGATGCTGACCATGTCTTGATATCCCATGATTGGGTGTGCATTTGATTCCAACTTGAGGCTAGTTTGGTTATGGATTGATGCTATTTTGATCAAGTAAACTCATACGTGCTTGTGAGAATATATGGCCTCAATTTCATGACAATTTGTCATCAAACAATCACAATTTGCAGTCTTGTGTGCTCTGTTACAATTCTGATTGCATGCTAAAATCATGGATTATAGATGACGCAATGGATAATAGATGATCAATATGTTGACTGTGGTCATTTGCATTCTCTGGAAATTCGTAGGTTTTCAGGACTTAGTTTTTGCTATGGCAAATTTGAGGTCATAAACTTCGAAATCTTGAGTTGATGTGTTCTGGACAATCGATCTACATTCGATAAACTTCGATTTGATATATTAAAAGGCTTAAACGAAAGTCATTTGCTAGCTCAAAACCATCTCGAAAGTTTGCGCACTTTGCTGGAAATTTGATTTGAGATCTACTAGCTGCTGTGGTCGTTGTTTGCTGTTTTCTGATTTTCTTCTGAATTTTTGCTTGGATTCGGAGGTCAATGGATCAAGAAAGTTTTCTTGACATATTCTTGGCTACAACATATAATTCTTTTAGATTTTTTCGAAGTTGATTCGATTAGGGAAATGTTGTCTTTTCTGTGGCTAGTTGTTGTTAGTCTTGAAATGAGATAGTAAATGTTTCCAATTGCCTTCAATATGTTGTAGAATGCCTATTTTTCATGTTGCCCTGTTCTATTATAGACTGACTAGTTCATGTTCTAGTATTTTTTTAGAAATTCATACGTTAGGAATCTTGAGACGCTTCCTTCATGAAATGACGTCCTTTGTCAAATGTCTACAAGATGGCTTTAGGTATCATGTGGGTTACATATCGACTGCTTCATTTGTCTTGAATATATATGTTGCATGAGTGTATTCAATGGTGCATGTGTTTGAATAAGTGATCCTTAGTTGATTCACTTACTGGTTTGGATTGATTAAGAATCACTATCATATATCATAAATACATGTCATGTTATATGCTTTGCATGTGATCATTAGATGAATGATTTAAGTGTGACGCATAATAATGCTGAATCTTGGGATGTCACCTAGAATTTGATCCAGAGACTTTGTGACTTTAGTCACTCTTTTTTAATACAAAAGATGTATCGCTTTTGATTGTTTTGATATGTGATGATTGCTTTTTTTCATTTGTATGTACCTAGTTATCCATGTTTCTTAGATTAGGTTTAGATTAGGGCCTTGAACATGGATAAAGCGTGAAGATGGTAGAGGTCGATGTCCATTCCAACCATTTATCATGTACCATTCGTTTTCCCGACATATGTCTCAGGTTCCACGCGTTGTATAAAACCCGACGAGTTGTGGGTTTCCTTTCTTTCACAATTGTTTTTTCTTTTATATTCTTTAGGATTGCATGATTAGGTTTACTGCTTTTATTGATTGTTTACTTCATGTCTTGCAATTTCAATTTCATTGATTGTCTTCCTTTCATTTTTTAGGAATAGAATAGAATGAAAGTAATCCACCACGCATAATTACTTAGTATAAAATTGATGATCCCGAAAATGTAAAAAGAGACACATGGACATGTTAGGAAAAACACAACATATTGTTTAGGTACCGAAAGGGCGCTAATAGCTATATTAGCGTAACCCAAGTCCCAAATTTAGATATTTGGTTGCATAGGAATCGAGGGAATTCTCCCGACCCTCGATTGGGTTTTCTAGCCGACCCAAAAAAAAAAAAAAAAAAAAAAAAAAAAAAAGGCTAGTGGTGACTCTTGTATATTCTTAGGTTGTTAAATACTTAGATCGCATAAATAAACCCGCTGTCACGCAGGGTAGGAGCTTGGGAGAGCTCGTGATCTCATGAGGGAACTCTCGTGATCAAGTACCCCATAAACCTAACTTTTCCCACCATTGACATTCGAGGGCGGCGAGATCGGGTCGCAACAATATAATCATAAAGCTTTCAATTATGTCAATTAATCTTAAATTTTTAAATAATTTGTCGATATAGTCTTCTGAGCTAATTTTACCTAATAATCAGTGACATGGATGTCAGTTATCCTAGGTAGTACAATTGGTGTCATTGTGTATGGTTTTTTTGAATTTTATGAATATTTTAGTTTTGTTGACACCTAAATTTTGGCGATTTGTTTAAGTGTTTCTTAATTGCATTGAAAAATTGGGGATTGATTTTCAACCCCTCAACAAAAAAAATTTCGTTAAAATTGCATCACACATAGACATTAGGAGAATTTGTGTCACTAGTCTTATAATCAATCAAAAAAATTTATCAAAAAAAATTAGTATCAGAAAATTTCGAAATTAAAAAAAAAAAAAAAGAAAAAAAGAAGAAAAAAAGAAAAAGAAAAGGGGTAGCTGGGCCTGGGTTTAGACAAACCCTAGGCTGGCCTCTTCCTCCCTTTCTTTTTCCTTTTCCCTCACGTGGCCCACCAGCTCGGCCCATCCACCTTTTCCCTTCAGCCCAATCCACGCACGAACCGGTCGTCTCCCTCCTGCTGTCCTTCGCGCGACGACCTGCAGAGAACAGAAAAATGGAGCAGCGACCGGGAGCAGGGGATCGGGATTGCAGGCAACCAGCATGATCCGCGAGTCGGAGGGGGCAGTTCGGCCGGCAAGCTGGCAGCCGCAGAGGCCATGCGCACTTGCTGGCCGGGTATAAAACGAGGGAGAATCGGAGAGAGAAGGGGGGAGAAGATAGACGCAAAGCGAGGGGGGTTCTCGGCTGGTCTTTGAGAGCCTGAGGGAGTTTGAGCGAGAGGGTTGAAATTTAGCCCCGGGTGGGTGTCGCCCAGCCGTCCTCAGCGCAAACCAGTGCAACGGAGCTCACGCTTCCCCCCTTTTCCATGTCCTCCGACGTTGGTTTTGGCCCAGAGGGACCAACAACAGCAACACAAGGGGGGATTTTTGGCCGGGAGAGATTGGAGAGGGCCTTTGGCGAGAGAGCTTGAAGGAAGGAGAGGGGTAGAAGCGAAGAGTGACCGCGAAGAAGGAGGCCCGGAATCCACCTCAGCCGAACATCGCTCAGCCACCCCCTGACGCGAGCTTGCGCCTCCAAGCCGGAACCACCAAGCCGCAGCTTCCTTTTCCTTGAATTCAAGTTTTCGCGGTGAGTTTCCCTGGTTTTTGGTTCAGCTCGTGTCGATTTCCCAAGGATTCCGGCTCGGGGGCATGCGAGGCAAACGGACATTGTTCGATCTATCGATCTCGCCCGCCATTCACCACCCTCGAGCCAGGTAGGGACCTCCGCAGACATTCTTCTCTTTGTGCCCTGCTTTTGTCATGTTCCCTCATATTTTTTTGCATGGTTTACTAAGTTGGGACGTGAGTTTCGGGTTCGCTTACGCTGTCTTTCGTTGATATTGAGCATTCCTTGCCATTCTTGTTGAGCTGTGGTCTAGTTTTGAGTCTTGTTGTTGTCCGTGGCTGCCTTGAGTCGATGCACCCTTGGTGTTTGATAAAATGCCCTTGAAGCGCTTCGGGAAAATAGCCACTACCTTTTGCCGTTTCCGAAGCTCGTGTATAGTCGTTTTGATCGCTAGTTACTGAGGTCGTCTTGCGTGAAGTCTTAACTCGTTGATCGTGGGTAGTGGTTAGTGAGGTTGAGCAATGACATTTCTTCAAGAGAGATCTTGACGATGGGGTTGTTCTCGGCAAAAGAAGAGAACGTTGAAAAGGGAGCTTCAGTGAGAAAGGAAATCACGCTTGGTTAAGGGATAATTAAATAAAGAAAAGAAAACAAGAGAAACAAACAAAGAGTAATGAAGAGAGAGATAACATCAATACGAAAGCCATTTTAAGCGTGTAGGCTGGATGGAGTGTCTGTGTCATCTTCAAAGGGTAATATTTGTCTTCTTTTTGTCCATTTTCGCATGCATTTTGCGGATATCCGAACTTATGGCCGTATGTCGCACCTCACTCCCATCTGGCACTTTGCATTTTATATAAATTCGAGTATGTTGGATAGTGGCGCATGCTGTTCTCGGCTTGGTATGGAATAAATACGCGTCAAGATCATGGTTTTGGCGCTTTTAGGTTGGGGTTGAGTTCACGGGAAATTCTGGGTTTAATGGAAGCTTCGAGCGGAGGGGGCAACCACGAAGGAGAAGAAGACCAAAAGGCAAAAAAAAAAAAAAAAAAAGAATAAAAGAAAGAGTAAAAGAAAAATATGGAAAAAGTGAAAAAGCAAAACAAAATATTAAAAAGAAAGGAAAGGTTGGTCTTGGGAAGGAGGAGTCGCAGGAGGGAAAGAAATAAAAAAAAAAAAAAAAAAAAAAGGGAAAAGAAAAACCAAGAAAAATCAGGAAAAAAAAAGAAAAGAAAAATAAAACGGCAAAAGCTGGCCTCGGGAAGGACATTCGGGCAGAACATGCAGGGGAAAGGATGAAGTGAGGAAAAGATTAAAAAAAAAAAAAAAAAACAAAAAAGAATCTTTAAAAAGGCTGTAAAAGAAATATTTTAAAATAATGTTTTCTTAACCCAAAAATGTTGGATCCGGGTTTAAGTTGGGTCCACGGGCCGGATCGGGTTTACCCGGTCCGAACCCATTCTATTGAAGTATTAAATATATATTAAAATTTTTTAAAAAAATCAAAAAAAAAAAAAAAATCAAAAATTTTGAAAAAATGATAAAAATTCAAAATTTTTCTGGAATTTCAAAAAACTCAGAAAACATTAAAAATTTCGCCCTTTTTTTTAATTAAAAGTTTAAAAAAATTAAATTAAATTAAAAATTTAGAAAATCAAAAAATGATAGGGTTTGGTTAGGAATTGCTTTGTATTGCCGCTTTAGTGTAATTAAGCCTTTGTTTCTTGCATGTTGTTTTTATTGTTTGTTTAATTTGCTTGTTTTATGTTTAATTTGCACGTGTTTAATTTTAGGGCAAATAGGATTTTGGTAGGTATAATTATTACTTTATTGATTGTGCACCTACATGCTCACCTCCTATGTTAGTTGATAGGTATGAAATCGATCTAAATTGCCTGATGAAAATCATTTTGTTAAAATGAACAAGATTATGTACCGAAATGGCACTAATTAGTCAATTAGTGTAATTAAGTCCCCGACCCTAGATTCTCCGGTTGCGTAGGAAGTGAGGTACACTCCCATGCCTCACTTGGTTTCTAGCTAACCCTAATAGGCTAGTGGCGACTCCATTTGTGCAAAGTTAAAAAAAAAATATCCCAATGTCATGCGGGGTATGGGCTTGGGAGAGCCTGCGCCTAATCATGGGCCTTAGGCCCGTCCTTTAGGCAATACCCCTAAACCTATTCCCTCCCCCCGAGGGTAGGTCGCGACAAGTTTTTTTGAATTTCTTTTCTTTTTTCTTCCACTAGTCGCCATGGCTAGTGATTGGGACAAGCGAGGGCCAACAAGGGTTGACCTCGGCAAATCAAATGAAACTACACAGTTGGTGAGGCTTGGCCTGCTAGCCTCGCACGTAGCTCACCCTTATCTATCGAATTAGGCAAGGTTAGCCGTCGCCGGCCCAAGCCTATGGCCAGTCATCAACCATCATCGAAGCTTAGCGACCGATGGAAGAAGAAGGGAAAAGAAGAAGAAGAAGAAGAAGATATTCAAAATTTTTATTTAAAAATTCATAAATATTAAGAAAATTTGCAAAAAATTGTCCATGCCAAGTTAGCCTTCACTGGCCTTGCTATGTAAAATAACTAACATCTACGTTAGCAATTATATGCCAAAATTAGCTGAGAGGACTACAATAACAAATCGTCAAAAGATTTAAGACTAAATTGTCTAAATTGAAAGGTTTAAGATCAACTTGGTATCCATATAATAGGCCTATGAATTTTTTGATAATTTTTTTCCAAAATATACAATGTGGCAATAGTGGCATATATCTATCTACACGTTATAATTAATAGTTGAAGTCATACAATCCCTTGATCCATTTTCTCCTTAGAGAATTCACTTCAACCATTCATGTCAAATAAAGTTTATAGAGTGTAAGTTGAAGGGAAATATAAAAAATAAAAAAAAAACATGTTTTATTCTTTTTCAGTAATCCATATTTCTAGAAATGAAAAACTATTGTTACTCCTCAAGTGATAAATGTTTGGTTATAAATATTTATGATCTATAAAGGACTAGAAATACGTTGCATATGTATCATTAGGAAACACATGAACACAAGCCGGCGGTAAGAAGAGGAAACACAGAAGGTGTGTAAACTGTGCAACTGAGTCTAAATGGATTGTCCCACACTACCACTTCCAAGTAATAACTTTACTAAAAGGGATACTATCACATGAATAGTTTCCGGTACACCTATTATAATTTTGATTGCCCAATATCAAATTTGGTCCCTATGTAAATGTTGGAAGAAAGTCGGCGGAAGATGACTAACCTTTTTTGGATGCATAATGAACAATTTATCTTGAAATGAACGTTGAATTATAGGTGAACGATGAACAATATGTATTCACGGTGGTTTGAATGCAGTCATGAGGAAAATATTCAATTTTCACAATGTAAATGCCGATTGTCTTTGTAAAGGAGTAATTGAACGCCTTTTTTTTTCTTTGATGGAAAGGGGAGAAGAAGAGAGAACAATTTCTTTCTAAACGTTGTTTCTGCCAATTGTCCCAACGATTATTTTTAGAAGTTTTTTATATGACTCCCTCAGACCCTTTCAAAGGGTGTCTCTCCATCATAATATATCAAGATAAAATGGTGTGTCTTAATTGCATTACATCATGGACGTACTAATAAAGTGCAACATCTTCTATTCGGACATGATGGGCTTGATAGCACTCTATCAAGAATATAAGACATTCAACATTCATCGACTTTAGAAATAATTTATATTGATGAGAAAACTGTGCGACCAGTGAGTACACCTATATTTTGGAGCTCAAATTAGGCATCTGTTAGGGATGACATAATGGCTACAACCCTAAAAAAAATAAACAATTGATGTCTCACAGTGCTCCAGACATATATTGCTACATTAATCCAAGTATACATATCCCTTAAAGGTTATATTTGACTATTCTCATAATACTACGTATTTACAATTATATCCACAATCACAGAAGGTGATACAATTGGTCAACTAGTAAATATATGCGATATATGTAAAACAATAATAGTTTTTCTTCGCACTCATGTCTCTCTCCATTTTAGAAAAACTTCTTTCCTAGACACGTCCCATAAAGCCAAATCTATTCATAATCACCAATAACATGTTAAAATAGCAACATTGATAGTTAAAGTACCATTTTGTCAAATGGTTGATGTGCGATTCGGGATACTATTTTCAAGTTTGGATTTAACATCGTTCGTGGCACAAAACCAGCATATTAAGCTCTAAATCAACTTTATCAGCAACAAATCAATATGGGTTTTGCATGATTTGCCCCATAATCTTGTCGATTTTTCTCATTTTGATCTTAACAAAAAATTGAAATCAATTTAAATAAGAGATCAACCTGAGCATGAAGTACGCAATCCCTCCTAGAGAAAAGGGCAAGCAATGCTTCCCTCTGAACATCAGTCACTAAGATGTACCCAACCTCCTCCATCCTACAAAATCACCTAACATAAATTCTCAACATAGCTCTAAAAACCCAACATCGGCAAAACACCATCTCTCACTTCTCACTCTAAACCAACAATCTTTGAACTTGGTATATACACTTACCTGCACACGACATGCTTGGGCATGTGACCACTACAAATTCTTCTTAGCGTGAGAGGGGCTGATTTTGGGCCAGCTTTGTCTGCCACGGGGGAGAAGCTATCGAGGGATCGCGGCAGCTCGTGACTGGACGTAAAGAGAGGAGATTGAATTGGGTGAGCGGTGACGACAGTTGAGAACTTGGGTTCGGGGTTGTGGAGAAGGAAGAGGGATGAAGGAGAGACAAGCTTTGTCACAGAAAAAATGAATTTCGTCCCTCGATTGGTCACCATCCCTGTTGCCGTCGCAGTCGCCATCCCCGTCCCTGTCGCCGTCCCTATTACTATTGCACCTTGGAGCCAACCAAGACAAGAGGAGACTAGAGGGAATTAGAAATAAGGTTTGGTTAATGGTTCATGGAGAGGATTTCATCGGTTTGCCGATTCGGTTCGGTCAACCGAACCGATAAAGAAAATTTGGTTTTCAATAAACCAAACATAAAAAATCGAAATTTTTGGTTCGGTTCAGTTTTTTGACACCCCTACAAAAAAATAACAACCGCGCGAATATTGTGGAGTTAACAAACATCACTGAACAACAACAAAAGATTTTATTTGGGAAATTAGAACATGTACCACTCAACCATTCCATCACCTTGCCATTTTGATAAATCAATACAAAGCATGTTGTGAATGTAACATAGCCATAACTAAAGAGAGAACTAGGGACAAGAATGACAAGCCTTCGTGCAGAAAGTTAAGTCTGCACAAAATTTTTCAAAACAAACATGCTGAGCGAAGATGATTTCTCAATTTATAAAATTATGCTTTACAACTTATAAATAGTCCAATTTGTAGATGGAGGGCTCACAGAGTTTCATCTGACACATAGATGCATTAACATTCTTAAATCCAATCCAATTAGTTGCATTGAGGCCTCCAACAGAAAATAGGAACTAAATCTAGGATGCTACACTCTTTCCTAAGACCTTAAGATGCAGAACTCACTACACAAATGGAACCCCTTGCTCATATTCCTCATACTCTTGCTCGAAGAATTGTCTCGGCAGAAACTCTTCACAAGGTGACTCTTGCAAATAAATGCCAAACGAGTGTTGCGAACGCAAACATCAACATGGGATTGCACAGTATTATCTGAGTCCCACTCGACCAAATGAAGAATGCTCAATATTGTTGGAATTGTTCAGCTGCTGTTTTCTGTCATGTTTTCCTCTGTTTTCCTTTGTTTTTATTATTATTAAAAAACAGCCAAGTTCATTTAGTTAAGCATTTAGTGTTTTTGCTATTTTCTAGGAAGTTAATAGCACGTTTGTATGCAATTATGTGTTGCACGTACGTGAGCAGTTTCTACTTTGTATTTAGTTGTTGTACTCGCCAATTTCTTTTCTTTCGCACAAGACGTATGAAGTGCTATGCTCTGTTTTTTTTTTTTTTTTTTTTTTTATCTTCTTTCTCTCTCAAACAACAAAATTTTTTCTGTTTTGATTGTTGTTTTTATGAGCTTTAACATTGGTATCAGAGCGTTTGTGGGATCTTAAGGGACTGTGAAGTGAGGGTAAGTGAGTGAGGATTGCTTCCAATCTGCAAAGAAAAAGCCGATGGAGGTAGGATCGAGTGGATTCTCTACAATGGCTGCTCCAGTCTTTACTGGGGAAATTTATCAGGCTTGGGCTATCAAGATGACGGCATTCTTGGAGGGTCATGATTTATGGGAGACTGTGGAGAATGATTATGAGGTTGCTCCACTTCTAGACAATCCAACCTTGAATCAGATAAAATACCATAAAGAGAGAATCACAAGGAAGGCCAAGGCAAAGTCATGCCTGTATGCTGCTGTTTCACCCACTATCTTCACAAGGATCATGAGATGTGATTCTGTAAAGGCAATATGGGATTTCTTGAAGGATGAATACGAGGGAGATGAGAAGATAAGAGGCATGAAGGTGTTGAATCTCTTGAGGGAGTTTGAGAGACAGCAGATGAAGGATTCAGAGTCAGTGAAGGAGTACTCTGATAGGTTGGTTGGGATAGCTGAAAAAATCAGAGTTTTAGGGACTGACTTGAAGAATGAAAGGCTTGTTCAAAAGATCCTGGTATCTCTTCCAGAGAAGTTCGAAGCCACCATAGCTTCTCTGGAAAATACAAGAGACTTAGCTAATATAAAGCTTGCAGAATTGTTAAATGCTCTGCAGGCACAAGAGCACAAAAGACTGATGAGAAGAGAAGAGTTTGTAGAGGGTGCGCTGCAAGCTAAAGTGAAGTCAAATGATGGAGGCAAAGGGAAGAAATGGATTCAGTCCAGAGAAAATGCTGGTGACTCCAAGTTTGTAGCAAAAGAAGGAAATTCTTGTGGGTCTAGCAAATGAAAGATGAATAAAAAGCCTTGTCAATACTGTGGTGGAACTAATCATCAGTTTTTTTAGATGTTGGAGAAAGCCTGATGTTAGATGCAGAAGATGTCACAAGTTGGGTCACACGAAAGCCATCTGCAAAGAAAAAAAATTATCAGCAAGCAGGAAAAGCACAGGTAGCAATGAATGAAACTGAGGAAGAGCACTTGTTTGTAGCTTCTTTTTCTGAATCTTCTATTGGGAATGATGCATGGCTGGTGGATAGTGGCTGTACCAATCATATGACTGGCAATTCGAAGCTGTTTAGGAGTCTAGATAGGTCAGTCAGGTCCAGAGTCAGAATTGGCAACGGACAGTAAATCGAAGTGTAAGGGAAGGGTACAGTGGCTATTGAAGGAAATCAGGAGGTGAAGCTGATCAGTGATGTTCTTTTTGTGTCAAACATTGACCAGAATCTGTTAAGTGTTGGTCAATTAGTTGAGAATGGCTATAAAGTGAAGTTCGAAGGGAAGGAATGTCTTATTAATAATGCAGATAGCAAAGAAGTGTTAAGAATCCTAATGAGGGACAAGAGTTTCATGTTTAAGCCACAAGAGATGCAACAAATGGCTTTAAAGTGCAAAGAAGAAAATGCAGAGCTATGGCATAAAAGACTTGGGCATGTTCACAGGAAGAGCATGTCGTTTATGCAGAGAAATAGCTTGGTAAATGACTTGCCAAGTTTGGAGGAGGAATTTCCACAATGCAGAACTTGTCTTCTTAGCAAGCAAGCCAGATTTCCTTTCAAAGGAGGAGGCTGGAGAGCATGTGAGAAGCTACAATTAGTCCACACAGATCTATGTGGACCTATGTCTGAGTCTTCTCTCAATGGTAGCAGGTATTTCATTACCTTCACTGATGATATGACTAGGATGAGTTCGATTTATTTTCTGTGAGCCAAGTCTGAAGTTGCTGATGTGTTTGTGAAGTTTAAAGCCTTAGTTGAGAATCAGAGTGGGAAGAAAATTAAAATGCTCAGGTTTGATAATGGTTCTGAGTATACTGCTCACAAGTTTAAGTTGAATTGTGAGCAAGCAGGAATTGTGCAGCAGTTCACTACTCCCTATTCACCTCAACAGAATGGGGTCAGTGAGAGGAAAAATAGAAGCATTATGGAGATGGCTAGATGTATGATGCAGGAGAAGAAGTTATCTAAGAAGTTCTGGGCTGAAGCAGCTAATACTGCAGTGTTCCTGTTGAACAGATTGCCCACAAAGGCCTTAGAGAAGTCAACACCTTTTGAAGTTTGGTATGGTGTTAAACTTTTTGTGAAAAATTTGAAGGTTTTTGGGTGTATGTGTTACACTCATGTTCCTGAGGTCAAGAGGGACAAGCTGGATAAGAAAGCAGAGCTTGGAATCTTTATTGGGTACAGTCTCCAATCAAAGGCTTACAGAATTTTTCACCCTATGACAAGGAAGGCGACTGTAAGCAGAGATGTTGTTTTTTTAGAGGAAGATGAGTGGAATTGGATGGAAGGAAAGAGTGCAGAACAGCAGCAGTTCGAAAAATAACCTGCAACCGATGTAGAGGTTGATGAAGTTATAGATGGATTGGAAGACAGTGTGGATGATTTACCAGTGAGAGGCACAAGGTCACTTGCTGAAATTTATGAAAGAAGCAATGTGGCAATGCTCGAACCATCTAACTTTGTGGAAGCTAAGGAGGATCATAGGTGGATTGCAGCAATGCAGGAGGAGATTGCAATGATCCAGAAAAATCACACATGGGAGCTTGTTGATAGACCATCTGATAAGAATGTGATTGGGGTTAAGTGGGTGTTTAGAACAAAACTTAATCCTAATGGTTCTATCAATAAATACAAAACTAGACTGGTGGTGAAAGGCTATGCACAAATATGGGGAGTAGACTATTCTGAAACATTTGCTCCTGTTGCACGACTTGATACAATAAGGTTACTGTTAGCTATTGCAGCAGAGTAGGAGTGGCTTATATTTCAGTTAGATGTCAAGTCTGCATTTCTAAATGGAGAGCTTGAGGAGGAGATTTTTGTTGAACAACCTGGAACAAACTGAAGGCTTCAGTATCAAAGGGCAAGAAGAGAGTGTATACAGGTTGAGGAAAGCTCTATATGGACTGAAGCAGGCTCCAAGAGCTTAGTATGGGAAGATAGATCAATATTTGCAGGATTTTGGCTTTGTAAAAAGCTTAAGTGAGTTCACTCTTTATGTCGAGAAGGTGAATCACAGTGTTGTAATTCTGTCACTTTATGTAGATGATCTATTAGTGACAGGGAATGATATGGAATTGATAGAGAAGGTGAAGCAAGATCTATTTGCATTTTTTTAGATGTCAGACTTGGGAAAGATGGCTTATTTTTTGGGTCTAGAAGTCAAACAGGCTTCATATGAGATCTTCATCTGTCAGAAAAAATACATGAAGGAAATTCTAAAGAAGTTTCAGATGGAAGATTGTCGAAGTGTAAGCACTCCTATGGCTACTAAAGAGAAGCTGCAGAAGAATGATGGAACAGATGCAGTAGATGCTTCTATGTATAGAAGTCTGATTGGATGTCTCATGTATCTTATAGCAACCAAACCAGATATTCTATTTGCTGTGAGTGTTTTATCCAGGTTTATGAGTAGTCCTAGTCAGTTACATTTGATTGCAACAAAAAGGGTCTTGAGATATCTCAAAGGAACATTGTTCTTTGGTGTTAAGTTTAAGAAATGTCAGAAGTTTAATTTACAAGGATTTTCTGATAGTGACTAGGCTGGTTCAGTGGATGACATGAAAAGTACGTTTGGGTATTGTTTCAGTCTTGGTTCTGCTTGTTTCTCCTGGTGTTCCAAAAAGCAAGAGATTGTAGCTTAGTCCACAGTAGAGGCTGAGTTTATAGCAGCTACTGCAACTGCAAATCAAGCTTTATGGCTAAAAAAGATAATGAAGGATTTGTGGTTGAATTCTAGTGATTGCATTGAAGTTAATGTGGATAATCAGGCTGCTTTAGCAATATCTCAGAATCCAGTTTTTCATGGCAAAACCATGCATTTTAAAGTCAAATTTTTCTTTCTACATGAGGTGCAACAAAGTGGCGAAATTAAGTTGGTCTATTGCAGATTTGAAGATTAGCTTGTAGATATGTTCACAAAACCACTTCAGGCTGGAAGATTTGAGCTATTAAGAGAGAAAATAGGAATTTGCAGCAGCAACTGATCCAAGGAGGAGTTTGTTGGAATTGTTCAACTGCTGTTTTCTGTCATGTTTTCCTCCGTTTTCCTCTGTTTTTTTATTTATTTATTAAAAAACAGCCAAGTTCATTTAGTTATGCATTTAGTGTTTTTGCTATTTTCTAGGAAGTTAATAGCACGTTTGTGTGTAGTTATGTGTTGCACATACGTGAGCAGTTTCTACTTTGTATTTAGTTGTTGTACTCGACAGTTTTTTTTCTTTCGCACAAGACGTATGAAGTGCTATGCTCTGTTTTTTTTTTTTTTATCTTCTTTCTCTCTCAAACAACAAATTTTTTTGCTGTTTTGATTGTTGTTTTTATGAGCTTTAACAAATATCCAGGATGACGGATGAATTTATAGATTCCATAAGCTATAAGCTTGTGATGATCCTCATGATGAATTTTGATCAAATGCGTGAACGCCCCCCCGCAAGCAGTTCTAATCGCCAACTTCCTAATGATTCCCCCAAATACAATCATGGCAAAGCCCAGATTGCTAATCCACTAGCATTCTTACAAAGCTGGAAAATTACTCCACTAGAGAAAACAACATTGCAAGAAGATAATTCCGGCGAGAGGAGCAGGGTTTGTGACTGTGATTGGAACAGACATTCGGGTTTGCGAAGAGAGCCTCAGTGCCATTGGTGTGATGTTCCATGACATGCCCATACCTAGGCAACGTGTTGTTACAACAAGCTACGATAGCTGACCTCGATTGAAAGTGAATGAAGTTTGCAGACGAGACAATGGACTTGAAGCTCATGGACGTCTTAAAAGATTGTGGATGATGAATCTAGGAAAGAAGAGCCGATAATGAACGGCAAACGGCGGACTGAAGCTCATGAGGAGTGACAAGGATGGGGCAAGCAGTGAAGACCGAGAGAGCCACAGCCAAGGATTAGGCAAGCGACAAAGACCGGGACTGGCGCGGCTGAGGATTAGGCAAAAGCAACGGGGGAGAGGAAGGAAGAAAACGTGAAAATTTATAGAAAAGTCATTTGGGCATTTTCTTCAATTTCTTATCCAATAGCAGATTTTGACCAAATTCCCCATGTTCAAGTAGTTGGAAATGGCCCTCTGGTTAGCCTAGGTCCTTATCTGAGATTGACTTAACCACTTCAGGCTATTCTTTGAAACAAAGTCCACTCTATGCCATTTTTTGAGAAAATAACCCCACTTCGGGCCCTTAATTATTGTATGAAAAATCTAGGAGGCAAGATGTAATTGTCCTTATTTTACCGGACAACTTTGCCCCTCTCGAGTGAGCATAAGCTATTGAAATGAGAACACCTGGCTAGAATTTGGCCGGAGACAACATTAGGGATACTCTAAGATTCAATTGAAAACATCATGGAGTTTTTGCCAAAATTGAGACATTGGAGACAAGGGCGACGCCCCTAAAAAGTTGGGAGGCAAACCAGAAGTTAAAACAAATAAATCCTTAAGTTGAGAGGCAAGATGAGAAATCTAGCAAAACCTAATAACAAAATGTACAGTGTGGCTCATTATAGCATATATCTATTCACACGGCCTAATCAATAATACAAGTTACACCAACCCACAATGCATTTTCTCCTTAGAGAATCCACATCAACTATTCATGTCAAATAAAGAATAATAGATTGTATAGTTGAAGGGAAATATCCATTATTTTTTTTCAATAAGCCATGTTTTGGCAATAAAATACTATTATTACTCTACAAGTGAGAAATGGTTACTTATAAATATCTACGATCTGTGTTCTCTATAAATGACCAAAAATACCTTGCATACGTATTATTAGGAAATGCATTGACATAAACATGGCAGTAAGAAGAGGTAACGAAAAACTGTGTAAACTCTAAAAACAAGTCAAAGTGGTTTGTCCCACACTAGCACTTCTAAGTAGTAACTCTACTAAAGGGATCCTATCAAAGGACTAGTTTTCAGTACAACTGTTATAATTTTGCTTGCTCAATAACTATTTTGGTCGCAACGTAACGAATAACAAGTTATGCCAAAGGATGCTGTGAATATAGCCATAATCACACTTGTAACCCAAGTAAATTCACAAGATTTTTTATACAACCATTGAGATATACACAAAATGTGTGCAAGATCATCATTAGGACCATCGTACTTGTAGACAATCAATGAACCGATCAAATTAACCAACCAAAGTTAGCTTTGGTCCTTATGTTTGAACAAAATCAAAATCCTCCGTAATAGTTGGACGGTTGTAAAAAGTCATGACAAATCCTGTAGCTACTTGTACTAAAAAACAAGTAGGCGTAATTTCTCTTGGACAATAAAATATGTCGACGTGATGAGAAATATATTTACTAATTATCTCGTTTGCTGTCATCTGAATCTCGAGACATTCTTCTAATCAATCCTAAAGGTTATTAAGATAGATAAGCAAATAGTAGCCCCCTTTGAGAACTATATAGGAGAAATTCATCTCGTACAACTCAAACAAAAATCGAAAATATTGCTTTCGTTTTAAGGCATATGGAGTACAAAGTTTGAAACTCTGCCATCAATCCTTTCTAACTTCTCCACATATACGAACTAGTATAGCAAGTCAGCTCAATTGTCTTTATTTTGATCGTTAGAGGCCTTTTGAATCTTTTATTTACATTATTCTTCCCCCTAGATTTGTAATTTTCTTTTTCTTTTTTTTATTGTAAGGCAACTTTACTCTTCTTTTCTTTATAATTGATAGGAGTTCCCTTGTTAAGACCCTATGCATCGATTGAAACCTCAGATTCATTTTAGGACTACGATGATTCAATAAAGCATCAAACCAAGTCCAAAGATTACTTGAATAAGAACTAATAGATCATCACTAATTGAATGAATAGATATTATGACTAAACATTCAAAGGAGCCACTACAAATAAAGCCACTGTGACACCCATCAAAGGAGTAGTCACCCATCCATGAGCTACTTTACCATATTATGAATTCAATTATCTCAATAAATCCCGTTTAATAGTTTGTCTTGGTCCAAATTGAGAACTACCCTCAAAGGTTTGCATACCCACAAATCCTATTTTGCATTCATTGAGATATGTTGACTTTTTTTAGCATTCCGTTGTAAATAAATGATCTTATCATAGATCTATTTTGACCTTGAAATTAAATAATAATGAATATGGCAACTCTAGTTGTCATCTCTATATTTGGTTTAGTTTTAAGTTTTTCTAGGTACACCTTATATACTGCTTTTAGGCAACCCTCTCAACAATTAAGAGATCTATTCAAAGAGCACGAGGACTATTTGAAGTAATAAGCCTCCCAGCATTGGGCTGCTTATGACTTCAATTAAATAGATGCAATTTCAAATAATTTCACCCTCTTAGTTAGAACTCTCCTATACATGATATTACATCTAAGATGACAACATTTAATTCAAAGTTCCCAAGATAAGTAACACCTGACCTCTTAATCCTCTCACATAATGAATGTGAATTCGAATCAGAAATCTTTTTCATCCTACAACCATTTAAACAATTTTTTTTTTGGATTGTTCAATTTTGCAAGTATTTTGCTCCTTTTACATACTTGGAATTTGTTTTTGACTTCTTGCGTAAAAAATAACCAGGTAGGTAAAGGTGGGAACCGTACAATTATTAATTTGAAGAATTTACATCAAAATTAGCTCCGTCCTGCACCATACCATCGTATCTTCTACATGTATTAAACACATAGATATCTTATATTCCAAATGGCCGTAGATGAATCTTACTTTGCAAAGTATGCCAGACACACAATAACAAAAACCTTGTAAGACGAAGTACAACAATGCCTCCAAAGACATTGCACGCAATCCCTATATAAACTAAAGTGAGACCTCACTAATACGCAATTCAACAAGCTGTCTCAAAGAACTCGCACGCGCAATCGGTCGAGCATCTTAACCATGAGAAACATTTCGCACAATTTCTTCTTCATTTTCGTCCTCCCCTTCACACTCCAACACGCCTTCAAATCCAAGACGATATTGAAAGAGGATAGACCTTGCAAGAGATTCGTCCTCTTCTTGCAGGACAAGCTCTTCAAAGGGACCGATGCGGCCAATGCAACGTCAACTGCTGTCACTAGAGGTGTTAAAATGGGTCTTAGAGCCAAATATGACCCATTTAAATCATAAATTAGTCATATATGGGTCACCTATTTTTGACAAAAAAATAGTTAAATGGATTTAACAATTAAAAACTTTTTTTTTTGTCAGTCCTACTCTATTCCTACTCTACACTCACTTTCAGACTTTTGCCCTGCCTCTTGTAGGGCGTGAGAGTTGAAACCCACTCCTGAAACTTACGCGTTCCCACTCCATCCCCCCTTGAGAAGGTGGAGATTTGAACCCCTCACCTCCCCCTTCCATGTTGGAAGTGGCCACTAGAGCGAATCCCAGTGATTACAATTAAAGACTTTGATAGGTGGGTCTTAAGTGGATCTTAAATAGGTTGAATTAAGAACCCATTTTCAACCAAAGCCTCACAATCTCTCTCTTACCTAACTTTACAAAAATATATTTATATAAAAATCGAAATTATAATTATTTTTTTATTTTAAATTTCTTTTCTTTTTCCTTTCTTTTTTTTTTTTTTCTTTCTTCTTCCTCTTATGGCCGACATGGCGATGGCCGGTGACCAGCTAAGTGAGCCTCAAGCTCGCCGGCGTCGAGCGAGCTCGAGCTCACTGGATCTGCCGCCTCGTTAACGCCCGGCGAGGCTCAAGCCCTGCCAATCTGGCGAGACCCGAACTCGCTGACGTCGGGCGTGGCTAGAGCCTCGCTAGATCTAGCGAGGGGTGAGCTCAAGCTCGCCCGATGCCGACGAGCCTCGAGCTTGCTAGATCTGGCGAGGCGAAGGCCTTGTCGACGTCCAGCGAGGGGCAAGCTCAAGCTCACTAGATCTGGTGAGGCGGAGGCCTTGTCGACGTCCGACGAGGCTCGAGCCTCACCGATCTGGCGAGACTCGAGCTCACTGGCGTCGGGCGAGCTCAAGGCTCGCCTGTGGCCAGCCGCTAGCTGTCATCGTGGCCGGCACTGGCCAAAGAAGACGAAGAAGAAGAACAAAAAAGAAAAAAAGATAATTAAAATTTATATTTTAAAAAAATAATAATAAAAAAAGATTAATTTTGAAAAAATAAAAAATAATTAAAATTCGATTTTTTAAAATAATTATTTTTTAAATTTGTATTGTATAAAAATATTTTAGCAACACCATTTTCAAATATATATATATATATAAGAAATAAGCTTGGAAGTATTTTAGTAATATAATCTTATAAAAAAAACATAGGAATAGGTTTTTCTAAATCAAGTTAAATATGAAAATATTTTATTAATATGGGTTGGGTCGAATATGGGTTTGGTTTGGGTCGGGTCGGGTATGGGTCGGAAAATTTACATTAAGTATAAATAGGTCATAAATTGGTTAATGGGTCAATTTGGGTCGGACCATTAATGATCTAACTCAAACTCGACCTGACCCGCTCGTTTAATAGCTCTAGCTGTCGCACAGAAGATCGACGGATTTGGCGACTTCTTCTTCGCAACTTCTTCTCGGGGGAGATGGTCGTATTCAATGATGCGGTGACAAGGGGCCACGTGTTCCATTCAGCCCCGGTCGCTCGAGGTCAGGGGTTCTATATCTGGGACTTGAAGACCTTCTATAATGCGTGGTTTGGGTTTATCTTGGTGTTCAATTCTACGGAGCACCAGGGCACATTGAACATAATGGGGGCAGAAATTATTGCAGACAAGGTTAGGTTTTTATTGGTCGTTGGCGGCACCGGCAACTTTTTCATGACAAGAGGAATTGTCGCAGCGGAATTAAATTCTTTCGAAGGACTAGATCATTTTCGTTTGAAGATGGATATTAAGCTATACGAATGCTATTAGTCCCCAGTGCTGAACTTTTAGAGTACTTTTATTTGTGCTATGGCATGTGATGTGACATAAGTTGTTTTGATCTCACACTAGGCCTAGTGAGAACTTATCTCTCTCGCTGGAATGAGGGATTTTGTTGGGTGACAAATTCATCATGAGTTTTATCTACTCATTTTGGACCTTGCTGTTCTTTCAGTTGTATAGTTCCAATGCCGTGATCGCTAAACGGACTTCCAAGGATAATCGCTTGAACACTGGAATGCAACTTCTATGAAATTGAAAACTGGCCTTGTTTTACCAAAAAATAAAACTTAAGATGATTTCTTCTCTTAATCTTCAACTTAGGCTAGTTGCTGCGCATCTCTTTACAGATATATCAACATCTTGGGAGGGGCATGCCAATATTTTATGGGATTATGCATTGCCTCTTTGCCTGACACCAACCAAAGCAGATAAACCAATCCCAACCGATCACAGGAGAGTGTCGTCTGGTGCTTTCACAGTCAGACTATATCCATTAGAAGACGAATAGTGGTCCAATAATATCTTATATTGAAAATTTGCTTCAAGAAACAGGTACAACGAATTAGGGGGGAAAAGAGAGAGGGGGCGTCCCAGTACAGTGGACTGCGGGGTCCAAAAACTGCTATATAAGGTGAAGCGAAGATCCATCTAGGGTCACGAGCAATAGCCAAAAGCTAGCAACTACACATATTTAACCATGAGAAACATTGTTGCGCGCACATCATCCTTCCTTGTCCTCCTCCTCCTATGCACAAGCCAATTCGCATCGGCTACCAGGAAAACCCTCAACAAGGAACACCCGTGCAAGAGGTTTGTCCTCTACTACCACGACATACTCTTTGATGGCAGCGATGTGGCCAACGCGACATCTGCGACTATTGCTAACGAGACCAAGCTTGGCGACTTCAAGTTTGGGAAGCTGGTTGTGTTTGATGACCCAATGACGAAAGATAACCATCTTCACTCCCCAGCAGTCGCTCGAGCTCAGGGCTTCTATTTCTACGACATGAAGAGTGACTACAACTCATGGTTCGCCTATACTTTAGTGTTCAACTCCACTGAACAAAAGGGCACATTGAACATCATGGGTGCAGATATAATGGCAGCTCAAACTAGGGATTTTTCCATTGTGGGCGGCACTGGAGATTTCTTCATGGCAAGAGGAATCGCTACCATTGAGACCGACACTTTTCAAGGAGCCAAGTATTTTCGCCTCAAAATGGACATCAAATTATATGAGTGTTATTAGAGAAGCTTTCTTCGCAGAGCTCTCATTCTTGTGTGTGTTCTGCAAGAAGAGAGATTGATTATCTTATCCAACTAAGTATTTTCTTTACTTTCATTGCTGCGACTGGCATTTAGTGAGAACCAATTATGGAAGTAAATTTGTGAGTGTACTGAAAACAAATCCATTTGACTTCTCTAGTGTCATTTTTATGCAATAAAGATCCCACCAAACTTTTCGAAAGAGATGTGTTTGGTATCTGGGTTGGCAATCCTCCAAAACATTGCCTTTCTTCCTTTTGTTTTTACGACGGAAAAGCCCATTATAGGTAGGTCAAATTCAGACACATATGAAGGATTCTCCAAGAATTATATAGTTCAGGAAATATTTTCCTCTTTGAATTGACTTTTATCGATCTAAGAAATACGTCGACTGGTTTTTCTTTAGGGGATAATGAGGCACATTACTTGAAACGTATGGATTATTGAGTTAATTTGCAGCAATCCCTTCCTTTCAAGCAATTTCGGATATGCACTTTATCGAGTTTATTTTGACTAATGACAGAGAAAAAAAAATGTGTTTATTAAACCGACTAAATGAGTTGTACATATCATATCGTTTCAAATTCAAGTTAATTTCGCTTTCTTCATTTCACGTTTCGCCTTGTGGTCGTGCTTAGATGCAATAAAGCGTCGTTTCCAACATCGTCACTTGCCAAACAATGATATCTCGCATATTTATTGATAATCAGTCAGCGCTTATGATTGAATGGACCATGGTAACCAACTTCCACCAATTTTGGATTTGGTTTTGATACTATCTCACCACTAAAAATTGTATGGTCAAACGGGAAAGGGGGGATCGCGTGGTAGAACCAACAACTCTACTCAATTTAGCATTATTTTCCGGACGAAAATTCAACAGCTGCTCCATAGAGAGGAAATAAAAAAATAATAATAATAAGAAGAAGAATTTAGAAAGTTCAAATGGACCAGTTGATATATTAATCCTCCTTGAGGTCCTACCCGGAAGCTAATTTTAATGTCGCCAAGACTATTATATAACGAAAAGATTAAAGGAGGATATGGCAATATTGGTAGCGCCACCCCAGGAGCCTCTTATATGTTCTCATTCAATCATGGCAAGCATCCCTAGAAGTCTAGGCCATGTCTCAATCAACTTTTGAGTTATGAATCAAATGTAGAACCAATGGAACAGAAACCGTTTGGTAATGCAATTTGATTTCTCTATTTCTGAAACAGATTTCTATTTCAGAAATAGAGAAATTGAAGAAATCGAAACTGAAATTTTTAACTTCTCGTTTTTGAAATAGAAATCGAAACCGAAATCAAACCATATAAAAGAACCTTGTGCTTTCTTGCTAACTTAATTCACTCATAACCACAACTTCACAAATTATTGCTAATTTTCTTTTTCTTATTTTGCTCGTGTTTTTTTTTCTTTTTGCATTTTTTTTCAATTTTTTTTTTATAACTTTCTCTTTAGGATGAAAGGCAATTGAATGGGTCCCCAATTTTCAAAAACGACCAAAGTTCTTAAATGCTTACTTAAAAGCAATGGGGCTCTTTTCTCCTAGAAAAGGCACGCGCATGGCCAGTTGAAGAAAAAGTTCTTACGTAATAGATGAATAAAAAACGTGCCTAGAAATTTAACCTTATTTTTTTACGGATTCAAAATTCTTGCAAAATCAAAATAATTAGATTGTTACACAATCTTGAATTTTAATTCAAAGGCGAGAGATTCTCTATGCAAGGGCCATTAAAGGTTCATTGAGCAACAATAAAGAAATTAGGAATGAGCAACCGGACTGAATCAATTCAAGAATCAAAATAAACCGACCTTCCCCCGATTGGTTCCTAACCATAAATATTACTTTAAGGTAGAATTCTCATATATTTCTTTACACCATTAATTTTATTTTGTTGATAATCTTATATAATACTAGTTTTTGATAAAATGACAAGGCTGTATAAGCGCCATTGATGGCACCCATATTCATGCTTTCACAGTACTTGTCTGAACCTACGCAGGATGAGCTTGCAAACGATACATTGACCGAGGAGGGAAGCCAAATAAATATGCTTAGAAAAACAATTGCTAATAAAATGGCAAGGAATAATAATATGCCGGAAATTCCATATACTTTTGTAATGTATTAGTATTATTTCAACTATTATTTTGTATTTGAGGATTTCCCATGTTGTTTTAGTATTATTTCGACTATTATTTTGTATTTAAGGATTTCTTATGTTGTTATCTAATCAATTTCTATTCCTAGAAATAGAAATTTTGTTCTATTATCAAACGGATTTCTGTTTCAGAAATAGAAATTTTGAGTCGTTATCAAACGGGTTTCTTTGCTCAGAAACTTGTCCGGGGAATAGAAATTAAGAAATTGATTTCTGGCCAGAAATCAATTTTTGTTTCAGAAATTTTGTCATGCGTAGCCTTTGAAACTGAATCTTTTCCTTGTGTCTAAGAAGACTCATATTGTATTAGAAATGCTTACATGCGAATCAAATGCGGTAGGGAACTATAAAGTGGTGTTAAAGATTATAAATTGACTTATTATACTCCTCACTATGTAACAACAATAAATTGATCACTCTTCATTTTTTTTCTTATCAAAGGTAACAGAGGTGTCCAAAGGTTTCCTTGGGCCAAGAAACAAAGAGAAAATGTGTATGAACAATATATGCACTAACAAGACTCTAGGGACTTTTTCCATCATATTTATGTTATGAACTAAAAATTGTAATTTTTTTTTTTTGTGACCAATTCTTAACATGATGAAGACTTTATTTGATTTGTGCTTAAGGCCCGTCCGCCCAAGTTGGGCCCAGAAAGCCCGGCCCACGGGAATAGGGCCCGTGGAAAGAAGGGGGTATAAAAGGGAGGAGAGAGAGAGAGAAAAGGGACCGTTTAATTAAAAGAAACGACATACACTTCTCTCCCTCCCTCTCTCTGTCGTTTTCCTCCAAAAGGGAAACAGTGACTCCCGAAGGCGTTTTTGCTTCACCGGATCAACAGGATCAAGATTTCTCTTCCTCCATTGGCGTCGGTGTTTAATCTGTGGCTAAAAGGTACGCTCGAATCTGTGGTGTGCTTTAGGATCCGTGATACGTGTTAGAATTCCTGGGCTTGTCTTCCGCTTGAGTTTAGGGGTTCGATTTAGTGTCGAATCCGGTTTTTTCGGGGATCAGTCATTCCCAACATTGGTATCACAGCCCTAGTTCACGTTTTCCCGATCAATTTCATGTTCTTTGATTGAGTTTTCGCGAAGAAACTTTCGGCCGTACGGATCAGGACAAAAATCCCGACACACGAGCGTTCTTCGGCCTTTTTACTGAGTTTTCGTATGTCGAAACTGTTTTCTGAAAAGATGGGGAGAAAGGTGACGTCGAGACGAGTCTGGAGGTACGTCGTACGCCGGGCGACGCCGCACGCGCCCACACGCGCAGCCAGAAGCCGCTGCGCGTGGGCGCGACGCGCTCGGAAGCGTTGCGTCGCCCAGCGCGTGCGGCACACGCGCCGGTCGGCGAACCGACGCGTGCGCACCGCCGGCCGGCGAGCCGGCACGCGCCAGTCCGCGGACCAACGCGTGCTGACGTCAGCATGACGTCACCCAACGGTCAATAATCGCTAGGGTGACGTCATCGATGACGTCAGCACGGCGACGGTTCGCCGGACGGTCACCGGCCGGCGACCCGACCCGCGCGTGGCACGTGCCGGCTGACGTCTGTGTGACGTCAGCCCGCACACGCGCGCGGCACATTCCGTCGGTTCGCTCGAGCCGGGCCCACCGGCCCGACCAACTCGGCCGGCCCGACCGGTCCGACCGTTCCGACGACCGTCGACCGCCGTTGACCGTTGACGACTGTTGACCATTGACCGACGACCGTTGACCGTTGACCGTTGACCCCAAAAAAAAAGAGAGGAAAAGAATGTGTTTCTTTTTCAATTAAGTCTATGTGGATTATAATGTGATCCCTTGTTTGTTCTGCATTTGTTGCAGGAATAATGCCTCCTCTGAGATTACGCTTACGCGCACCTATTCGTGCAATTACCGATGAGCAAAAGGATAGACTGTCTAAGTTGATAGCTGAGCTGACTGATCATCGATGGGAGAGAGGTGACTTAATTGATCATGTCCTTGAAGTCAACGGGAAAATTCAACAGGTCATATGGAATGGTCGTCCAATGTCACAGTCAGAGATGGTGCGATTTTTTATAAACACTCTTCCACCTGAATGGCAAGATGTGTTGAATCGCATATGGGATGTCAACGGAGCTGCTTCCTATAAGAAAATTGTGATGGATTTTGTAAATGAATATTACTGTATTGTTTCAAGGGAAAAGATCAAGAAATTGAACAAAAGAGGATCTTTCCGTTCGTGTCCGACTTGGTGTTAGTTGTATTGGCTGATATATATTAAGTGTGCTTTGTGGACAACTTAATGTAATGTTTACTACCTGATTGTTGATACTGTAGCAACTTATATGTTATTGGTGTTAATTGAAAGCATTATTGTTTTATTGGATGCCTATAATGTGTTGCTTTCATTCATCTTTGGTTCTTTGTGGGTAATTAGTCGTGGGTAGTTTTAGAAGTTTTTGTAACTTCATAGAATTGATTTTGCATAAGATAATTATATTGATGATAGTTTTAAGTTAGGTTTTTTGGAGGATGATTGGAAACATAGTGACCTTTTGATTCTGAAGCCTTACTTGAAATTATTCATTAATATGATGGGTCTATGTAAAAAGGGATGCATAAATGACAGGCATTAATAATTCGTGCATATGTCTCGATGTGTTCGATCAATGACTTCAGCCACAAAGAGCATAGTTGCCGAGCTGAACAAAGGTGAAAAGCTCAATGGTGACAACTATGAAATTTGGCACATGAAAGTCCAATATGTGCTGGAAAAGCAAGAAGCACTAGAAGCTCTTGTCCATATTATGGAAGATCTTGAGGATGCTGTGTGCCACCTTGAGCTAATAGAGGACCGTCTAACGGCATTTGAGTCAAAAGTAGACATTTACAATGCTGGTTCTAGCTTAGAAAGGGCTTTGAGCTCTAAGCGCAAGCGTATTGATTCGTTCAATATGTGAGATTGCAAAGGATCAAGTCCTTGTTGCAAGAAATCAAAAGTTAACCAACACAAGAGAGGAAAACGTCCTCAAGTGAAGAAAATGTTAAGGGTGAAGTGTTACAATTGTGACCAGAAGGGTCACTATGCTCGCAATTGTCGTGAGCCAAAGAAGGTAAACACCCCTTGTACTTTTCAGAACTTTACTTATGTGTCAAGTTCTGTATTCTTAACTGAGTCTAATCCTTTGTGGACTGTAGATTCAGGAGCGACGGACCATGTAGCGAAGGATAGAGGATCCTTTGTGGAATTCCGACGAGTGCCAACTGGAACTAAGTGGATCTATGTGGGAAACAACTCCAGAGCTGAAGTGAAAGGAATTGGCACATGCCAACTCAATATGCGTGGTGGACGCACTTTGTTCTTTCATGATGTATTGTATGCTCCGGAAATTCGTCGGAATTTAGTGTCTGTTTTAGTGTTGGTTAGACTAGGTTTTAATATGAACTTCCATAATAAAGGTGTAGATTTGTATTTGGATATAAACTACTATGGTTGTGGTTATTTTCTGGATGGTTTCATTGTATTAGATATTGAGTATGTCAATGCAAATGTTAGTTATTCCCTTATCACGTCTCCTAATTCATATAATAATGATGTGAATGTGTGGCATGCTAGACTTGGTCACATTGGCCAACAGCGTATGAATAGACTAGCCAAAGAGGGCTTGTTGGGCAATATTGAAAAAGTCGATTTGTCCATATGTAAGCATTGCCTAGAAGGGAAAACAACAAGGAAACCATTTGGAAAAGGAAAAAGAGCTGAACTTCCTCTGCATTTAATCCATACTGATATCTGTGGTCCAATGAATGTGAAAGAAAGGCATGGGGCTATTTATTTCATCACTTTTATAGATGATTACACTCGATTTGGATATGTCTATTTGATTTATCATAAATCTGAAGCAATAAGTTGTTTCAAAAGGTTTATGAACCTGGTAGAGAATCAATTAGACAAGAAAATAAAAGTATTTAGATCCGATCGAGGTCAAGAATATTTATCTGATAAGTTCAGAAAATTATGTGGTGAAAAGGAATAGAAATACAGTTGTCTATTCCATATACTCCTCAACAAAATGGTGTTGCAGAGAGAAGAAACAGAACCCTATTGGAAATGGTTAGGTCCATGATGGCGCATGCTAACTTATATATCACTTTTTGGAGTGATGCGTTGTTAACTGCTGCCTATATACTTAACCGAATGCCTTCTAAATCAGTTAGTTCCACTCCATATGAGTTATGGATAGATAGAAAACCGGACTTAAGTTTACTTAAGCCATGGGTTATGCTGCCTATACTCATAAGTCCTGTCACAAGTTTGGGAAATTGAGTCCCAGATAAAAGTAGAGTATTTTAATGAGATACTTCGAACACTCGATTGGGTATGTGTTCATAGGTGAGCAGGAAAATAGGAGTATAACTGAATTTGAATCACGAGATGTCACATTCTTAGAGGATGAGTTTCCTAAGAAGGGCGAAATAAGGGAAGATCACTCCCTATTTGAAACCTTGGATCAAGATAATGACCTTAGTGGACTTCATCCAAGTGGGAGCACAATGGGAAATGATGTGCAAAGTGTACAATCTCCCATACGGCGAACAAGTCGCCAAAGTATTCCTCGTCGACGTTTTGACATTGAAGGGGAGACTTTTATGGTTGCTCCACAAGATGAGGATGAGCCAAGAAATATCAATGAGGCTCTGAATTGCCCTGATAAGGAAAAGTGGATTCATGCAATGGAAGAGGAAATGGAGTCAATGAAATCAAATCAAGTCTGGGAACTGGTTGATCTTTCAAAAGGACGCAGAGCTATTGGGAACAAGTGGGTTCTCAAAATAAAGCGAAAGGCTAATGGCTCGATTGAAAGGCATAAGGCTCGCCTTGTGGCGAATGGGTACAATCAACAGGAAGGAATTGATTATGAAGATACGTTTTCTCCTGTAGTGAGATTTACCTCGATTCGCATTATTCTGGCAATAGTGGCTAGTCTGGATCTTGAGTTACATCAAATGGATGTAAAGACTGCTTTCCTCAATGGAGAATTAGAGGAAGAAATATATATGGAACAACCTGCTGGTTTCATAGTGAAAGGCCAATAAGAAAAAGTATGTCGACTTTTGAGGTCGATATATGGTCTTAAGCAGTCATCAAGACAATGGTATATACGTTTTCATAATGCCATAATGGCATATGATTTTACAATAATTGATGAGGATCATTGTGTATATATCAAAAGATCCAATGATCAATTTGTGATCATATCATTATATGTTGATGATATACTAATTGCTGGAAGCAATATGGAGTTTGTTAAGACTGTCAAGAGTTGGTTGTCTTCCAACTTTGAGATGAAGGATATGAGTGAGGCTGCATACATTCTTGGAGTTAAGATTTCGAGAGATCGTTCGAAGAGATCGTTGTCTCTTTCGCAAGAAACCTATATAAATAAGGTTCTTGAACGATTTCGTATGCAAGACTGTAAACCCATTGACACTCCTATTGCAAAAGGTGAAGGATTGAGCCATAAACTGTGTCTAAGGACTCCACAAGAGAAGGAACAAATGAAACATGTTCCTTATGCTAGTGCTGTAAAGAGCTTGATGTATGCTATGATGTGTACAAGACCTGACATATGTTATGTAGTTGGAATGGTGAGTAGATACCAATCCAATCCAGGTCAAGCACGTTAGAAAGCCGTTAAGAGAATACTGAGGTATCTAAAGTGGACTGCTGATTATACGTTGAGTTATTATGGAAAGGATCTGCGACTTTAAGGCTATTCTGATATTGATTGGGGAGGAGATTTAAATGAAAGGAAATCTACCTCTAGGTTTGTTCTTTTACCGAATAATGGCACCATGTGTTGGAGCAAAGAAGAAACAAAAGTGTATAGCCTTGTCCACGATGAAAACTGAGTTCGTGGCATTATCAGCGGTACAAGAAGGAGTTTGGCTTAAGAGATTTTTGGATCATTTAGGTATTAATGAGAAAGCTGCAAATCCATTGTTGGTTAACTGTGATAGCCAAGCAGTTATAGCGTACACCAAAGATCCAAAGTATCATGGCAAGACCAAACATATAGATACCAAGTATAACTTTGTGAAAGATATGGTTGCACGAAAAGATGTGAACTTACAGTACATATTTACGCATAGAATGGTAGCAGATCCTATGACAAAGCCAATACCTAGAGATGTGTTTTTGTGGTCATGTAAAATCTCTAGGATTGCGTAGAGTCTGATGTACTGGATATTGTAATTTCCCTGAGTTGTTCACATCAATGAACTTGTGTTGTTTCATTATTAATGCCTATGAATTTTTGTATGATCTTTATGCATCTTAATGCTCAGTGCATTATTTTTTGTTGAGAAGTATGTCGGACAGATATAAGATTAGCCCACTCACACGGGTAATCGCCTCTATTTACTATGTGATAAATAGAGATGAGACTGTTTTTAAGCTTATTATCTAGGTGATAATCGAGAGCTCAAGCTTAAAATACGTATGTTGCCTTAACTGAGTGTTAAGATGAGGACATAATACTTACTATGTCCGAAAGTAAAATACCCCACATATTTTACTTTATCTGTCTAAGATGCTAGATGTGAGGTCTGATGAATTTTGTAAAAAGAGTAGATACGTGAACTCAAGTTAGACATTGGGTATGTCTGAACTATCATCTATACGGTATTGAAAGGTGTAGACATACGCTCCATGGGAAAGGAGTTAATACCGTAATACGTATTTCATACTACGTATGCATGAGACGACCAATAAGAGTGGCAAAAAAGTTTGATCTCAACTTTTATGACGTGTGAGACTCTTGAGGAAGAGAGTTCCTCAATTTTTTAAGTCCCCTCATGACTCTTACTTATTCTCAAGATTTATATTTAGTGTTTGCTATCTTAGGGTGTTGCCAATGGTCATGAGATGATTCGATCTAATTGGGCATTTCTAGAAAAGCAAGCTGGACTGAAATTGAGAGTTTGAAGGAAAGAGGAAGATCGATTTCGGAGAATCACATTGTGGTTTTGTATTCACTGGTCGACCAATTATGAGTGTCTTTGTGATAATTATAATTGTGAATACAATATATATATCATGTTTAAAAGAGATCAAGGGAGATATAAATGTGATCAATCGATCTAGGGTACCGCATACTAAATCTACTCAAAGTGTGACGCCCAATTATGAGCCGCTACATATTCCTAACAGATGTATAGCAACGAGCTCTCAAAGTATCTGGTCGCACGGATTATTCACCTGGTATGAAAGTTGAAGAGAGGTAAAGAGAATCTCTGTTCGGCCCACCATGTGCGAGTGGGAGATGAAGACTTTATTTGATTTGGGCTTAAGGCCCGTCCGCCCAAGTTGGGCCCTGGAAGCCCGCCCACGGGAATAGGGCCCGTGGAAAGAATGGGGTATAAAAGGGAGGAGAGAGAGAGAGAAAAGGGACCGTTTAATTAAAAGAAACGACGTACGCTTCTCTCCCTCCCTCTCTCTGTCGTTTTCCTCCAAAAGGGAAACAGTGACTCCCGAAGGCGTTTTTGCTTCACCGGATCAACAGGACCAAGATTTCTCTTCCTCCATTGGCGTCGGTGTTTAATCTGTGGCTAAAAGGTACGTTCGAATCTGTGGTGTGCTTTAGGATCGGTGATACGTGTTAGAATTCCCGGGCTTGTCTTCCGCTTGAGTTTAGGGGTTCGATTTAGTGTCGAATCCGGTTTTTTCGGGGATCAGTCATTCCCAACACATGACAAGACACAACTTGTACGCTATGATATACTACATGTCACAACATCTTGATCTCCATTCAGAATTAGCATCTCCACCTGTGTGCAATACAAAAACATATGTTTTGGTAGGCTAGTTCTCTTTTTTTTTTTTTTTTTAAAAAAAAAACCTTATTTTAGATCCAATCTCAATTATATCTTGAATTTTTTTTTAAAAAAAAATTCCTAACTTTCACTCTGATTCCAAATCTCCCCAAGCATCCAAAAATCACCACTCGTTTTATGACCTAGAGCCAACGATTGGTGAAGGGAAATAGAGATGAAAAGGACAAAAAAGAAAGAAAAGGAAAGGAAAAATAAGAAGAAAAAACTCAGAAAATTAAAAAAGAAATTGAAAAGATCTTCCACATTAGCTCTTACGATGTCATGTGATATGCCTTATGTTCATGTCAGAAAAATTTGGAAAAAATGAAAGAGTAAATTAGTAAATCGTCAAAAAAATCAAGATTAAATTAATTAAATTTTAAAAAAATAGGGCTGAAATAGTAGTGGTATAGTTTTATGAATTTTTAGGTAATTATTTCCCTAGAAACATATGTGCTATGGTGGATGCACGTGGGCGAGAATATGAAAAAGGGAAATAAGAGGAAAGCAGGCAGTAGTGGGTCTACGGCGGCGTCTTAGCATGTGTCAACTTGATGGTTTAGAAATCAAAAAATTATTAGGTTCTTAATCATTGAAGGTTGGTCATAATTACTCAAAAGGAGAAAAGATGACCCACTTTTCTGAAGCTCCGCTCGTTTTTTAATGCCGCCATCTTGGTCTCCAACTTCGACTCGCCTTTTCACCGACCGACCCAATCTTCGTCTCGGATTACGCCAGCGAGAATGAGCTAAACGTGAAACGGGATCCCGCCAACTTGTCAAAGCACCGAGTCATCATAAAGCAAATTTCAACTCTGGCGTCCCAGAAGAAACCCTCGTGGCTGTGTTGTTTTCAGCGCCGTGGATCCATCGTACGATCGCTTTTGAAAAGATGCCGTTCGCATCGATCACGGCACTTGGATGTAGTCAAGAGTCATCGGGCCATGTGCTTTCCTGGAAACTCGGGACCAGCGGGCATCCGGTACCTACCCCAACAAACATTTGCCATTATCATGATTTGACTTATCTCCGCGCCCTGGCCATCATCATCCGGTTATCTTCTTCGCACGGTTCTCTTTTCCATTAACGCATTATGGTCTACAGAGATGGGTGGACCGATACCATCTTAATCATTAGTCAAATGGTCAGGAAAAATTACCAAATCAATCATTAATTTATTATATAAATATTATTTTAATACTAAAATTTTCAATTTTATCAAATTAATCATTAATTTTTGCGCGAGATTTTAATATAATTATTTTGATTAATTTCCACTGAAAACTGTTGATATGACAATCCAGCCATCATCGATCGTTATAATTTATAGATTGTTGAGATGTACGAGTGAGTAATGTTAAAATGAATTCCCACATTGTAGTATTATTTATAGTAGTTAATATATCATATTTGGTCAATAACTTATTAGTCTAAACTCCTTGGTGATTTTCTCGAATAAAGCATGCTCCCAACAACTCTTTTACTATAGTTTTTATATAAATGAATCGCAATTGAATTTTTCCATCTTTAGGTTTGATTTCACTGTCCCACCTTATTTCCTGCATTTCCTGAATCATAGTAAGATTCCCATAAGCACAAAAGTGCCAAGTAAAATTCCCTCTAAATATATATAAACCCAAGATTTATTACCAATAGCCAAGCATCTCCATGAAACATTAGTCATCATATAGATCAGATCCACAAATCTAGACGAAATGAAATCAAAGAAACATTTCCGTTTGGTCTTCATCACGTCCCTTCTCTTTCTTCAGCTTCCGCTTGCTATAATACATTCACCATAGTTCAATCAATCCAAGCTCATTTACAAAACTGCACCAACTCCTTGCATGCTTAAATGAAGCTATTGGCACACAATGGTGGCATTTCTCAACAGTTTAAGTTAGAAAATTCAAGAATCGAAATCCCTCATTGCAACGAGTCTCGTTTCTTAACAAAAAAAAAAAAAAATCAATTAGTAAGTGTCCTTAGAACCTCAACTGTATGTAGAAATTAAGAGCATTACATCTCCTCAGTAATTGGACACTATATTCTTAAAAAACAAGTATTAATTTTTTATCTGACTATTTTGTCAAACCTAAAAATTTGACTTTAGGTCAAAATTGCAAAAACGTAAAAATGAAATCGTTTATAGGTGTCGGTCTAGCATATGCATATAAAATTAGGCATTTAAGTTTCAAATTTTCATTAAAAAATGGCGAAATATTGACTTTTTTAGTCAAATAAAAAATGTCGGTATGACCTTCCACAAAAATTAGGATAGACATTTGATTTAAGGACAATAAAATTTAAAGATCTCACAAATTGATCATCAAAAAATTTGACTTACTTAAACTCACCTCCTTAAGATTGTGCCACTTGGCGCGACCAGACAAGACAGGAAAAAGAACGCCACTTCTATTGGGTAGTCCACTCGCGTGGGGGGCTACCCAGGCCTCTTCATTTCCCTGAACCCAGCCTAGTATGCTAGGAGAAGGGCTTCACGGGGATCTGAGGTGGGCCCCCTTCCTGTGAAGGGGTTGGCGGGGAAGCCCAATGAGGACGTTATACCGTAATTCCAGTTAAATCCCCTGTAAATGGGGTTAACTGGGCACCCTGGAATGCCCGATTCATGGTGGAGTAGTTTAAGGACATGCTCAGGTCCTAAACGCCACTTCTATTTGGCCAAGGTTTTTACGTTTGAGGGTGACCCGAGGACCTTCATTCTCTACACAACACTCACAGAGAACTCCTTTCTTGTGGCGTCGTGGCGTCACATGGAAAGAAAACGCTCAAAGACTGACTATTCCTTGATGCTTGCTAGTCGTCTCGGAGGTTGGTGGTCGTTGATCATCACCACTAGTGTCTATTTCAAAATAGCATAGGACTCGCTCTGTTCTCAGCTGCTTCGCGTCTAGGAGTATCGAAGCGATGAAATCATGCTCAAGACTCGCTCGTTAGCCATGATGCGGATATTTGGATATAAGCCAAGCTCTTATCATCAATCTAGTCGCTTATTGTGGCTCCTTTGTACTCATTGACCCAGTAACAGTAATACCCTGTCCTCATTTTGATAGAGGAGGAAACAGAGATGTCTCCGTTAAAATCGGAATCGGTGCCCAAGTATTTCTTCCTGATCGATTGAGGATCACTGATTCTCTTTTGACATGACCTCCAAATTGTCCCTCCCCATAACATTTAAGAAGGATCACGACAAAGCCTGGCCTTCACTCATCTTCGCCTTAGTCTAATTGCTTGGTATCTTTCTGTTGATATACCAAAATCTTTGTAGGTCATGCCAATATGTCCATAAAAAAAATGCATTGCCTCTTAGCCTAACGCGGACAAAGGATAAAGACAAGCTTCTAGTGCTAAGTTACCATTGACGCAGATTCCCGGAAATGCCTCTTCCTAAAGCAAATATACCATATCCCACCAACCAAGAGAGAGCTACCACGTGCTTTGGCAGTCAAAATAGATCCATTAGGAGACAGATAATGGTTATATAATATCTTAAATTGACAAATTATTTCAAGAAAAAAGTATAACGAATTAAACAAAGAAAAAGAAAATAAAAAAGTATGTCCCTACAATGAAATGTGGGTCCAAAGAATTCCTATATAAGGAGAAGTGCAACCCCGTCTATTATTCACAAGCATTAGCCAATTGCTAGCAACTACGCATAGTTAACCATGAGAAACTTGGTCGCACACAAATCATGCTTCCTTTTCCTCTTCCTCCTCCTCCTCTTCACAAGCCAGTTCTCATCGGCTACCAAGAAAACCTTCAACAGGGACCAACCATGCAAGAGGTTTGTCCTCTACTTCCATGACATACTCTTTGGTGGCAACGACGTGGCCAACGCAACGTCTGCAGCGGTCGCTAACGAGACGGGGCTTGGCAACTTCAAGTTTGGGAAGTTGTTCGTATTCGACGACCCGATGACGAAAGATAAAAATTATCTCTCCCCAGCGGTCGCTAGAGCTCAAGGCTTCTATTTCTACGACATGAAGAATGACTACAATGCATGGTTCGCCTACTCTTTGGTGTTCAATTCGACAGAACATAAGGGAACTTTGAACATAATGGGTGCAGATATAATGGCGGCTCAAACTAGGGATCTTTCCATCGTGGGCGGAACCGGAGATTTCTTCATGGCGAGAGGCATCGCAACCTTCGAGACCGATCTTTTTCAAGGAGCCAAGTATTTTCGCATCAAAATGGACATCAAACTGTATGAGTGTTATTAGACACGCTTTGTACCTCGAGGGTTGAATTCTAGCGAGGACTTTTGTTTATCATTGTCTATTAGGAATAAAACCGCTATCTCATTTTGTTCGAATACATATAAGAACTTATTGTATGGAAGATCCGTCTTTCATGTTTAATAATTAAATAAAATCTCCATGCGCAATCTCTGTATTTTGTGAAGTGATCTGGTTGAAACACCTAGTAAAAAGAAGCAGCATATTGCCTAATTTTAGTAACTTTCTTCCCAGATCTCTCATTCTTTTATGTGTTTTGCCAGAAGAGAAACCGATTAAAGCATTTTTCATTGCGTTCATGACTCGACTCGCACTTTGAGAAAACCAATCATGGAAGCTATTTTGAGAGTGGACTGAGAACGTACATCCATTTGACTCTCTATAGTGTCATTTTTTTTTTTTAACATAGATCCCACCAACCTTTTCGAAAGAGATGCGGTTGGTGTTTGGATTGAATTGCCTCCAATAGATTGCCTCTTTCTTCTCTATGACAAAGTTATCCAAGTCAGATAGGTAAATATTAGGCTCAATAACGATACTCTCCTACGCTTATGAACCAGGCTAAATTTTCCGCTTTGAATTGAGTTTTCTCCATTTTCCTCTTGAATGGCCATTGTAGTTTTCTTGAACTTTGACTCACTTCTTCACTTTTTTCGCCTTCCATTTAGATTATCTTCGTCCATCATAGCAACCAAATCCGATAAAACTAATTATCTTTTGCATGTCACTTTCTACGTTGTTGCTCGTTTTGGTAGCTCACATTGCTATGGTTGTAGTCCCAAATAGAGAAGTTTCTCTTCAAAGCTCTATTGTGTGAAGCCTGATTTCGTACTTTTTTGTGATACAAAGTTGCATTTATTTAGCCAAAAATGAATAATATACAATATGTTTTTTCAAAAAATAATCACTTATACTACCTAAAATAATTAATTAATGAAAAATATTTTGATTGCCGACAGCAATTTGTATCTAAACATTTTCATGAATAATAAAAACATTTTTCAGTTCATTAATTATTTATGCGTTATAGGCGATTATCTTTAGAAAAATATTTTCTAATTTTTTTGTAAATTAAATGCGTCTTAATTGCTTAATATCTTTGGATTGATATATATCTTTGGATTGATTATATCAAAAGTTCTAGGTTGTTGACCCAACTCAATCAGGGCCATGCTAACATGTCCTTTGATTGATTATGCTAACATTGGGTCTTGGTCTTCCACCAACCAAAGGACAAAGACAAGCCCGTAGTTCTAGGTCACCGTTGACCCAACTCAATCATGAGAGAGTTTACTCGTGCTTTCGCAGTCAGACTACAATGAAACCGAGCTTGGGAATGCTTTTGCGTCTTAATTGCTTAATATCTTTGGATTGATATATCAAAATCTTGGCAAGGCCATGCTAACATGTCCTTGTGATTATGCATTGGGTCTTGGTCTTCCACCAACCAAAGGACAAAGACAAGCCCGTAGTTTTAGGTCACCGTTGGCCCAACTCAATCATGAGAGAGTTTCCTCGTGCTTTCGCAGTCAGACTACAATGAAACCGAGGTTGGCAACTTCAATTTTGGGAATGCTTTCGCGTCTTAATTGCTTAATATCTTTGGATTGATATATCAAAATCTTGGCAGGGCCATGCTAACATGTCCTTGTGATTATGCATTGGGTCTTGGTCTTCCACCAACCAAAGGACAAAGACAAGCCCGTAGTTCTAGGTCACCGTTGACCCAACTCAATCATGAGAGAGTTTACTTGTGCTTTCACAGTCAGACTACAATGAAACCGAGCTTGGCAACTTCAATTTTGGGAAGCTGATCAGGTTCCACGCTTGACGACGAGGGATAATTACTTTCTCTCTTCGGCGGTCACTCAATCTCAACGCTTTTATTTCTAGGACATAAAGAGTGACTACAACGCCTGGTTCGCCGACATTTTAGTGTTCCATTTAACGGATCACAAGGGCGCTTTGAACATAATGGGTGTAGATATAAAGGCAGCTCAAACTGGGGATCTTTCCATTGTGGACAGAACTGGAGATTTCTTCATGGCAAGAGGAATCGCGATTTTTTGTGACAGATACTCTTCAAGGAGACAAATACTTTAGGAGACAAATACTTTCGCCTCAAAATGGACATCAAACTATACGAATGATATTAGAAAAGCTTTGTTCCTCAAAATTAAATTATTACGACTTCTATTAATCATTGTCAATTAGGAATGAAATCATTATGCAAACTACGCTCCGAATTAACATTTACAAACTTTGTTTTCGATTCTAATAAACCATTGTAAGGATGATACATTTTAAGACTAAATAAAATCTCCACATGCAATCTCTGTGGTTTGTGAAGAGTAATCTAGTTTAAACTAGGGGTGATCATCAGTCTAGGGTAAAGCTAGAACTGGACCAGACCGACCCTGCTGACTAGTTCTGGTGTAGGTTCCTAATTTCGAAAATTGAAAACTGATCCTGACAAGGTAGCTTCTCTAGAACCTATCCATCCAGAAATTGCTCACCCCTACTTAGTAAATGCCAGTCCTGATAGGGCAAGTTCGAATTTTTGGCAGCATCCAATCTATCTCCAACTTGATGAATATGGGCACATCAAATAAACTTTTCAAGGACAAGCATTGTTTGAAAATTCAATTCTTTCAAGCCATTGACAACTCTCAGCATGCCACAATAACCTCACTCAAAATGCTGCAGTTTTGTGAAAGTGGACAAATAATAAAAATAAAAAGACACAAAAGCGCATTGATGAAAATAAATGCCGATGGTTTAAGGCGCGGTCATAGTTTTTTTTTTTTTTGGTCATAGGCGCGGTTATAGTTAAAACACGTATTAATTACATAGAAATTAATTTGAGGGTGGACTGAAAATGCATATCCATATGAGTTTCTCAAGTGTCACTTTCTTCTGATAATGATCCCACTGGACTTTTCAAAAGATGTGCGGTTGGTGTTGGTGTTGAAATTTCCACGAAACATCGCCTCTTTCCTTTTCATTTTGCAACGAAGATTTCCACGTTGAATGATCCTCTATTAAGATTATGATCAGGGTAAATTTTCCCACTTTGAATTGAGTTCTTTCCATTTTTTTTTCCTCTTTATTTGGCCATCGTTGACCCACTTCTCCACTTTTTTCACCTTTTAATTTTTTTTTAACTCCATTTAAATTATCTTCGGTAATCATAGTAATCAAATCCGGTGACGCTAATCTTCTTTTCAAAGTCACTTTCTACGTTGTCGCATGTTTTGGTAGCCCACATTGCTATGGTTATGGTCCCAAATGGAGAGGTGTCTCTTCAAACTCTCTCATGCGAAGTCTAATTTCGTACATTCTCGTGATATAAGTCTACCTCAATTGGAAAAGTCTCGCCAAGAAATAGTAGACAGGGCGGCCAGTAAGCACCAAAGAACGCGGTCCCCATAGTACTGAATAGAAAGTATATCAAGGATGGTCCCTCCCCACTAAGTCACTCTAACAACGCGGGGCTTCACCTTTGCCTTTATAAAAGTTCTTGTCGCAAAAATCCTCAAAATATTAATTGAGCCATACTTAATAAAGGAACAAATCTTACTTTCCAATAAACGAAGTATAAGTATTGCGAAAAAATTAATAGAGGTCTGAGAATCACGATCCTATTTTGATTAAGTGTCTTAAAGATCCTCATTAACAGAATCTTTACTTATGAAAAAAAAGTCACAATAATGAATTGTATGCCTTAATGATTGGTTCTTATCTGTCACATATGTTATCAACATTATGGCTTTATACGAAACATGTTTCAAAGTGAAGTAGAAAGACTGATATATATTACACCGACATCACTAGATGGCTTATTGTAATCTGATTTTTGATTGATCAAGGACCGGCATTGGATAATTAGTAGCTTACCTACCGCTTATTGACAAACCCGCTCAGGCTTCAATTTCAACTCCGCAACAGACTGACTTGGCAACCTAACTCCGCCACTGTCTCACCAGAAACCGGTTGACCGGAGAAAAAACCAAATGGGGTGCGTGTTGGAATTCTCCAACACGTGCATAAAGACATTATTGACCGTCGAGTTCATGTCCTCACGTGTAAATCCCCACTAAGATCCACCCCACTCTCTTCCTCCTCCCACTCCCACCCCCACCCCCAAATTTATTTTTCTTTCCCTCCCCACCACTGATAGATAGGTTGTCCCTGTCACTTTCCCTCCCCCAAAATACATGATGGCTCATCATAGTCCCCTTTTTTTTTAATTATTTTTTAGTTTCTTATCAAAAGCCCTAGCTCCTTTACCTCCTCCTCCTTGCCGCTCGCCACACGACCATTCCTCTTCTCCTCCTCTCGATTCTTCTCCTTCCTCGCCACTCACCGCACAACCCTTCCTCTTCTCCTCCTCTCGATCCTTCTCCTTCCTCGCCGCACGACCGCCTTCCTCTCCTCTTCCTCTCACCTTCGGTCCTTTCTCCCTCATAGCTGTAGTCTCGTTGGATCCATCGCAGCATCACAGTGGCAACCCTCGCCTCAGTCTATGCTCTTTCTCTAGCCGTCTGTCACCGTCCCAGGCTTGCCATCGCTCGCAGCCTCGTCTTTGCTCCCTCGGGCAAAGATTGACCACATGTCGGAAAATCCGACACACGTTGACCGCATGTCCGACCGTGTTGACGTGTCCGACACACTCCGACACGTATCGGACTCTAACTCTCTCCCTCCCTCCCTCTCTATTGATTTTGGTCATCCCTCCCTCTCTATTGATTTTGGTCATCCCTCCCTCCCTCCCTCCCCATATTGATTTTGGTCATCCGTCCATTTAGCTCTTTTCCTATGCGGGTCTTGTTAACAAGTGCAATAGAAGCACTACTTATATAACAGTTAACACTAGTAAATCTAGTAAAATTGTGAGGACAATTGTCCAAAAAAATCCGAAAGCTGTTAATGACCCATAACTACCTATTGATTTTGGTCATCCCTCCCTCCCTCCCCATATTGATTTTGGTCATCCGTCCATTTAGCTCTTTTCCTATGCGGGTCTTGTTAACAAGTGCAATAGAAGCACTACTTATAACAATTAACACTAGTAAATCTAGTAAAATTGTGAGGACAATTGTCCATAAAAATCCGAAAGCTGTTAATGACCTATAACTACTATCTAAGGGGGAGCATTTTTTTGCTTCTTTCTCGCTATATGTCATGTTCTTTTGCGAGCTATTCAGCACCTTGTTATGCGTGCATAAGACTTTCCTTTTGTGATCTCGGACATATTTTCATTCGAAATCATGTAGTAAATAGTTCATAGTTAAGCCATGTTGGAGACCTCATTAACTGAGACGGAAATGAAATATCTTCTAATAAGAACAATGTATGAGATGACTACCATGGTCACAACAAATTCAACCTACCATTCAGTGAAAATTCTAGGGCGGGGTCCTCAACAAAGCCATCATTTTTGGTGGATCTCATGTTCGGGTAACCTATCATAAGATCCACATATTTATGGCGAGCATATCATTTCAAAGACGTGTACAATATATTAAGTGTCTAAAATTGCTTTATTTCTAGTGCGAGCGTGTACTATCTCCTCTCTGGTCCAGGGCCCTTCCGTCTTGGGCTTCTCACAAGGTTCTTTTTATTTTTGGTCGAAGGCTTCTCACGAGGCTGAGATGATAAAAATTAACGGGAATCAGGAGTCGCCATTTTTAAGCCCAAATGAAATGGCATTAGGGTTATCAAGAAAGCAATAAGATGTTAACACCCAAATTTTAGCAACCCATTAAGTATCCATTAATTAAAAAAATTAGAGATTGATCATGACCCGTAAATAAAAACATTAGTTAATTAAGCCTATATAATTACATTGAACTGGAGCTAAGGGACTTAAGTGAGGGAGGTTGTCACGGCTTGAAATTTCTCCATGAAATTTAAACCTTAAACGTGCATATAATTTAATTTCACTTCAATCCTCCCCTAGATAGCTAATTTATTCTCAATTTGACAAATAATTTGATCTCGGCTAATATACATCAAAACCTTATTTATAGAAAATTGTCCCCACTTTTGCTACATACTCTTGTCCAATCCTTACAAGTGCTCTTCAGAAGCATAAATCTAAAAGCTCATAAATTCCAGAACTCTTCAACTACTAAATCAACAACTTTGCACAAACAACTTTGCACATTGACATGCCATGGCTGCCAAAACAAGCGGAATTATGGAAGCCCGCCAGCAATCCAACTAACTCACCGATGTTGAAGTATTAAGCGACTAATCAATGGGAAATCCATTCTAGCATCCCCATGATGACCCATATAATAGAACTACACTTAGTATATATTACTAACAATTCTGATACAAACACATCTTAATATTCGCAAGGAAAAATACGTATTAATAGTACATATGATTTGAACAACGGCTAACCATATATGTCAAAAATAATGAATATCTTCACTGAGCAAAAATTGGGTCAACATGAGGGCATGAAATTGACCAGTCCATGGGCACATTCTAGGGGTGGGCATAGAGGACCGCCCTATTAACACTTAAATTTTGATTATGTTTCTAATTAATTAGGCATTAATTTCTTTTCATTTTCCTTTTTCCGGATAATAAATAACAAATAACAAAAAAACAACAAAAACGGAAAAACAACAAGAAAAACAAACAAAAACAAGAAAAAAAAAAAAAAAAAGAAACAGCCAAAGGGGCTGGGCCTACGAGCCCAGCCCCTCCTTCTCTCTCGTGCGGGCCCCCATTGCTCGGCCCGCGCGACGCGGCCCTTTCCCCCTTTCTTCTTCCTTCTTCTTCCTTTTTCACCCTTCTTCTTCTTCCTTCCTCCTCACTCCTCCGCTTCTGCAGACCACGCGTTGCGACGACGACGCGCGCAAGGACAGCCTACGACGAAGTGGGGAAGAGTAGCAGCGACGGGACACCGGTTCGGCCGCACCACGCCGACCGGCGGCCGAATCTCCGCCGACCGGCCTTCCCCTCGCCTATAAATAGGGCGTCAGGGAAGGCCAAGGACAGACGGACGACACCGACGAAGGTCGAAGGCACGCAAACTCCGAGCTTCCCACCGAGAGACTTTGGGGGAGGTCCAAGAGCGAGCGAGCCCAGATCTGAACGGAGGTCGGCCGGAGAGGGAGAGGTTCAGGTCTGAGTGAGCAGACCGGAGAAGGAGGCCGCCCCGGGCCGTGCCCCGACGCCGCTGCACCTGATCTCGCCTCGAAGGCTCGCCCTGTCGTCGTCACCCACACCCCCGACCGTTCACCGCCTCGTCGTGCCTGTTGCCGCGATCGATCCGCCGACTTTGGGGAGGCCAGCACCAGATCTGAACGGAGGTCGGCCGGAGAGGGAGCTGAGCAGACCGGAGAAGGAGGGCCGCCGTCACCTGATCTCGCCTCGAAGGCTCGCTGCCGTCCCCCCCGAAGCTGTTGCCGCGATCGATCCGCCGTCGCTGCCCTGTCGTCGTCACCCACACCTGCAGCCCCCTGTCACCGCCACCGTTCACCGCCTCGTCGTGCCGTTGCTACAGACAGGTAACAGCCGCCGCCATCGCTGGTGGTCGCGTCGTCGCCGTCGCTCCCCCTGCCTAAAACCCTAGTCGCCTTAGCCGAGCACTCCCCCTTTTTCTTTTTGAAACCCTAGCCTCGGCCTCGGTCCCGATTGGCTAAGCAGCCCCGCGTTGCCGCCGCGCCGCATCCTCCTACCGCTGCTGTCCTCTGTCGCCGCCGTCGTCGACGCCGATCGGCCGTCCCAGCCCCTCCATCGGCACCGCGTTTAGGCGAAGAAGGGAGGAAACGTCGCGTCAGGTCACGACCCGGGTCGGGCCCAACCCGGGGATCCGACCCGGGTCGTTTTAATATATTATAATTATATTATAATATTTTAATTAAAAAAAAAAAAATAATTTATTTTCAGAAAATAAAAAAAAATAAAAAAAATAAAAAAACCCTTATTTTCTAAAAAAACCAAAAAAAAAAAATTTTAAAGGCCAAAAATGATTTATATTTTCAGAAAAAGACCAAAAATCCAAAAAAAAATGAGAAAAGGACCCAAAAATGTTTTTCCTTCATAAATGCATGAAAAATTCCTCAAAATCCCAAAAAGCCTTAAGTTTAAATAAGATTAGGTATCCTAAGTATATTAGTGATTAACTAATGTAATTAACTCTTCGATCCTAATTTCTTTGATTTTGTAGAAGTGATTATTTTTTCAATACTTCATTTGGTTTTTGATTGACCTCGCCCCAAACCAATTAATGACTCCGTTTTAAAATCAAACCAATTAATGGTGGACTTCCATTTTAAAATCAATTCGGGTTATACTTAATGCTTAATAAACCTAGTCAAAGCATTAACATCCGTAGGCACTTGCCCCGATCGGTGCGAAAAAAAAAGAAAAAAAATAGGTCACGACACGCCCAAATCGAGAATCGGCCTGGACTAGATCGGATTGGCCAATGCAATTCGATTCTAAAGGATGTTAATGTGGTTTTTTCCTCCATATTGTTATTTCCAATATAATTCTTGATTCTAGGTGAGAATTGGATCAATTAAATTATATTGAATAAATATATTTTTTATTTTTTAAAATTCTTTAAAACTTGGTTTTCCTTTCAATTTTTTGATTTGCGATCTAAGCATTAATGGGACATCATTTGAAATTTATGTTCATCTTTACTCTGTATATGTCCTATTGAGTAAAATTTGATTTAACAATGTCATGAAATATCCTAGATAGTAATTTTGGATTTTCCTTTTCAAAGTCATAGAATGAACCGATGGACTAACCAGTCCGGTTTGGTCCCGTCCCAAACCTCACAGACCAGTCCTCAATTCCTCAAAGTAGGAACCGGACTAGTTTTTGGGTGGAAGCGGATCGGAACCGATCACCTTAGCACATTCACAGCAAAATTGGGTCCAGCGTAAACGATTGGAGGATTGAGGAGGGCAAGAATCGAAGAAAAGACAAAAGATCATTAATTAAAGGAGAAACGTGAGGAGGAGGATTTGCTCTGCAAAATCACTTTCCACTATTTACTCCATCAAGGTATTTCCATGATCTAAAACAGAAGCAAAAGACAAGTTCATAACACAGCAGGGGAAATAGACGGTAGAGGATTTTTTGGAGGCTTGCCCGCAGACAACAGAAGGAAGACGAATTTCTCTCTTACACAGGCGTGGTTGCCGCTTACAGCTGTCACCCCCTGCCGACATCGAGCTCCGGCCACCGAGCCCCTGCTTCAGTCCCCACCGTGGGCCCGTCACCTCCCCGACGCCCAAACTGCTCTGCCTGACCACAGCGGCTTCTTGCAGCGATTCCCAGCGGGCTTCTCGTGCTCCCGGTGTTCTTACAGGTCCTCCGGTGTTTGTTCAGCAGACCGCAGTCTCTGCACCGGTGAATCCCGGCCGAGCCTCCTGCACTTTAGCAGCGCTAGAGTTTTCCCCTCGCGTGTCTTCCAATGATTTCAGCGACTTTGGAGCTTCTCGCCCGTCCCTGCAGTAACGATCGGCCCTTGAAACCCCGTGGGCCAGCTCTCTACCGAGTTGGATCCCTTCTTTGCAGGTTTCCGGGCGCTTGAGAAGGCCCACGCTCCCCTCCTTGCCGGTCGTTGCCGTGAAATCCCCTCGCTGGTCGTCACTCCATCACATCGTAAAATCCCTGCATTTACTCCAACGGAGTGATGGAGTGACGCATGGGATGTTGCTTCGCCGGCACCATGCAAGGACCATCATCAAACTAGCCGATCATCATCACTTCCGACCACTGCACGATCGCCATCGCCTCCAACCACGCCGATCATCACTGTCGGCCGGAAATTGAGTTCCAACGAGTGAGGTTGAAAATGAGTTTAAAGACGATCGTCTTGCCACGACCTTTCAAGCGACTCACGAGCCAACTATTCATAAGCAAAAACGGCCACCACACCATCGGCTTCCTAGTGACCTTCGTCTTCCTGGCGGCTACGCTCTCAAGCCAGTTGTGCACGGCACTGTGGTGCAAAACCTCCTCCGGCGAGCCCACCCCACGAGGCACCTCTTCTCCACTATCGCCTCCCTCAACTCCTAAGAGATGGCACCATCGCATTCTTCGGCGATGGGGTCCGATAACAAGAACCAGAGGAAGTACCTCCCACCGTTCACAAGCCAAGTTCGAGACTGTTGCTTGCTAACGACAATGGTCAGGAGGGTACGAGTCTCACGTACAGGAGGAGCCCGTCGAACATTTCGAAGATTTTCTAGCGAGAAGGATTTTCAAAAAGTTTAATCCTATTTTAAGTTGCAAATTTTCAAAGATCTCAAATTCTATCTTGTATTGCACCAAATATACAACGGAATATATTTATAATGCAAGGATATTTGAAGGATTTCAAATCCTTTTTATCCTATCTTTTCTCAATCCAAATTAGGATGACCAAATGCATCCTAATAGATTAGTGGCGGATTCCAATTGGATTGAATTACATGTTACATTGATTAAATAAAACCCAAAGTTGCAATTGGTAAGGACTTAGGACAAATGGTGCTAAGTCTTTGGCTTAGTAATCCGTTATTCCTTTTGATAGTTCACCTTGAGAAAAGTCGCAACAAATGAAAATCTTGAAGTTGCATTTGATCATCTAGATTTCTAATATAAAATTCTAGGATTTTACTGTTTCATATCCTTTGTTTGGTAAATCACAATAATAAAATTAGATATTTTCAAATCATATCATATCTATTGTTCGATGTGAACAGCATATCGAAGTAAATAAACCTAAAAGTACACAAATGAGATAATAATAATTTCTGAAAATTTATTGCTAAAGAAATCGCAAATGCACAAATGGAGATAACCTCCATCAATTAATTTATAATTATTGTATGACCAACATCTTAAATAGAAAAAGAGCTCATTGCAGCATTCCAAAGCCACGGGTTTGACAATGATAAGAAATGTACACAGACTATAGCAAATGAGCCAAAGAACATCAAATCTAGTAAAAAAGAGAGAAAACATGATCATTTACCTTCGTGATTCCAAAATTTATAGTGCTTTAATTCTCTCATCATTTTTGTAAAACTTTAACAGGAACCACAAAGTTATGGAAAATTAGCTGCATTTGTGGACTTTTGACATTAATCAGAGAGCTACAAAGGAGGAGCTTCACCTTTCTCATCATTTTGTTGGAGTTTTGATGTGAACAAAGAACTATGAAGAAGCTGTGGAGCCTCAACATGCACCAAAAATATGAAGAAGAAGGAGACAAAGTATATTAGAACAATTTGCTTCAACTTAGAATTGGTTTATTTAAAATCGAGATTCTTCTACTTTATTTTTATATTACCTACTTTTAAATTGATTTTCCTTTTTTATTCCTTTCCATCATTCCATAATAAAAAATTATTAAATAATATGAATAAATAAATAAAAACGAAAATTGTCCTTTTATTTTTTATTATTTTGAATTTTCTTTTTATATTAAATGCAAATATTATTTTATATTTAATTATTCTTTTTATTTTTTAATTTTAAGAAATTTTTTATTTTAGAAAAATAAATTTTATGCAATGAACATAAGAAGTCACATCCATCTTTATTTCACCTCCTCTATGGGATACTTTTATTCAGATTATATCTCCTTAAATCTAACCATATCTTATCTTGAGTAAAAACTAAGTATGGGATACCATAATTTTATCTTATCTCAACTTTTATCCTAACTACCAAATATAACCTTATCCCTTCTCTGTCGCTTCACTTCATTGGGCACTCAAGGCCATTACTGAACTCTTTAGTCCTGGCCTCTCGAGATGTTGTCTACCTTATTCTTGCAGTCTTCGTCCCCATTGATTGGCCTCTTCACTAATGACGTGTTACGTGCAGCTGAATCCACACAAGGAATCTGTACAAAACAAACAAAGATCGACTACAAAAATGATAGTCCTGCATCGAGATTACTCCCAACTCTTGTGCGAACAACAATCAAGACAGCTAAATCCACACAAAAAAATCTGTACAAAACAGACAAAGAATGACTATTAAAATGACGGTCCTACATCGAGATTACTCCAACTCCTACACGGGCGACAACCAAGACAACTGATCTAGCAAAAAAAGAAAAAAAGCAACCAAGACAACTGAATCCAGACAAAGACAAAGAATTGTAAAAGTTTCCTAATGTTACCTACATTAATTGATATTATAATTTACCGTTTTACAGGTTTGGTCTAAAGTGAGATTGAATGTTTCTTAATTAGTCCAATATGATGTTGGCTAATGTTGGCCAAATTGAGCCCGACTCGTAACGAGAGGGCCTAGCTGAAAATTTTATAAATAGTACTCAAATCTCTTTTATAACCTTAATTATCACAATTGTCCTCACAAAGGAGCATTCTCCTAGCGTTAAAGGGTAAGGGAGGCATCTCATTAAGTCAATGATATAGAGGGCAATAAAAAAGAACTTGCGCATGGATCATCACTTTTCCGCTTTCGCATAAAAAAATAATGGATTCTAAAACGGGTACGTTAATTTTTCTACTCGATTATATGTGTTATTGTTCTAGTTATGGAGATCATGAAATTGCACGTTTTAGCATTTAATATGTAAAATTAGAGCCTCCATAGATTAGAACATGGACATTTAGTTCTTGCCCTTTTTCATGATTTTTTTGTGTAGCAAAAATCGACTTTTATTAGATAAACATAAAGAACTCAACGAGACAAGCAAAACCATGGGTACAACGCCGCCAAGGGAGGCTGTACAAGCCCCCATGCAAGGCAATGCGCTGTTGGGGCATCGAACACACACCCCACGACCCTCCACGCACCTTCATGTGCACTCACGCGCCAACGCAACTTGTGCGTGCACTACATGCGCTAGGGCTAACATCATTTTGACGTCACTAGCCTGACCACCCGCAAGACTAAACCCGATCCAGTTACCTAACCCATTGACCCACTCAAACTAGGTTACCATTGATCGAAACGGTCAACCAGTCGGACCGTATGGTCGAACCGGTGATCGGTCACACTGGATTACAAGGCTTTGAGGCCATCCGCATGTGTGCTTCACACACCACGCACTCAGGTGACGCATGCGAGCGTGTGGAGCCTCCAATTGGCTCGTGGTCAATGATTACATACTCATATGGTGATGCTTACCTCATGATGTGTTTTTGATGATTTTATTGATGTGAAAATACAAACAAAACCCTAAATACGTATATTTTTAGTGTATTTTCTTGTATTTTTCTGTGATTTTGAATATACAGGTGTTGATTTACAGGTATGTCATCACATAGATATTGTGTAGAATGTGATTCATACATAATATATATATATATATATATATATATATATAATATCTTTTAATGCCAAAATACTAATTACTTTTGTAATGGCAATTGGAATGATATTAACTCCTATTTATTTATTATCTATGTTACGCCAAATGTTCTATGGATACAAGTTATTTAATGTTCCAAACTCTTATTTATTTTTTTATTTTGGGCCGCGAGAGTTATTTGTTTCCATCTCTATTTAGCTATTGGTATTTATCCAGATTTCGTATATATATATAAAATTTCACTTGTATCGATGAATAAAGTAATGTAACTAGCATGATATGTGATTTTAGTGGGTAATTTTCATCGTCACTAAAGTTAAAATCAAATTAATATGGTGTATGTGAGTAATAAAATTTATATCCCCGATATAAGAGAATTTTAAAGATTCAATTGAGTTATGACCGTCAAAGTGGAACACTTAATTGGGTTTGAGAAATATCGGTCTCATATAATGATGGAATGTCTCATATTCTAATGGATGGTCATATACTCTCAAATGAGGTGATTGTATATTAGTTCATGAATTAATACATGACAATGTAGTGGACACCCAAAAATGATGAATTCACGAAAATTGAAATATATTCTCGTAGCCGTTGTCATGTGAGAAAATGTACAACTATATGTCATGTATTCTACCTAAATGTGATTATGTGATTATGTATATAACTCTGTAGATGTATAATTATACATCAACTTACACAGAATTCATATGATGCTAATTATATACATTATTTATTTTTTTAGTTACTTTTTAGTAAATGGTAATTCCATTACTATTAAGACGAACGACAACTCCTTTCTTTTTTCCTCTCTTTTTCTGTTGGCTTGTCACGTCTCCTTCACTCTCTTCTCACGTCTCTCTCACTACATTGTGTAGCTTTTTTTGACTTTTTGGGGCCCCCCTTTCTCACCGTACACAGCTCCTTTTATAGGCAAAGAAAATGTAGCTCCTTTTGTAAGCAAAGAAAATGTGATATTCGTGGAATATTTTATTTCTTTTTCAATACACACAGCTGTGCCATAGGGATGCACGAATAAGACAAATGACAGCTCTTTTTTCTTTTTTTCTCTTTTTTTTTTCTGCTAGCTTGTCACATCTCCTTCACTCTCTTCTCACGTCTCTCTCACTGCACTGTGTACTTTCACCGTCGCTACTTTTTTTGACTTTTTGGGCCCCCCCTTTCTCACCGTACCAGTTCATCATTTTTCTGTACCCAGCCTAGTATGCTAGGAGAAAGGCATCGCGGGAATCTGAGCCGGGAGATCCTTGCACAGGTTAGGGTCCCCCTGCGATTAACATTGCCCACATTTTACGTCCGTGGGCTGTTTCCGACCAGACGGAGCAGTTTAAGGACCTGCTCAGGTCCAGACATGGCTCCTTTTATAGGCAAAGAAAATGTGATCTTCATGGAATATTACATCTCTTTTTTAATATACACAAAGATCGCCTATAACCTCCCGATCACAAAAATCCTTTTATTTTCCTCATCTCTTGAATATTCTCCACTAATTTTATCACCTATTACTAAAGATAAGATTGCAATACGATTTTCTCAAATTTCAAAAATCCACCGTAATATCATATCAAATATTTATTTCTCACAAAATAATTATATAAAAAAAAAGGCTTGGGCCAATTTGCTCGCTTCGTGAGCTTAATCCGGCCTATTAATTTAAAACTCAAAACCACCAATTCGAACCCATTCGTTACTGGTCCAATGTAAATGCAATAATAATAAATAAATGCATCTAAAATTATATGTTATGCAATTAATTATTTTTTCAGGGATAAAATTAACCCATAATTTTTTATGCAATAAATAAATGACTGAATCACCAAAATTTAGGTGTTAACAATTTCAAGAAAAAAGTATAACGTAGTAAACAAAAAAAATAAAAGAAAAAAGTATGTCCCTACAATGAAATGTGGGTCCAAAGAATTCCTATATAAGGAGAAGTGCAACCCCGTCTATTATTCACAAGCATTAGCCAATTGCTGGCAACTACGCATAGTTAACCATGAGAAACTTGGTCGCACACAAATCATGCTTCCTTGTCCTCCTCCTCCTCCTCCTCCTCTTCACAAGCCAGTTCTCATCGGCTACCAAGAAAACCCTCAACAGGGACCAACCATGCAAGAGGTTTGTCCTCTACTTCCATGACATACTCTTTGGTGGCAACGACGTGGCCAACGCAACGTCTGCAGCGGTCGCTAACGAGACGGGGCTTGGCAACTTCAAGTTTGGGAAGTTGTTCGTATTCGACGACCCGATGACGAAAGATAAAAATTATCTCTCCCCAGCGGTCGCTAGAGCTCAAGGCTTCTATTTCTACGACATGAAGAGTGACTACAACGCATGGTTCGCCTACACTTTGGTGTTCAATTCGACAAAACTTAAGGGAACTTTGAACATAATGGGTGCAGATATAATGGCGGCTCAAACTAGGGATCTTTCCATCGTGGGCGGAACCGGAGATTTCTTCATGGCGAGAGGAATCGCAACCTTCATGACCGATACTTTTCAAGGAGCCAAGTATTTTCGCGTCAAAATGGACATCAAACTGTATGAGTGTTATTAGACATGCTTTGTACCTCCAGGGTTGAATTCTTGCGAGGACTTTTGTTTATCGTTGTCTATTAGGAATGAAATCGCTATCTGATTTTGTTCGAATACATATAAGAACTTATTGTATGGAAGATCCGTCTTTCTTGTTTAAAAATTAAATATAATCTCCGTGCGCATTCTCTGTATTTTGTGAAGTGATCTGGTTGAAACACCTAGTGAAAAGGAGAAGCATATTGCCTAATTTTAGTAACTTTCTTCCCAGATCTCTCATTCTTCTGTGTGTTTTGCAAGAAGAGAAACCGATTAAAGCATTTTTCATTGCGTTCATGACTGCGACTCGCACTTTGAGAAAACCAATCATGGAAGCTATTTTGAGAGTGGACTGAGAACATATATCCATGTGACTCTCTGTAGTGTCATTTTTTTTTCTAACATAGATCCCCCCAACCTTTTCGAAAGAGATGCGGTTGGTGTTTGGATTGAATTTCCTCCAATAGATTGCCTTTTTCTTCTCTTTGCGACAAAGTTATCCAAGTTAGATAGGTAAATATTACACTCAAGAACGATACTCTCCTACGCTTATGAACCAGGCTAAATTTTCCGCTTTGAATTTTCTCCATTTTTCTCTTGAATGGCCATTGTAGTTTTCTTAAACTTTGACTCACTTCTTCACTTTTTTCGCCTTCCATTTAGATCATCTTTGTCCATCATAGTAACTAGGGATGGCAAATGGGTGGGTCAGGTCGAAAATGAGTCGACCCATATTTTGACCAATTTAACCCGTTTTGACCCATATTCTTGTAGTATAAATCTAGTAACCCATACCCGACCCGACCTGTACTCGACCAATACCCGACCCGACCTGTATTACTAAAACATATTAATATTCTAGGAAAACCCACTTCTACTATATGCTAATTAGATTAAAACTTCAAATTAAATTAAAAATAGTAAATAAAATAAAATTAAAAATTTAAAAAAACCTATAAATTGAAATATTTATAATAAAAAATTAGACTATGCACATGATTCTCTTATTTGAAGTGAACATACCATTAAATAACTAAAAAGCGTAACATGTAATTTTTTTAACTAAACCTAAAAAAGCTCATTTTTATGATTTTGCTATAAAAAAAAAGTATTGGTAAAACATTTGTATGCAATACAATTTTTTTAACAATTTTTATGCAATAAAAATTTAATGGAGAATTTTATAATTCTTTTTAAAATATTTTAAAAAATCGAATTTTTAATTTTTAATAATTATTTTTCTTTTTCTCTTTTCTTTTTTCTTCTTCTTTGACCGGCCGCCGACCACGACAACGGCCGACGACCGGCTACAAGCGAGATCGAGCTCTCAAAGCATCGGGCGAGGCTTGATCTCACTGATCCGCCAAGGCCGAGGCCTCACTCGATGCCGAGGAGCTCAAGTCTCACCAGATTCAGCGAGGCTTGGCCTCGCCCAATGCCGGCAAGCTCGAGTCTCGCTAGATCCGGCAAGGCTGGGCCTCGCCGATGACTGGTGAGGCCGAGCCTCGTCAGATTTGGAGAGACTCGAGCTCGCCGGCATCAAGCGAGGCTCGATCTCGCCGATCCGGTGAGGCCGAGGCCCCACGACGCCGGCGAGCTCAAGCCTCGCCGGATCTAGCAAGACTTGAGCTCGCCGGCGTTGGGCGAGGCTTGATCTCGCCGATCGGCAAGGCCTCGGTCTCGTCGGATCCGGCGAGGCTCGAGTTGCCAAATCGACAAGGCTCGAGCCTCGCCAATCATCGGTGACTTCTTTGGTGAGCTCGAGCCTTGCCTAGCCGGTCGTCGACTAGCGGCTGGCCGTCGCCCTACCAGCCGTCGACTAAGGAATGAAGAAAAAAAGAAAGAAAAAAAATTGAAATATAAAAAATAATTATAATTTCAATTTTTATAATAAAAAAATATTTTTATAAAGTTAAAAAAGGCCATGAGTTTAAAATTTAAAGTGGGTTTCCTAATAACCCATTTAGACCCATTTCTTTTTGTGTTTTACTTTCTCAGACTCATTTCTGACCCATATTTAACTTTCATTTGACCCATTTCCGACTCATATTTAACTTTCACTTGACCCATATATGACCCATTTAACTAAAAATGGGTCATAATATGGGTTTTGTGACCCATTTTGCTAACTCTAAAAGTAACCAAATCGGGTGAAACTTTTCAAAGTAAGAGAAAGTTTCAGACTTACTTGCCAGGAAATATACCCAAGTAAATCGTGAGTAATCATCCACAATTACTAGGCAATATTTCTTACCTCCAATACTACGAGTTCGATAGGTCCAAAAAGGTCCATATGCGAAGGCACAAAGTACACGATTAATGGAAACTTGATTTATTGGTTTAAAGGAATTTCTTACCTGCTTTCCCAATACGCATGGTGTACATAGATTAGTCTTTTGGTATGATAATTTGGGTAAACCACGAACAAGCTTCTTTGTTGAGATTTTGGCTATCTGCTTCATATTGATGTGCCCAAGCTTTCTGTGCCATAAGCTTGCTTCATCTTAAATTGAGATTAGACATTGCGATTCATTTGGTTTCACATCCAAGAGGTAGATATTTCCATGTCTTCGGCCCATGAATGACTGAGTAGAGTCTTTACTGGTTCCTGAACATATTCCCTCTTGAAAATTTATTTTGAAACCAGTGTCACACAGCTGACTGATACTAAGCATATTGTAGTTGAGTCCTTCCACTAGGGAAACATTACTTATTGTAAGGTTTCCAATCTTTACAGTTCCAAATCCCACAATTCTTCCTTTGCTGTTTCCTCCAAATGAGACTTTTCTATCATTTACTTGTACAAGCTTTATGAAGCAATTTGAGTCTCCTGTCATATGTCTTGAGCATCCACTATCCAGATACCATTTTACCTTTTTCTTGATAGTGACCTCAAATTCACTGTCTGAATCTGAGTCTGTCTCGGAGTTTGAATCTGAATCCGATTGTGCCATCAGACATATATTGGCATAATCATCATCACTTTCTTCACACTTTGTATCACTCAGGGTTTCGCTTTAAGAGCCTTTCGATACTTTTCAGCTTTTCCTTTCTTCTTTTCGAAGATGACAGTTGGGTCGATGTGTCCCATTTTCTTACATTCAAAGCAAACTACATCTTTGTTTGATTCATCATCATCAACAGACTTGATCTGTTGCTTTTGAAAGCTCTATTTCTTTGGATTGAATCTTCTTCATTTTCTATTCAGCTTTCTGAATCTTCTTATCATGAGAGCAAGCTCCTCATCATCCATATCGTCTTCAGAATCTGTGACATCAGAATCATCAATGGATTTTAATGCAATGGATTTTAATGCAATGGATTTCTTACCTTTAGGATCTTCGTCTTCATTGATTCGTTCTACTTCATAAGACTGAAGAGTTCCAACCAACTCATCGACAGATAGTGGCATGATTCTTTGTGTCTCTCTTATTGACGTCTTTATGTGATTCCAATCCTTGGAGAGTCCACGTAGTAACTTGTTTACCTTCATGGGATCAGAAATTGGTTGACCTTGATTTTGAATACCATTCACAATTTCTGTAAAACGACTAAACATGTCAGTTATAGATTCTCCTGATTTCATTTTAAAGGCTTCATATTGACCGAGGAGAATGTTGATTCTGGTCTCTTTCACTCGATCAGTTCCTTCATAGGTGATATGTAATCTATCCCAGACTTCTTTTGCTGTATCACAAGAAGATATTCTGTTATATTCAATAGGTGATAAAGCACAATATAAAGAATAAATTGCTTTTGCATCAAGAGCTTGTCTCTTGATTATCTCTTCCTGAGTCATTTCACTTGACTCAACAGTTTCTTTTCCTCTCTCTATGACAGATGCAGCTTTAGGAGTGATTCCTTTTTCTACAACGTCCCATTCTAGAGGATCTTTTGATCGTAGAAACGCTTTCATCTTGTTTTTCCAGATGTTGTAATCATTTCCATCAAAGTAAGGTGGTCTGGTATTGCTCTGCCCTTCCACCAGCCCTAGAGCTAGCATACTAGTCATGGATCTTTAACTCTGAAGTAAAACACTTCAAACAAAGTGAGTACACAAGCTCTGATACCAATTGATAGAGCTAGTATAAGCACCTAGAGGGGGGTGAATATGTGTAAAAATAATTTCTTGAGATATGAAAGCAATATTGGACTAACAACAGAAATGAAGTTCTCCTTTAGTTAACAAATCGAACTATGATCAAAGTAAAGCGAAGAGTAAGGAAGAGAAAATTGAACACGAGGTTTATAGTGGTTCGGCTTATTCCAAGCCTACGTCCACTCTTCGCACCGATGACCCTGCGGCTGAATTTCACTATGAACAAAAGAGATATTACAGCAAAGACTTGCTTTCCCTTGATTCCACAAAGTGTAGATATTCTATCACACTTCCTCAAGGTCTCTCAAAGTATAGACTCTCTTTTGTGTACAAGATTTCGCTCAGTAAATGAATTGACTAAGAATCAAAGAGCTTCAGACTTTGGAATTCTTCTATCGTGCTCACCTCGAACAACTGGAACGTCTTCCTTTTATACTCATTTGTGCCATCATACCCGTTGGCACTTACCAAAGGGATTCTTCCAATCCTCCCGTTAGACAGAATCAATTAAGAAGATTATTCGAGCTATTAAAGGAACATATCGATAGCCCATCAATCATGCTCGCCCATACAATCAGGATCTTGGTTTCCATAAGTAGAACCTTCCAGGAATACTTCGTCAATCATCGGATCTTTAATCAATCTTGATTTGAATAAAGGAATCCGTTATGTCTTATCCAGCCAAGAGATCTTCTCCAGTCAATAAGGCCAAACTCCTTAATGAAGTAGCTCTGGATAGCCTTTCTTCAACGGATTAGAAACTGTCAATGAGAATAGACTTTGAGTCTTGAGTCTGGTAGTCCGGAGGTCTTTAGAATTTAATAGAAGAGTCTGCAAGGCTTCAGACTAGACTGATAAAAACGTTTTGTCAGCTTCAAAATATTCCAGAAAGATTTCTCTAACACGTAGTTCTAGGTCACCGTTGACCCAACTCAATCATGAGAGAGTTTCCTTGTGCTTTCGCAGTCAGACTACACTGAAACCGAGCTTGGCAACTTCAATTTTGGGAAGCTGATCAGGTTCCATGACTTGACAACGAGGGATAATTGCCTTCTCTTTGGCGCACTCAATCTCAACGCTTCTATTTCTAGGACATAAAGAGTGACTACAACGCTTGGTTCGCCTACATTTTAGTGTTCCATTTAACGGATCACAAGGGCGCTTTGAACATAATGGGTGTAGATATAAAGGCAGCTCAAACTGGGGATCCTTCCATTGTGGACAGAACTGGAGATTTCTTCATGGCAAGAGGAATCGCGATTTTTTGTGACAGATACTCTTCAAGGAGACAAATACTTTCGCCTCGAAATGGACATCAAACTGTACGAATGATATTAGAAAAGCTTTGTTCCTCAAAATTAAATTCTTGCGACTTCTATTCATCATTGTCCATTAGGAATCAAATCATTATGCAAACAATGCTCCAAATTAACATTTACAAACTTTGTTTCCGATTCTAAAAAACCATTGTAAGGATGATACATTTTAAGACGAAATAAAATCTCCACACGCAATCTCTGTGGTGTGTGAAGAGTAATCTAGTTTAAACTAGGGGTGATCATCAGTCTAGGATAAACCCTAGAACTGGACTAGACCGACCCTGCTGACTAGCTCTAGTGTAGGTTCCAAATTTAAAAAATTGAAAACTGATTCTGACAGGATAGATTCTCTAGAACCTACCCATCCGAAAATCGCTCACCCCTACTTAGTAAATGCTGATCCCGATAGGGCAAGTTCCAATTTTTGGCAGCATCCAATTTATCTCCAACTTGATGAATATGGGCACATCAAATAAACTTTTCAAGGACGAGCATTGTTTGAAAATTCAATTCTTTCAAGCCATCGACAACTCTCAGCACGCCACAATAACCTCACTCAAAATGCTATAGTTTTGTGAAAGTGGACAAGAAATAAAAATAAATAGACACGAAAGCACATTGATGAAAATAAATGCCGATGGTTTAAGGTGCGGTCATATTTTTTTTTTTCAGTCAAAGGTGTAGTCATAGTTAAAACACGTATTGAATACATGGAAATTAATTTGAGGTAGAGGTGGCAATATGGGTCATAAACTCATATTATGACCCATTTTTAGTTAAATGGATCATATATGAGTCAAGTGAAAGTTAAATACAGGTCAAAAATGGGTTTGAGAAAATAAAGCATAAAAATAAATAGGTCTAAATGGGTTATTAGTAATAACCCATTTAGACTCACTTTCAACCCATGGGCCATGGCCTTCTTTAATTTTATAAAATGTTTTTTCATAAAAAATCGAAATTATAATTATTTTTTATATTTCAATTTTTTTTCTTTTCTTTTTTCTTCCTTTTTCTTCATCCCTTAGTCGATCGCCGGCAGGGTGATGGCCGGTCGCCGGCCGGCGATAGGCCAAGCGAGGCTCGAGCTCGCCGGCACCGAGCCTCGCCGGCAGGGCGCCGACAACTAGTGAGCCGGCGAGGCCGATCTTGCAAGCTTGAGCCTCGCCCGATCTTTGGCGAGCTTGAGCCTCACCGAGATCCAACGAGGCTCGAGACTCATTGTCGTCGGCGAGGCCGAGACTCGCCGAATCTAGCGAGGCTCAAGCTCGCCGGCGTCGAGCGGGGGCTTGGCCTCGCCGGATCGGCAAGATTGAGCCTCACCCGATGCCGGCGACTAGCAAGACTCGAGCTCGGCGGCGGCGGGCGACGCCTTGGCCTCACCGATTCGGTGAGATCGAGCCCCACCCGATCTTTGGCGAGCTCGATCTTGCCTGTGGCTAGTCGCGCCAGTGAAGAAAAAGAAAAAAAGAAAAAATAATTATTAAAAAAAATATATTTATTATATTTAAAAAATAAAAATTCGATTTTTTTTTAAAATTTTTTAAAAAGAATTACAAAAAAATTATTAAATTTTTATTGCATAAAAATTGTTAAAAATTTGTATTTCATAAAAATGTTTTAACAATACTTTTTTATAAAAAAAAAATCATAAAAGTGAGCTTTTTAGGTTTAGTTAAATTTTTTTCATTTTACAGTTTTTAGTTATTTAATGGTATGTTCACTTTAAATAAAAGAAGTGTGTGCATAGTCTAATTCTTTATAAATATTTCAATTTATAGGTTTTTTTAACTTTCTATTTTATTTTATTTACTATTTTGAATTTAATTTGAAGTTTTAATCCAATTAGCATATAATAGAAGTGGGTTTCCAGAATATTAATAGGTTTTAGCAATATGGGTAGGGTCGGGTATGGGTCACTAGATTTACATTATAACAATATGGGTCAAAACGGGTTAAATGGGTCAAATATGGGTCGACCCATTTTCGACCTGACCCTTACTCGACCCGATTCACCCATTTATCACCTCTAATTTGAGGGTGGAATGAAAACATATATCCATATAAGTCTCTCGAGTGTCACTTTCTTCTGATAATGATCCCACCGGACTTTTCGAAAGATGTGCGGTTGGAGTTGGTGTTGAAATTTCCACGATACATCGCCTCTTTCCTCCACTTTTTTGACGTTTTAATTTTTTTTAACGCCATTTAAATTATCTTCAGTAATCATAGTAATCACATCCGGTGGCGCTAATCTTCTTTTCAAAGTCACTTTCTACGTTGTCGCATGTTTTGGTAGCTCACGTTGCTAAGGTTATGGTCCCAAATGGAGGGGTGTCTCTTCAAACTCTCTCGTGCGAAGTCTAATTTCGTACATTCTCGTGATATAAGTCTACCTCAATTGGAAAAGGCTCGCCAAGAAATAGTAGACAGGGCGGCCAGTAAGCACCAAAGAACGTGGTTCCCATAGTACTGAATAGAAAGTATATCCAGGACGGTCCCTCCCTACTAAGTCACATTCAAACAACGCGGGGCTTGACCTTTGCCTTCATAAAAGTTCTTGTCGCAAAAATCCTCAAACTATTAATTGAGCCATGCTTAAGAAAGGAACAAATTTTAGTTTCCAATAAACGAAGTATAAGTATTGCGAAAGAATTAATAGAGGTATGAGAATCACGATCCTATTTTGATTAAGTGTCTTAAAGATCCTCGTTAACATAATCTTTACTTATGAAAAAAGTCACGATAATGAATTGTATGCCTTAATGATTGGTTCTTATCTATCACATATGTTATCAACATTATGACTTTATACGAAACATGTTTCAAAGTGAAGTAGAAAGACTGATATATATTACACCGACATCACTAGATGGCTTATTGTAATCTGATTTTTGATTGATCAAGGACCGGCATTGGATAATTAGGCCTTGTTTGTTTGTGTTCTTTTTTTTTGGTCATGAACACAATTTCTGTTTTTTTTTTTTTGTTCCGAGGAACAATAAAAGAATAGAAACGCGTTTGTTTGCATTTTTATTCCAAATCTATTTTTTGTTCCCGAGGAACAAATTTGGAACAGAAACAAGAAACAAGAAAAACTTGTTTCTGGAATCTGAAATACTTCCGAGAAACAATTTTTCTCTCCGGAGCATCGCCCACCCCAAGCAAGGCCGAGCGTTGCCGACTCCTGGCGAGGCTGAGCCTCGTTGGTGACTGGGCGAGCTCGAGCTCGCCCAACCAAAGCGAGGTCGTCGGCCATGGCCAAGGCCGCGCGACCGGCCAAAAGGAAGAAAAATAAAATATAAATATAAATATAAAAAAGGAAAATAAAATAAAAAAATTAAAAAATTAAAAAATTAAACGAAACAAAAAAATTATACAAATTTACCAAACATGTTTATGTTCTTTTTCTACTTTATGAACAAATTTACCAAACACGTTCTTCTGTTTAAAAATTATTCCCTAAAATAGAAATAGTTTTTTTTTTTTATTTCTATTTTCTTGAACAATTTTTGTACTGAAACGTTATCAAACGCACCCTTGTAAGCTTACCTACTGCTTATTGACAAACCCGCTCAGGCTTCAATTTCAACTCCGCAACAGGCTGACTTGGCAACCTAACTCCGCCACTGTTTCACCAGAAACCAGTTGACCGGAGAAAAAACCAAATGGGGTGCGTGTTGGAATTCTCCAACACGTGCATAGACATTATTGACCGTCGAGTTTATGTCCTCATGCATAAACCCAGAATAGATGCTTTTGGATGCTCGTGCGACGTGCGTGCTTGGGATATTTCGCAGTCATCTGCAATTACTCTCTCTCTCTCTCTCTCTCTCTCTCTCTCTCTCTCTCTCTCTCTCTCTCTCTCTCTCCTCATATTGATTTTGGTCAATAGAAGCACTACTTAACAGTTAACACTACTAAAAGCTAGTAAAATTGTGGGACAATTGTCCAAAATAATCCTAAAGCTGTTAATGACCCTTAACTACTATCTAAGGAGGAGCATTTTTTTTGGCTTCTTTCTCCCTATATGTCATCTTCTTTTGCGAGCTATTCAGCACCTTGTTATGCGTGCATATGACTTTCCTTTTGTGATCTCGTACATTATTTTTATTTGAAACCATGCAGTAATCAAGCCATGTTGGAGACCTCACTGAGTCGGAAATGAAATATCTTCTAATAAGAACAATGTATGAGATGATTACTATGATCACAACAAATTCAACCTACCATTCAGTGAAAATTCTAGGGTGGGGTCCCCAACAAAGCCATCATTTTTGGTGGATCTCATGTTCGGGTAACCTATCGTGAGATCCACATATTTATGGTGAGCGTATCATTTCAAAGACGTGTATAATATATTAAGTGTCTAAAATTGTTTTGTTTCTAGTGTGAGCGTGTACTATTTCCTCTCTAGGTCCAGGGCCCTTCCGTCTTGGGCTTCTCACAAGGTTCTTTTCGATTTTTGGTCGAAGGCTTCTCACGAGGCTGAGATGATAAAAATTAATGGGAATCAGGAGTAGCCATTTCTAAGCCCAAATGAAATGGCATTAGGGCTATATCAAGAAAGCAATAAGATGTCAACACCCAAATTTTAGCAACCCATTAGGTATCCATTAATTAAAAAATTAGAGATTGATCATGACCCGTAAATAAAAACATTAGTTAAGTAAGCCTATATACTTACATTGAACTGGAGCTAAGGGACTTAAGCGAGGGAGGTTGTCACGGCTTGAAATTTCTCCATGAAATTTAAACCTCAAACGTGCATATAATTTAATTTCACTTCAATCCTCCACTAGATAGCTAATTTATTCTCAATTTGACAAATAATTTGATCTCGGCTAATATACATCAAAACCTTATGTATAGAAATTTGTCCCCACTTTTGCTACGTACTCTTGTCCAATCCTTACAAGTGCTCTTCAGAAGCATAAATCTAAAAGCTCATAAATTCCAGAACTCTAAATCAACAACTTTGCACAAACAACTTTGCACATCGACATGCCATGGCCGCCAAAACAAGCGGAATTATGGAAGCCCGCCAGCAATCCAACTAACTCACTGACGTTGAAGTATTAAGTGACTAATCGATGGGAAATCCATTCTAGCATCCCCATGATGACCCATATAATAGAACTACACTTAGTATCTACGACTAACGATTCTGGTTTAAGCACATCTTAATATTCGCAAGGAAAAATACGTATTCATAGTACATATGATTTGAACAAGGGCTAACCATATATGTCAAAAATAATGAATATCTTCACTGAGCAAAAATCGGGTCAACATGAGGGCATGAAATTGACCATTCCATGGGCACATTCTAGGGGTAAGCACAGAGGACCGCCCAAACCGGGAACCGGCCCAGACCGGATCGGATTGGCCAATGCGGTCCGGTTCTAGGGGATGTTGGATTATTAATTAAAGAAGAAACGACAAAAGATTATTAATTAAAGAAGAAACGTGAGAAGGAGGATTAGCTCTGCAAAATCACTTTCCACCATTTACTCCATCAAGGTATCTCCAAGATCTAAAACAGAAGCAAAAGACAAGTCCAGAACACAGCAGGGGAAATCGACAGCAGAGGAGTTTTTGGAGGCTTGCACGCAGACAACAGAAAGGAGACGAATTTCTCTCTCCCACAGGAGCGGTTGCCGCTTACTGCTGTCACGCCTTATTGACATCGAGCTCCGGCCACCGAGCCCCTGCTTCAGTCCCCACAGTGCGCCCGTCACCTCCCCGACGCCCAAACTGCTCTGCTTGACCCCAGCGGCTTCTTGCAGCGATTCCCAGCGGGCTTCTCGTGCTCCCGGTGTTCTTACAGGTCCTCCGGTGTTTGTTCAGCAGACCGCAGTCTCTGCACCAGTGAATCCCGGCCGAGCCTCCCGCAGCTCAAAAACCAGACGACCTCCTGCACTTTAGCAGCGCTAGAGTTTTCCCCTCGCAGGTCTTCCAGTGATTTCAGCGACTTCGGAGCTTCTCACCAGTCCCTGCAGTAACGATCAGCCCTTGAACCCCCGTGGGCCAGCTCTCTACCGAGTTGGATCCCTTCTTTGCAGGTTTCCCGGCGCTTGAGAAGGCCAACGCTCCCCTCCTTGCCGGTCGTTGCCGTGAAATCCCCTCGCTGGTCGTCACTCCATCACATCGTAAAATCCCTGCATTTACTCCAACGGAGTGATGGAGTGACGCATGGGATGTTGCTTCGCCGGCACCATGCAAGGACCATCATCAAACTAGCCGATCATCATCACTTCCGACCACTGCACGATCGCCATCGCCTCCAACCACGCCGATCATCACTGTCGGCCGGAAATTGAGTTCCAACGAGTGAGGTTGAAAATGAGTTTAAAGACGATCGTCTTGCCACGACCTTTCAAGCGACTCACGAGCCAACTATTCATAAGCAAAAAACGGCCACCACACCATCGGCTTCCTAGTGACCTTCGTCTTCCTGGCGGCTACGCTCTCAAGCCAGTTGTGCACGGCACTGTGGTGCAAAACCTCCTCCGGCGAGCCCACCCCACGAGGCACCTCTTCTCCACTATCGCCTCCCTCAACTCCTAAGAGATGGCACCATCGCATTCTTCGGCGATGGGGTCCGATAACAAGAACCAGAGGAAGTACCTCCCACCGTTCACAAGCCAAGTTCGAGACTGTTGCTTGCTAACGACAATGGTCAGGAGGGTACGAGTCTCACGTACAGGAGGAGCCCGTCGAACATTTCGAAGATTTTCTAGCGAGAAGGATTTTCAAAAAAGTTTAATCCTATTTTAAGTTGCAAATTTTCAAAGATCTCAAATTCTATCTTGTATTGCACCAAATATACAACGGAATATATTTATAATGCAAGGATATTTGAAGGATTTCAAATCCTTTTTATCCTATCTTTTCTCAATCCAAATTAGGATGACCAAATGCATCCTAATAGATTAGTGGCGGATTCCAATTGGATTGAATTACATGTTACATTGATTAAATAAAACCCAAAGTTGCAATTGGTAAGGACTTAGGACAAATGGTGCTAAGTCTTTGGCTTAGTAATCCGTTATTCCTTTTGATAGTTCACCTTGAGAAAAGTCGCAACAAATGAAAATCTTGAAGTTGCATTTGATCATCTAGATTTCTAATATAAAATTCTAGGATTTTACTGTTTCATATCCTTTGTTTGGTAAATCACAATAATAAAATTAGATATTTTCAAATCATATCATATCTATTGTTCGATGTGAACAGCATATCGAAGTAAATAAACCTAAAAGTACACAAACGAGATAATAAGAATTTCTGAAAATTTATTGCTAAAGAAATCGCAAATGCACAAATGGAGATAACCTCCATCAATTAATTTATAATTATTGTATGACCAACATCTTAAATAGAAAAAGAGCTCATTGCAGCATTCCAAAGCCACGGGTTTGACAATGATAAGAAATGTACACATACTATAGCAAATGAGCCAAAGAACATCAAATCTAGTAAAAAAGAGAGAAAACATGATCATTTACCTTCGTGATTCTAAAATTTATAGTGCTTTAATTCTCTCGTCATTTTCATAAAACTTTAACACGAACCACAAAGTTATGGAAAATTAGCTACATTTGTGGACTTTGACATTAATCAGAGAGCTACAAAGGAGGAGCTTCACCTTTCTCATCATTTTGTTGGAGTTTTGATTTGAACAAAGAACTATGAAGGAGCCGTGGAGCCTCAACATACACCAAAAATATGAAGAAGAAGGAGACAAAGTATATTAGAACAATTTGTTTCAACTTAGAATTGGTTTATTTAAAATCGAGGTTCTTCTACTTTATTTTTATATTACCTACTTTTTAATTGATTTTCCTTTTTTATTCCTTTCCATCATTCCATAATAAAAATTTATTAAATAATATGAATAAATAAATATAAACGAAAATTGTTCTTTTATTTTATTTTGAATTTTCTTTTTATAGTAAATGCAAATATTATTTTATATTTAATTATTATTTCATTTTTTTTAAGAAATTTGTTATTTTAGAAAAATAAATTTTATGTAATGAATATAAGAAGTCATATCCATCTTTATTCCACCTCATCTATGGGATATTTTTATTCAGATTATATCTCCTTAAATCTAACCATCTCTTATCTTGAGTAGAAACTAAATATGGGATACGATAATTTTATCTTATCTCAACTTTTATCCTAAGTACCAAATGTAACCCTATCCCTTCTCTTTCGCTTCACTTCATTGGGCACTCAAGGCCATTACTGAACTCTTTAGTCTTGGCCTCTCCAGATGTTGTCTACCTTATTCTTGCAGCCATTGTCCTCATTGATTGGCCTCTTCACTAGTGCCGTATTACGTGCAGCTGAATCCACACAAGGAATCTGTACATAACAAACAAAGATTGACTACAAAAATGATAGTCCTGCATCGAGATTACTCCCAACTCTTGTGTGAACAACAATCAAGACAGCTAAATCCACACAAAAAATCTATACAGAAAAGACAAAGAATGACTATTAAAATGATGGTCTTGTATCAAGATTACTCCAACTCCTACAAAAACGACAACCAAGACAACTGATCTAGCAAAAACAGAAAAAAAAAAAAGCAACCAAGACAACTGAATCCAGACAAAGAATTGTAAGAGTTTCTTAATGTGGGTTATATTAATTGATATTATAATTTACCGTTTTACAGATTTGGTCTAAAGCGAGATGGAAGGTTTCTTAATTAGTCTAATATGGTGTTGGCTAATGTGGGCCAAACTGAGCCTAACTCGTAATGAGAGGGCCTAGTTGAAAATTCTATAAATAGTATTCAAATCTCTTTTATAATCCTAATTATCACAATAGTCCCCACAAAGGAGCATTCTCCTAGCGTTAAAGGGTGAGGGGGCCGTCTCATTAAGTCAGTAATATAGAGGGCAATAAAGAAGAACTTGCGCTTGAATCATCATTTTTCCGCTTTCGCATAAAAAACAATGGATTCTAAAACAGGTATGTTAATATTTCTACTCGATTATATGTGTTCTTAGTCTAGTTATGGAGACCATGGAATTGTGCATTTTAGCGTTTAACATTTAAAATCAGAGCCTCCATAGATTAGAACATGGACATATAGTTCTTGCCATTTTTCATGATTTTTTGTGTAGCAAAAATCGACTTTTATTATATAAACATAAAGAACTCGACGAGACAAGTAAAACCATGAGTGGTTCGCCGCCAGGGGAGGCTGTACAAGCCCCCATTTAGGGAAATACACTGTTGGGGCGCCGAACACACACCCCACGACCCTCCACACGCCTTCACATGTGCTCACGCGCCAACACAACTTGTGCGTGCACTACACGCGCTAGGGCTAACATCATTGTGACATCAGTAGCCTAACCACCCGCGATACTCAACCCGATCCGGTGACTCAACCCATTGACCCACTCGAACCAAGTTACCATTGATCGAAACGGTCAACTAGTCGGACCATATGGTCAAACCGATGATCGGTCACACTGGATGACAAGGCTTTAAGGCCGTTCGTGTGTGTGCTTCACACACCATGCACTCAGGTGACGCATGCAAGCTTGTGGAGCCTCCAATTGGCTCGTGGTCAGCAATTACATGCTCATATGGTGATGCTTACCTTGTGGTGTGTTTATTTGACAATTTTGATGATTTTATGGATGTGAAAATATAAACGTAACCCTAAATATGTGTATTCTTAGTTTATTTTCATGTATTTTCTTGTATTTTTCTGTGATTTTGGATATACATGTGTTGATTTACAGGTATGCCATCACATAGATATTGGGAAGTAATGTAACTAGCATGATATGTTATTTTAGTGGGTAATTTCTATCATCACTAGAGTTAAAATCACATGAATATGGTATATGTGAGTAATAAAATTTATATCCCCGATATAAGAGAATTTCAAGGATTCAATAGAGTTGTGACCATCAAAGTAGAACACTTAATTGGGTTTAAGAAATATTGATCTTGTATAATGATGGGATGTCTCATGTTCTAATGGATGGTCATACTCTCATATGAGGTGATTGTATATTAGTTCATGAATTAATGCATGACAATGTGGTGGACACTCAAAAGTGATGAATTCACGAAGGTTGAAATATATTAGTTCATGATGTTAGATTTGCAAATAAAACTTCAGGCTCTTAATATTATTATTCCTATCGCTTACATTGTGCATCAAGTTTTAAATACTTTTCCTCTTAATTTTGGTATTATCGAGATCAATTACAGTTCCCAAGATGAGACTTTGTCAATTAATGACCTAATTTCAAGGATGGTGGTAGAGAAAGAGAAATTGAAGAAAGATAAAGGGCAATATGCCCTTTATGCTTCTAGTTCCGATAGTGACAAGAGTAAAAGGTTCAAAAATATTTTTCTAAAAAGTAATCGTTGGTATTGTTTATGAAAATAAATGAACAAAAAATCTTTTTATCATACTATTTTTTATAACGAAAATATATTTTAGGAACAAATTATTTCAAGTGATCTAAGCTATCATTTTTTTAGAAAATAATTTGCAAATCTTTCATTTTCGCAAAACAAACGGAATTTAGTTTCGACAAATTAGGTCTTCATTGGTTTTGAGCTTCTTTTAGTTTTACTTTGAGGGAGCCCATCGTGTTCTAAGCTGAGACAAATGAGGCATAAGTGATTCATATTCATAATGGACCGAAGGGCTCGGCCCAAGTCTTCATTTTTTTTTTTTATAAAAAAAAAAAGTATAGAAATATACCTTAGAAGTATGGCAAAATTAGGTTGTTAGATTCTAGTATATTCATTTTAATTAGTAAATATTGTTTAGACATTTTAGTGATAACCTTCGATGGAGCTTAGTTTTAATAGAGTGATGAGAAATTTGATTCAATTTGAACTTAGCTCATGAGAACTGCTATCCTAGGGTTTAATAACAATTTTTTTACTTACTCGTATTAGATTACTTTAGTGCACTCTATCTTTTAATCGTTCTTTTATTACTATTTCGATGAATTGGTTGTGATTCTTTTATATTGCTTTTGCAGTGCAATTTGCTTTTTTAAGCTGAATGGTTAGGTTACATTTTTAGGATCATAATAAAAACCAAACACATTGCATGGACACTTAGTGAATGAAAATTTTAGAATTCATAATTTGGTAAAAAGATTACATGGACATTTTAGTTGACAAATAATCAAGTTTAGGGTCTAAAATGGCACTAATTAGATTATTAGTGTAATCAAATTCCCGACCCTACGTCTTTGATTGCGTAAAAGTGAGGTACCTCCTATACTTCACTTGGCTCTTAGCCGGCTTCAATAGGCTAGAGGCAACTTCCTCACAAGATAGAATTCCCTAGAATTAATTGAATCTTAAAGAAATTTTCAAAGTTACTCGATGTAAGGATTTGGGAGAATCCGTATTGATTGAGGATCACTGATTCTCTTTTGGCATTACCTTTAAATTGTTCCTCCCCATAACATTTAAGAAGGATCACAACAAAGCCTGGCCTTCACTCATCTTCGCCTCAGCCTAATTGATTGGTATCTTTCTGTTGATATACCAAAATCTTGGCAGGGTCATGCCAATATGTCCATGAAAACATGCATTGCCTCTTAGCCTAACACCGAAAAGGGATAAAGACAAGCTTCTAGTGCTAAGCAACATTGACCCAGATTCCCCGGAATGCCTCTTCCTATAGCAAATATACCATATCCCACCAATCAAGAGAGAGCTACCATGTCCTTTGGCAGTCAGAATAGATCCATTAGGAGACAGATAATGGTTATATAATATCTGAAATTGACAAATTATTTCAAGAAAAAAGTATAACGAAGTAAACAAAAAAAGAAAAGAAAAAAGTATGTCCCTACAATGAAATGTGGGTCCAAAGAATTCCTATATAAGGAGAAGTGCAACCCCGTCTATTATTCACAAGCATTAGCCAATTGCTAGCAACTACGCATAGTTAACCATGAGAAACTTGGTCGCACACAAATCATGCTTCCTTGTCCTCCTCCTCCTCCTCCTCTTCACAAGCCAGTTCTCATCGGCTACCAAGAAAACCCTCAACAGGGACCAACCATGCAAGAGGTTTGTCCTCTACTTCCATGACATACTCTTTGGTGGCAACGACGTGGCCAACTCAACGTCTGCAGCGGTCGCTAACGAGACGGGGCTTGGCAACTTCAACTTTGGGAAGTTGTTCGTATTCGACGACCCGATGACGAAAGATAAAAATTATCTCTCCCCAGCGGTCGCTAGAGCTCAAGGCTTCTATTTCTACGACATGAAGAGTGCCTACAACGCATGGTTCGCCTACACTTTGGTGTTCAATTCGACAGAACATAAGGGAACTTTGAACATAATGGGTGCAGATATAATGGCGGCTCAAACTAGAGATCTTTCCATCGTGGGTGGAACCGGAGATTTCTTCATGGCGAGAGGCATCACAACCTTCGAGACCGATACTTTTCAAGGAGCCAAGTATTTTCGCCTCAAAATGGACATCAAACTGTATGAGTGTTATTAGACACGCTTTGTACCTCGAGGGTTGAATTCTTGGGAGGACTCTTGTTTATCATTGTCTATTAGGAATGAAATCGCTATCGATGTTGTTCGAATTAACATGTAAGAACTTATTGTATGGAAGATCCCTCTTTCATGTTTAAAAATTAAATAAAATCTCCGTGCGCAATCTCTATATTTTGTGAAGTGATCTGGTTGAAACACCCAGTGTAAAGAAGCAGCATATTGCCTAAATTTAGTAACTTTCTTCCCAGATCTCTCATTCTTCTGTGTGTTTTGCAAGAAGAGAAACCGATAAAAGCATTTTTCATTGCGTTCATGACTCAACTCGCACTTTGAGAAAACCAATCATGGAAGCTATTTTGAGAGTGGACTGAGAACATATATCCATTTGACTCTCTGTAGTGTCATTTTTTTTCTAACATAGATCCCACCAACCTTTCGAAAGAGATGCGGTTGGTGTTTGGATTGAATTTCCTCCAATAGATTGCCTTTTTATTCTCTTTGCGACAAAGTTATCCAAGTTAGATAGGTAAATATTAGACTCAAGAACGATACTCTCCTTCGCTTATGAACCAAGCTAAATTTTCCACTTTGAATTGAGTTTTCTCCATTTTCCTCTTGAATGGCCATTGTAGTTTTCTTAAACTTTGACTCACTTCTTCACTTTTTTAGCCTTCCATTTAGATTATCTTCGTCCATCATAGTAATTTAGTAACCAAATCGGGTGAAACTAATTATCTTTTGGTTTTGGATGTCACTTTCTACGTCGTTGCTCGTTTTGGTAGCTCACATTGCTATGGTTGTAGTCCCAAATAGAGAAGTTTCTCTTCAAAGCTCTATCGTGTGAAGCCTGATTTCGTACTTTTGTGTAAAAGTTGCATTTATTTAGCAAAAAAATGAATAATTTACAATATATTTTTTCAAAAAATAATCACTGATACTGCTTCAAATAATTAGTTAATGAAAAATATTTTAATTGTCGACAGCAATTTGTATTTAAATATTTTCATAAAAAAATAAAAACATTTTCCAGTTCATTAATTTTTAAGTGCTATAGGCTATTATCTTTAGAAAAATGTTTTCTAAATTTTTGTAAATTAAATGCGTCTTAATTGCTTAATATCTTTGGATTGATATATCAAAATCTGGGCAGGTCTATGCTAACATGTCCTTGTGATTATGCATTGCGTCTTGGTCTTCCACCAACCAAAGGACAAAGACATGCCCGTAGTTCTAGGTCACCGTTGACCCAACTCAATCATGAGAGAGTTTCCTCGTGCTCTCGCAGTCAGACTACAACGAAACCGAGCTTGGCAACTTCAATTTTGGGAATTAATTTGAGGGTGGACTGAAAACATATATCCATATAAGTCTCTCGAGTGTCACTTTCTTATGATAATGATCCCACCGGACTTTTCGAAAGATGTGCGGTTGGTGTTGGTGTTGAAATTTCCACGACATATCGCCTCTTTCCTTTTCATTTGCAACGAAGATATCCACCTTAAGCAGGTCAATTTCAGATCCAAGAATGATCCTCTATTAAGATTATGATCAAGGTAAATTTTCCCACATTGAATTGAGTTCTTTCCATTTTTTTTCCTCTTTATTTGGCCATCGTATTTTTCCTAAACTTGTTGACTCACTTCTCCACTTTTTTCGCCTTTTAATTTTTTTTAACGCCATTTAAATTATCTTCGGTAATCATAGTAATCAAATCCGGTGACGCTAATCTTCTTTTCAAAGTCACTTTCTACGTTATCGCATGTTTTGGTAGCTCACGTTGCTATGGTTATGGTCCCAAATGGAGGGGTGTCTCTTCAAACTCTCTCATGCGAAGTCTAATTCCGTACATTCTCCTGATATAAGTCTACCTCAATTGGAAAAGGCTCGCCAACAAATAGTAGACAGGGTGACCAGTAAGCACCAAAGAACGTGGTCCCCATAGTACTGAATAGAAAGTAAATCAAGGATAGTCCCTCTCTACTAAGTCACATTCAAACAACGCGTGCCTTCACCTTTGACTTCATAAAAGTTCTTGTCGCAAAAATCCTCAGATATTAATTGAGCCATACTTAATAAAGGAACAAATTTTAGTTTCCAGTAAACTTATTATGAGTATTGCGAAAAAATTAATAAAGGTTTGAGAATCACGATCCCATTTTCATTAAATGTCTTAAAGATCCTCGTTAACAGAATCTTTACTTGTGAAAAAAGCCACGATAATGAATTGTATGTCTTAATGACTAGTTCTTATCCTTCACATATGTTATCAACATTATGAGTTTATACGAAACATGTTTCAAAGTGAAGTAGAATGGTTGATATATATTACACTGACATCACTAGATGGTTTATTATAATCCGATTTTTGATTGATCAAGGACCGGGTTTGGATAATTAGTAGCTTACCTATCTCCACCATTGTTTCACCAGAAACCGGTTGACCGGAGAAAAAACCAAATGGGGTGCGTGTTGGAATTCTCCAACGCGTGCATAAAGACATTATTGATTGTCAAGTTCATGGCATCATGCATAAACCCAGAATAGATGCTTTTGGATGCTCGTACGACGTGCATGCTTGGAATATTTCCCAGTCATCTGCAATTACTCTCTGTCGGAATTCTCCAACGCGTGCATAAAGACATTATTGATTGTCAAGTTCATGGCATCATGCATAAACCCAGAATAGATGCTTTTGGATGCTCGTACGACGTGCATGCTTGGAATATTTCCCAGTCATCTGCAATTACTCTCTGTCGGAATTCTCCAACGCGTGCATAAAGACATTATTGATTGTCAAGTTCATGGCATCATGCATAAACCCAGAATAGATGCTTTTGGATGCTCGTACGACGTGCATGCTTGGAATATTTCCCAGTCATCTGCAATTACTCTCTGTCGGAATTATCCAACGCGTGCATAAAGACATTATTGACTGTCAAGTGCATGTCCTCTCGCATAAACCTAGAATAGATGCTTTTGAATGGTCGTGTGACGTGCATGCTTGGAATATTTCCCAGTCATCTACAATTACTCTCTGTCGGAATTCTCCAACGCGTGCATAAAGACATTATTGACTGTCAAGTGCATGTCCTCTCGCATAAATCTAGAATAGATGCTTTTGAATGGTCGTATGACGTGCATGCTTGGAATATTTCCCAGTCATCTACAATTACTCTCTGTCGGAATTCTCCAACGCGTGCATAAAGACATTATTGACTGTCAAGTTCATGTCCTCAGACATTATTGACTGTCAAGTTCATGTCCTCATGCATAAACCCAGAATAGATGCTTTTGGATGCTCGTGCGACATGCATGTGTCACGGGCCGATCGATTGGGATCGTGACCGCGCGGCGACTCGGGCACTCTTGGATCGGAATGGATCGCCAAAGCGCCTAAGCCAAGCCTTGCACCGTCGAACGCTCACTCGCTCGCCTTACCCGGATCGTAGAGAGAGAAAGTATCTAGAGAGAAGAGCTCTGGAAAGAAGACTTGCTTTGTATTGCGGAAGTAGTGGATATTTTCAAATGAATGAGGACACCCCTTTTATAGTTGAGGGCCTCGGATTACAACCATTGATCTAGAATCCTATCGGCGGACGAGATCGCACCGCCTCAACTACCGACATAATGTCGTCTACCAACTACCGACATAAATGAAAGGGAACAAACTCCCGTAATCTTAGCTTAATGACATATTCGCCCGCCCTTGCAATTCGGGGAGAAGGCTTGGTGGGAATCCGAGTGATAGCAAGAAGTCCACGGGCGAGTTGGGGTCGACCTTGGGGAACCTCTCGGGTCGTCCATTTCTAGGCCCGTGACATTCTCCCCCACTCAATCGAGCGACGTCCTCGTCGCTCTCAGCTCGGCGAGTAGCCTTGCGGGCTTTTGCACGATCTTTCTTGTGCTTGTTTCTCTTCGCTCAGACGGTCATGAACGAAGGACCACATCCTTCGATGATGAAGTCGGACGCGCGCGGCTCGGTCTTCGGCTTGGACGGAGCACGCGGTGCACACTCAACCTCGGGGAAGAGTGCCTGGATAGGCATGGCGTGTGTTGGAGTCGGATCCAACTTGACCGGCGGCTTTACCTCGGACAGTTTGTTGATGCGCATGATGGCCTTCAAGCTCTTGTCGAGGCGTCGGATCGACGCGATGGTTTTGGTGTCGACCACCCCTTTGATCATGGGGATCATCGACGGGCACTTTTTGTCGAGGATCATCATACACTTCGTCCTCATGTCGATCATGGCTCCCACACTCTCGAAGAATTGCATGCCGAGTATGAGATCATAATCATCAAGAGGGATTACCTCGAACGACATTCGTCCCTTCCATCCGCCAATCTTGACATCCACGTTGGGTGTTGCTCCAACGCCATGGAAGTCACCCGAGTTGATGGGCTTGTACAACTTCCCGGATGGCTCCACACGTAGTCCCAAGACCTTTGCGACCTCGGTCGACATGAACATGTTGGAGGCGCCGGTGTCGACCAAAGCGTAAAGCGTTCGGCCACCTACTTCAACCTCCACGAAGAACATGTCGGTGTTTGGAGTGATTCCTTCTTCTTTGGTTGGTGATCGGGCTTGGAACGAGTTGATCTTCCTCACAGCCCCAATCTGGATCTGCCGCTTGTCTTCTTTGGGCTCCTCATTTTCTTCTTCGATGGCAAGGAGGGCGTTGATACGGCCCCTTTGTGGGCACTTTTGAGTCCAATGCGGACCTTTGCAAATAAAGCAAGGAGAGGGTGGAGGTTGATCGAACTTACTCGCGTAGTCGATCGGTGGTCGACCTAACGGCTTAGAAGTCCCTTCTCCCCATGGTTTGGCTCGAACGTTTTGATCGTGCGCGCCTCGGGGAGTGCCTCTCGTGTCGTCTTCGGGTCGATCTGACCTCCAGTCTCTTGCTCGGTTGTTCCTCGGTTCAACTCTGGTGAGGTCGACGAGTGACTCGGCCATGCTCAGCGCACGCGCAAGACTACTCACATCCCGCCGCTTCAGCTCAAGTTGTGCCCATGGCTTGAGTCCATCCATGAACGCTCCGAAAGCCTCCTCTTCGCTTAGGTTGCGAATCTGGAGTTTGAGCTCCGTGAACTCCTTCACGTACTCTCGGATCGTACCTCTTTGCTCGAGGCGATGGAGCATGCTTCGGGCTTCTTGTTGAGCGAACTCGGGGAAGAAGTAGTCGCGGAATTCCCTCACGAAGTCGTCCCACGTGTTCACGGGATCAGCGCCGCATCTACTCTCGTCACACCTATTTCGCCACCATAGGATCGCCGTATCAGACAGGAACATGGAAGCGGTTCGTACCTTGATCGACTCATCGTTTATGTTGACGGCGCCGAAGTACTGCTCCATGCTCCACACGAAGTTGTCCACCTCTTGGGCGGACCGGTTGCCTTTGAACTCCTTTGGCTTCGGGACCTCAATCTTGGTCACCATTTGAGCAGGCACCGCACCATTCGTGATGCTAAGTTTGCATAGGGCGAGCTCGGTCTTGAGCTCTTGGATCTCCGCCTTCATGGCTTCGACCTCATCCCTACACGGGCTTACCTCTTCGATTATTTGGACGCGCTCGTTCAAACCATCAATCGATGCTTCGAGAACTTCGTCCTTGTCGAATAGTGGAGCCGTGGCTTGGTTGATGCTGGTCGTGAAGTCTTCACGGAGTGAGCCCTCGACCTCCATGATCCGGTCTCGCACATCGTCAAGACCTTCCATGAGTTCGAACACGGCACTCCGAACCTTCCCGATCTTCTCATCGAACGTAGCCGCAGCATCCACCGAGGTATCTCTCTTCTTTGATTTGCTGCGCGTGTCCTTGACAGGCACAGCTTCTCCAACTATATTCGCATCTTGGCTCGATATTCTCTTGAACAGTTGGTGCTCTTCAATCCCTTGGATACGGATCTCTCTTTAGCTCTGATACCACTTGTCACGGGCCGATCGATTGGGATCATGACCGCGCGGCGACTCGGGCACTCTTGGATCGGAATGGATTGCCAAAGCGCCTAAGCCAAGCCTTGCACCGTCGAACGCTCACTCGCTCGCCTTACCCGGATCGTAGAGAGAGAAAGTATCTAGAGAGAAGAGCTCTGGAAATAAGACTTGCTTTGTATTGCGGAAGTAGTGGATATTTTCAAATGAAGGAGGACACCCCTTTTATAGTTGAGGGCCTCGGATTACGACCATTGATCTAGAATCTTATCGGTGGACGAGATCGCACCGCCTCAACTACTGACATAATGTCGTCTACCAACTACCGACATAAATGAAAGGGAACAGACTCCCGTAATCTTAGCTTAATGACATATTCGCCCGCCCTTGCAATTCGGGGAGAAGGCTTGGTGGGAATCCGAGTGACAGCAAGAAGTCCACGGGCGAGTTGGGGTCGACCTTGGGGAACCTCTCGGGTCGTCCATTTCTAGGCCCGTGACACATGCTTGGAATATTTCCCAGTCATTTGCAATTACTCTCTCTCTCTCTCTCTCTCCATATTGATTTTGGTCATCCGTCCATTTAGCTCTGTTGGGATTGTCGGATTCCTAAAATCGGATTCGACACTAAATCGAACCCCTAAACTTGTGCGGAAGACGAGCCCAGGAAAAACACATACATCACCGATCCTAAGGCACATCACAGAATCGAACGTACCTTGTTAGCCACATATTAAACACCGACGCTGATATGAGGAAGAAAAACTGATCCCGTTCGATCCGATGACGTCAATTGGCCTTGAAGGGAAGAGAGTGTCGTCTCTTTTTCTTTATTGTTCCTTTTGAAGTGTTTCAAGAGAGAGAGAGGGAAGAGGAACATACATAAAAACCAAAAGGTGCGCTCCTCCCTCTCTTTTCCCCTTATATACGTCCCCTAAAAAAAAAAACATGTCTCTTCATCATATCCCTCTATCCATGATATCCCTCTATCTATGGGCCCTAATATTGTGGGCCAGGCTTTTAGGCCCAACATGGGCGGACGGGCCAGCTTAGGCCCATCACATTAATAATTAAAATCATCATGCTCTTTTCCTGTGCGGGTCTTGTTAACAAGTGCAATAGAAGCAATAGAAGCACTACTTAACAGTTAACACTAGTAAAGCTAGTAAAATTGTGAGGACAATTAACTGTCAAGTTCATTTCCTCATGCATAAACCCATAATAGATTTTTTTGGATGCTCATGTGACATGCATGCTTGGAATATTTCCCAGTCATCTGCAATTACTCTCTCTCTCTCTCTCTCTCTCTCTCTCTCTCTCTCTCTCTCTCTCTCTCTCTCTCTCTCTCTCTCTCTCTCTCTCTCTCTCTCTCTCTCCATATTGTGAGGACAATTGTCCAAAAAAATCCTAAACTGTTAATGATCCTTAACTACTATCTAAGGAGGAGCATTTTTTTGCTTCTTTCTCGCCCTATGTCATGTTCTTTTGTGAGCTATTCAGCACCTTATTATGCATGCATATGACTTTCCTTTTGTGATCTTGTACATTATTTTTATTCGAAACCATGTAGTAAATAGTTCATAGTTAAGCCATGTTGGAGACCTCATTAACTGAGTCGGAAATGAAATATCTTCTAATAAGAACAATGTATGAGATGATTACCATGGTCACAACAAATTCAACCTACCATTCAGTTAAAATTCTAGGGCAGGGTCCTCAACAAAGTTGTGTGTTTTGGCGGATCTCATGTTCGGGTACCCTATCATAAGATCCACATATTTATGGTGAGCAGCAATATATTAAGGGTGTGTCTGGTAACGATTCTGTTCCCAAGAACAGATTATGATTAGAAATTATTCTTTTTTATTCTATTCCTAGGAACAATTTCTAAGCATTTTAAATCCTTTGGTAACTATCCAAAATTTCTAATTCTAAAATAGAATTGTGTTTGGTCCTGTGTGTTCATTGATTATGTTCCAAATCAATTTCTTTTAATTTTTAAATAATTTTTTACTTTTTTCCTTTTTTTTCTTTTCTTTTTTTTCTTTTTTCTCCTATTCTTCTTCTTCTTCTTGTGGCTGGTCAACGGATTGGCAACCGGCCAGACAAGAGCTGATGACCTCACCAGAGCGTCACCGGCTCTCGGCGAGGCTAGCCCTCATCGGCCAAGCCTCACCGATGGCTAGGCCGGCCTCACCAGGGCTGGGCAAGGCCTACCTAGCCTCCGGCGGGGCGGGACGAGCCTCACCAATGGCCGGGCGAGCCTCACCGATGGCCAGTTGAGCCTCGCCAATGGCTAGGCTTGCCTCAGGCGAGCTCGTTGGACCTCGGCCTGGCCTGGCAAGCCTTCAGCAAGCTCGCCAGACCGATTGCCGACAACCGGCGACGGCAGAAAGCAGTGCACGACAACAAACGGCGTCGGACAGCAACCACGTGATGGCGGTCAATGAAGAACAAGAAAAGAGAAGAAGAAGAAGAAGAGGAGAAAAGGGAAGAAGAAGAGTTGTTTTTGATTCTTAGATTTATTCTCTAAACAAGAATCAACTTTTTTTTATTCTTGATTCTACTCCAAATCTGTTCCTGAGAATAAAATTTTTACCAAACGTTTTTCTGTTTCCAAACTACTCCCGGGAACAAAAAATCAGAATCAATTACTATTGGGATGGTTACCAAACAGGGCCTAAGTGTCTAAAATTGTTTTGTTTCTAGTGTGAGCATGTACTACCTCTCTAGGTCCAAGGTCCTTCCGTCTTGGGCTTCTCACAAGGTTCTTTTTTGTTTTTGGTCAAAGGCTTCTCACAAGGTTGAGAAGATAAAAATTAATGGGAATCAGGATCACCATTTTTAAGCCCAAATGAAATGGCATTAGGGTCATCAAGAAAGCAAAAAGATGTCAACACCTAAATTTTGACAACCCATTAGGTATCCATTATATAAAAAATCAAAGATTGATCATGACCCGTAAATAAAAATATTAGTTAATTAAGCCTATATAATTACATTGAACTAGGGCTAAGGGGCTTAAGTGAGGGAGGTTGTCATGGCTTGAAATTTTTCCATAAAATTTAAACCTCGAACATGCATATCATTTAATTTCACTTCAATCCTCCACTAAATAACTAATTTATTCTCAATTTAACAAACAATTTAATCTCGGCTAATATACATCAAAACCTTATGTATAGAAATTTGTCCCCACTTTTGCTACATACTCTTGTCCAATCCTTACAAGTGCTCTTAAGAAGCATAAATCTAAAAGCTCATAAATTCCATAACTCTTCAACTACTAAATCAATAACTTTGCACAAACAACTTTTCACATCGACATGGCATGGCCGCCAAAACAAGGGGAATTATGGAAGCCAGCCAGCAATCCAACTAACTCATCGATATTGAAGTATTAAGCGACTAATCAATGGGAAATCCATTCTAGCATCCCCGTGATGACCCATATAATATAACTACACTTAGTATATACTACTAACGATTCTAGTACAAGCACTTCTTAATATTCGCAAGGAAAAATATGTATTCATAGTACATATGACTTGAACAAGGGTTAACAATATATGTCAAAAATAATGAATATCTTCACTAAGCAAAAATTGGGTCAACATGAGGGCATGAAATTGACCATTCCATGGGCACATTCTAGGGGTGAGCTTAGAGGACCGCCCAAACTGGGAACTGACCTAGACCGGATCGGATTGGCCAATGTGGTCCAATTCTAGGGGATGTCGGTCTAGTTTTTGGTTCCATATTGTTATTTCCGATCTGATTCATGATTTCAAGGTGGAAACTAGACCAATCAGACTAGACCGATTAAATATAATTTTTATTTTTTAAAGTTCTTAAAACCTTGTTTTTCCTTCAATTTTTTGATTTGCGATCTAAGCATTAATGGGACATCATTTGAAATTTGCGTTTATCTTTATTCCATATATGTCCTATTGAGTAAAATTTGATTTAACAATGTCATGAAAGATACTATATAGTAATTTTGGGTTTTCCTTTTTGAAGTCATAGAATGAACCAATGGACCAGTTAGTCCGGTTCGGTCCGTCCCAAGACCTAACAAACCAATCCTCCATTCCTCAAAGTAGGAACAAGTCATAGAATGAACCGGTGGACCAATTAGTCCACTTCGGTCTAGTCCCAAGACCTAACAAACCAATCCTCAATTCCTCAAAGTAGGAACCCGGACTAGTTCTTGGGTGGAATCAAATCAGAGCTGATCACCTTAGCACATTCACAGCAAAATTGGGTCCAGCGTAAAGGATTGAGGAGGGCAAGAATGGAAGAAAAGACAAAATATCATTAATTAAAGAAGAAACGTGAGAAGGAGGATTTGCTCTGCAAAATCACTTTCCACTATTTCCTCCATCAAGATATCTCCATGATCTAAAACAGAAGTAAAAGACAAGTCCAGAACACAACACAGGGGAAATCGATGGTAGAGGAGTTTTTGGAGGCTTGCACGCAGACAACAGAAAGAAAACGAATTTCTCTCTCCCACACGCGCGGTTGCCACTTACTGCTGTCACGCCTTGCTGACATCAAGCTCCGACCATTGAGCCCATGCTTCAGTCCTCACCGTGCGCCCGTCACCTCCCCAACGCCCAAACTATTGGAGAAAACTTCCTTGAGTGTTTTGAAGCTGACAAAACGTTTCCATCAATCTAGTCTGAAGACTTGCAGACTCTTCCATCAAAGTCTGAAGACTCCGAACTGCTAGACTCAAGACTCAAAGTCTATCCTCATTGACAGATTCTAGATCGTCGAAGAAGGCTTATCCAGAACTGGATGTTTCGTTAAGGATTTGACTTTATCGACTAGAGAAAATCTCTTGGCTGGATATAGCATGCCAGAATCCATTATTCAAATCAAGATTGATTCAGGGATTATGGATCCGTTGATTGACGAAGTATACTTGGAAGGTTCTACTTATGGAAACCTAGATCCTGATTGTATGGGTGAGCAGGATTGATGGGCTATCGTCATGTTCCTTAAATAGCTCGAAGATCTTCCTAATTGATTCTGTCCAACGGGTAGATTGGAAGAATTCCTTTGGTAAGTGCCAATGGGTGTGATGGCATAAAGGAGTATATAAGGAAGATGTTCCAGTTGTTCAAGTGTGTGCGCGATAGAAGAATTCCAAAGTCTGAAGCTCCTGGTTCTTTATCAATTAAATTGTTGAGCGAAATCTTGTATGCAAAAGAGAGTCTATATCTTTGAGAGACCTTGAGGAAGTGTAGTAGAGTCTCTACACTGTGGAATCAAGGAAGAGCTTTTCTATAACAACTCTTTTGTTGATAGTGAAATCCAATCGGTGGATTGTCAATGCAAAAGAGTGGACGCAGGCTTGGATTAAGCCGAACCACTATAATCTCTGTGTTCATATTCTCTTCTCTACACTCTTTTATTTTGATCGTAACTCATTTTGTTTACAAGAGACGAATTTCCTTTTCATGATCTATTGTTGATTAGTGTTGAACATTTATCTCGTAAAATTGTTTTTACACCTATTCACCCCGCTCTAGGTGCTTATACTAGTTTTCACAATTGGTATCAGAGCATGTGTACTCACTTAAGTTGAAGTGTTTTACTTTAGAGTTAAAGATCCATGGCTAGTATGTTGGCTCCAAGATTGGTTGAAGGGCAAAGCAATACAAGACTGCCTTATTTTGATGGAAAGGAATACAACATATGGAAAAACAAGATGAAGGCTTTTCTAAGATTAAAGGATCCTCTGGAATGGGATGTGGTAGGCAAAGGAATCATTCCTAAAGCTGCATCTGTCTCAGAAAGAGGAAAAGAAGCCGTTGAGTCTAGCGAAATGACTCAAGAAGAGATAACCAAGAGACAAGCTCTTGATGCAAAAGCAATTTATTTTTTATATTGTGCATTATCACCCTCTGAATATAACAGAATATCTTCTTGCGATACAACTAAAGAAGTCTGGGATAGATTACACATCACCTATAAAGGAACTGATCGAGTGAAAGAAACCAGAATCAACATTCTGCTAGGTCAATACGAAGCATTCAAAATGAAATTAGGAGAATCTATCACTGACATGTTTAGTCGTTTTACAGAAATTGTGAACGGTCTTGAAAATCAAGGTCAATCAAATTCTGATCCCATGAAAGTAAACAAGCTATTGCGTGGACTCTCTAAGGATTAGAATCATATAAAGACCTCAATAAGGGAGACACAAAGAATTATGCCACTTTCTGTTGATAAATTGATTGGGACTCTTCAGTCTTATGAAGTGGAGCGAATCAATGAAGATGAATCCATTGCATTAAAATCTAATGATGATTCTGATATCACAGATTCATAAGACGATATGGATGATGAGGAGCTTGCTTTCATGATAAGAAGATTCAGAAAGCTAAACAGAAATGGGAGAAGATTCAATCCAAAGAAACAAAGTTTTCAAAAAGCAAATGAGACTAAGTACGTTGAGGATGATGAATCCAACAGAGATGTAGTCTGTTTTGAATGTAAGAAAAAGGGACACATCAGACCCAACTGTCCCCTTCTGAGGAAAAAGAAAGGAAAAGCTGAGAAATATCGAAAGGCACTCAAAGCAAAAACTTGGAGAATGTGAAGAAAGTGATGATGATTATGCCAATATTTATCTCATGGCACAATCAGACTCATATTCAAACTCCGAGACAGACTCAGATTCAGATAGTGAAATCGAGGTAAGTAATTTGAAAATCCCTACTAAAGTCTCTAGATACATTGATGAATTGTGTCTTAGTCTTAAAACTTCTCTTAAAAGGATTTCCGAAATCAAAAGAGAAAATTCTGCACTAAAGCAACAGGAAAATGTTTGGAAAGAAAAGGTCAAAAGTATAGACAAAAGTGTTACTACTTTGAAAGAAAATGTAGACGATCATTCAAAAGAAAATGCATTCTTGAAAAATGACATCTCAAATATTTCTAAAAGATTTTCTATAGGATCTGAGAAACTTGAAAAAAAAAAAAATTCAGCACAAAGACCTTACTTCAACAAATCAGGTTTAGGAATGATTGCTGAAATCATTCATCTAATTGATTTTCCTAAAGTAAAGGAAAGAATTAAGCAAAGACCTACAAGAGATGCTTACAAAAATCATTTCCAAAAAGTTTTTGTAAAACCAGTAGGTCGCAGTGCTCTTAGATGTTCTAAGTGCAATAGCTCAGACCATTTTAAGAAAGAATGTCCTATGGTTTGGAAACCTGTTAAGAAGGTATGGGCAAAGACCGTATATTACACTAACACCAATGGACCCAAGAAAATATGGGTACCAAAGAAAGCTTGAGTCTCTTTTCTAAATGTAGGTCACTATTAAGAAAAAGATTAAATGGTACTTGGATAGTGGATGCTCAAGGCATATGACAGGAGATTCAAGTTGCTTCATAAAGCTTATTCAAGTTAATAGTGGAAAAGTTTCATTTGGAGGAAACGGCAAAGGAAGAATTGTGGGATACGGAACTGTAAAAATTGGAAGCCTCACTGTCAGTAATGTTTCCTTAGTGGAAGGACTCAACTACAACTTGATAAGTATCAGTCAGCTGTGCGACACCGGTTTCAAAATCAATTTTCAAGAGGGAAGATGTTCAGGAACCAATAAAGATTCCTCTCAGTCTTTCACGGGTCGAAGACATGGAAATATCTACCTCTTGGATGTCAAATCAGATGAAACCCAATGTCTAATCTTAATTCAAGAAGAAGCAAACTTATGGCACAGAAAACTTGGGCACATCAACATGAAACAATTAGCCAAAATTTCAACAAAGAAGCTTGTTCGTGGTCCACCCAATTTGTCATACCAAAAGACTGATCTATGCACACCATGTGTGTTAGGAAAACAGGTAAGAAACTCATTCAAACCAATAAATCAAGTTTCCACTAATCGTGTACTGCAACTCTTGCATATGGATCTCTTTGGACCAACCAGAACTCGGAGCATTGGAGGTAAGAAATATTGTTTAGTGATTGTGGATGATTATTCACAATTCACTTGGGTATATTTCCTGGCAAGTAAGTCTGAAACATTTTCTTATTTTACAAAGTTTGCTCAAAAGGTCCAAAATGAAAAAGGGCATGTTATTTCAAGTATACGAACAGACCATTGAGGTGAATTTGAAAATCAAGACTTAAAAAAATTCTATGATGAATCTGGTTTTCAGTATGTGTTCTCTTCTCCATATACTCCAAAGCAAAATGGAGTCGTGGAAAGAAAAAATAGATCGCTTCAAGAAATGGCTAGAACTCTTTTAATTGAAAGTAACATCTCTTCACGTTTTTGGGCTGAAGCAGTTTCAACAGCATGTTATATTATTAATAGTCTTTTTAAGGCCTATTATGGAGAAAACTCCCTACGAGTTATTCAAAGAAAAGAAGCCTATTGTTTCTTATTTTCATGTGTTTGGATGCAAATGTTTTATATTAAAAAATGCAAATGATCGAGTTGGTAAGTTTGAAGAAAAATCAGACGAATGCATCTTCCTTGGATATTCTATCACAAGCAAAGCTTATGGAATTTACAACAAGAAGACTCAATCTATGGAGGAATCAATGAACGTCAAATTTCAGGACTTTATGCAAAATCAATCGATTCAAACTCAACCTAAAGAATCTGAATCTGCTCCAGACTCTACAAAGTCTAAATCTTCAAAAGCAGCTCAGACTTTAGAAGACCAGCAACAAATGATCGATGATGATCCAAAAAATGATCAACGGTCTGACAAATCAACCAGCAATTGGAAGCATAAGTCCAGTCATACCAAAGATCTCATTATTGGAGATATTAATGAAGAAATTCGCACAAGATCCAAAAGGCGCAAAGAGTCTAATGCTGTGGCTCTTATTTATGAAATAGAACCCAAGAGCATAGAAGAAGCTTTAACTGATGAAAGCTGGATTGAAGCTATGCAAGAAGAACTCAAGCAATTCAGCATTAATGATGTCTGGGAATTGACTCCTAAACCGAAAGATAAATCTATCATTGGAGCTAAATGGGTCTTTAGGAACAAGATGAACGAGAAAGGAAAGGTCGTAAGAAACAAAGCAAGACTCGTGGCCAAGGGATATACGCAAGAAGAAGGGATATACTATGATGAGACTTACGCACCAGTAGCAAGGTTAGAAGCAATTAGATTATTACTTGCTTTTGCTTCTCATAAGAATTTCGAGTTATTCTAAATGGACGTCAAAAGTGCTTTCCTAAATGGATTTATCCAAGAGGAAGTCTATGTGGAACAACCACCAGGTTTTGAAGATCCAAGGAGACCAAACTCTGTATTCAAACTGAAAAATGATTTATATGGTTTAAAGCAAGCACCTCGAGCTTGGTACGACAGACTTATTTGTGCAAGAAATTTTTTAAGTCTATGCAAGATGAGTTTGAAATGAGCATGATGGGTGAGCTAACCTTCTTCCTTGGGCTCCAAGTGAAACAACAGAAGGAAGGAATCTTTATCCATCAAGAAAAATATGCTAAAGAACTTGTCAAAAAGTTCGGACTAGAAAATTGCAAAAAGACTGATATACCAATTTCAAGCTCTTTGAAGATAGACAAAGATGAAGAATGGAAGAAAGTAGACCAGAAGCTATACAAGAGTATCAATTGTTCACTTCTTTATCTAACTGCTTCTAGACCTAACATATTGTGTAGTGTTTGTATGTGTGCCAGATTTCAAGCAGGCCCTAAAGAATCTCATCTAAATGCTACAAAGCGTATTATCAAATGCATTGCCTCAACTTCAAATTTGGGTCTCTAGTATCCTAAAAAATGAGACTTTACTCTTCTTGGATACTCAGACGCAGACCTAGCCGGATGCAGAGTTGATAGAAAGAGCACCTCGGGCACCTATCAACTAATTGGAAGCAGAACAGTATCTTGATTTTCAAGGAAGCAAAGTACAGTAGCTCTTTCTACAACAGAAGCAGAGTATATAGCTCTTGGAAGTTGTTGTTCACAAATTCTGTGGATAAAACAGCAGTTAAGAGACTTTGGAATTGAAGATTCATGTACTCAAATCAAATGTGACAACACCAGCGCAATCAATCTCATCAATAATCCGATTCTTCACTCAAAAGCAAAACATATAGAGATTCGACATCATTTCATTAGAGATCATGTTCAAAATGGAGAAGTTTCAATTCAATTTATCGACTCAAAGAATCAGGCGGCGGATATATTTACAAAGCCTTTGGAGAAAAATCAATTTGAAGTTATTCGTTCCAGTCTCAATATCTTAAAGTCTGAAGATGTTCAGACTCAGGACTGAAAGTCTAAAGTTTCTCAGACTCAGACAATCAAGTCTCTACGACTGTAAGTTATTTCTATTTTAGAAATTTATTTCGCGAATCAAATCCTGAAAAGGTACGATCTTCTATCCGAAATTGATTGGTGTTATTTTCCCTTTTTTTCGTGATTAATGCAATCTTTTCCTTTTCGAAAAAGAAGTTATTTAAATAATGACAGTTATCTATTGTTTTTTTTAAAAGGCAGTTATTTTTCAAAAAGGCATATTTATATTTCCTTTTTATGACGTTCCGTATGCCTCACTTCGACTGCCTTATATACTGTCGGTTCTTCTTCATTTTACTCACAAAAACCCTAAGAGAGCACAGATCTTCCATTTCTATCTTCTTCTCTTGTTTAATCTTCAAAAAGTTTTCATCTTTCTTGGGAAACAAGCTTTGAATCTCTCAAAGACTGTGAAAGATGTCGTCTCAAAGAAAGTCTTCAAGGATTGCGAACAGGGAACCACAGCAAATGCGTGAGGGGCCTACGCACTTTGATCTCACCGAGGAAGAAGAATTTCATAGACAGCAGTAGAGCCCACAACATTTTCAGCAGCGTCCATCTCCTCCTTCTAGACCTCAGGATGTTGAACATCAAGAAGAGGAAGAAATCATCGACGACGCAGAACCCGTAAGAACTCTTAAGCTCGCTTTTACCTGTGGCATCCCAAAATTCAAAATCAAATTATAAGGTGTGTTGAAGTCTCTAATTAGGTAATGAAATTACCTATGGTTTATGCTTTAGCCATTAGTCTCTTTTTAAGATTATGTGATTTGTGCTTATGTTTATGAGATTTTAAATTAGATAGATTAATAATGATAATCTATGCTTGGCCATGCACCTTATGAATTAAATAAAAATGTCACAAGACTTTGGCCATGTGGAAATTTAAATTTAAAATTTTATGGAAGAGATTATAAAAAAAAGGGGGGGTAAAAATCTGATTGGGCCTTAAGCCCAAGAGTGGAACTTTAATGGGCCAAGTTGGCCGGCCCATTGAAGCCCACAAGTGGGCTGTCGACCAGCCCAAGAGGAGGCCCAAGAAGTGGCCGGATGGCCCAAAGCCCAAGCCCAAAGCCCATGCCCATTATGCATGCAATGAGACAAGTGGCACAAAGGAGGATGCCATGCATTGGCTAATTTGAAGGCAAACAATCATTACTAATGATGAGGTTTAGGGGGGATAAAAGGGAAGAGAGAGAGAGGGGTGGCCGGTTCATTTGCCCAAAGAGAGAGAGAGAGAGAGAGAGATTGTGCAAGAGAGAGGGAGAGCGGCCGAGAGGGAGGAGGAGCCGCCGTCCGACCGCCGTGTTCGCCGCCGTGTACCGCCGTTCGTGTGGTCTAGAGGCAAGTTGGGGGGTCCTTTGCTGCTCTTGCATGTGTGTTTGTTACATTTATGGTTGATATAGTGTTGAGTTTGGGTGACTTGGTGAGGAAAACCGAAGTATGGATGGATTGTTCTTGGGTGGTATGACTGTTTTCGCTTGAACAGTTTGAGTCAGAATGTTGTGTGAGCTTGCATGCGTGTTTGGAGTCCGATTTTGGCTTCGATATCTTCATGAAAGTTGTAGCTAACATCTTAAACTACAAAATGCTCAAATTTGGTGGGAAATTATTGAGATTTTAGGGGTTAAACTCTCATCCTACGGAGACCTCAGATCTGGAACGATTTTACTGACCTCTTGTTGGACTTGTGGTTGCATGTTGAATTGTGCTAAGAATATTTCTTCGATCTCTTCATGCAAGTTGTAGGGGACATCTTAAAATACAACATACCCAAATTTGAAGTGAAATGAACAAGTATAGCCTAGTAAATCGACTAGATCTTGAAGACGGTAATTCTGGAGATGTATTTCGGGACACCCGAGACTTCATGGACTTAAATGACGACTATACTCTGGTTATTTGACTTATATCTCTTCATGAAACCTGTAGAAGACATCTCTATGTATAACATAGCCAAATTTCAGAGGGAACTAAAGAGAATAGGTAGGTGAAAACTCAGTATTTCGGAGAAGTATGTACTGGACGATGCGGTAATGGATCCAGAAGCTTCGTGAGACTGTAGAAAATAATTTAGAAAGAATCTGACTTGGAAGTCTTCATGAAAGATGTGCGAAAATTACTTAGATATAACTCGGTAAAATTTCGTAATTTTTGGAGGTCCTATGGATATTTTGATCAAATTTCTTCCGAAACTGTGCATTCTGATTTCACCCGAAAATGACATGTCATTTTGTGAGAATTGTGAAATTGTGTGAAATTCTATTTGGCCATGTATTTTGCATGAAATTATTATTCTATTGTCTTGTTTATCACTTGCCTTAATTTTTATAATTTTTGGGAATTTATAGATATTAATTTAATATTTTTGAAAATGACAAAAGCTGAAATTTAAATTTAAAAAAAAAAGGGACCTGAAAAATGGATTATTTTATTGGCCATAAATTCCATTAAATTTTATTTCATAAATAATTATACCATATAGCATGTATGATGAGGTCTTGAATGCATGACATTGAATTGAGATGCATGTATAAATTTCATGCCGAATATGACTTGTTTGACATCACAAAATATGCCATGCTAAATTAAGACCGAAATTGGTAAACATGGATAATGTTAAATGAGGAGATGGTTGTGGTGGAGGATAATGCCCGAAATGTAGAGAGATGCATTGCCAGATGGCCCTGGGAGATTCAGGATGCCCGGAACGTGGGGGTGCCGGAAGCCTTGTCGGAGATCTTTGCTCGAGAGGAATGCCTCGCGATGCTAGGATTGGGGTGCGGGATGCCCGGCTAGGGAGTGTAAATGCCGGAAGCCCTGTCGAAGGTCTTTGCCCGAGGGGAATGCCTCGTGATGCCAGTTGGGTTGCGAGATGCCCGGAATGTGGGGGGCCAGATGCCCGGTGGCCTGGAATGGCTGAATGCCGGAGGTTTTTATCGCATGGGATGCGAGTGTATAATATGAGATGAAATTGATGATCCGAGGAAGGATGATGTGGTGATCAAATTGAAAGTTAAAAGTGGAAATTAAACCATGATGATGATATGCATGATGATGATGATGATATATGATATGGCATGATGATATGCATGATGATGATGATGATGATATATGATATGGCATGATGATATGCATGATGATGATGATGATGATGATGATATATGATATGGCATGATGATATGCATGATGATGATGATGATGATATATGATAAGGCATGAAGACATGTGTGATGTGATGATGTCATGATGATGACGACATGTGTATGATATGATGATGATGACATGTATGGTATGATGATGTCATGTATATGATGATGATGACATGTGTGTAATATAATAATGCCATGATGACGTCTATATGAGTATGACATGATGATACACATGTATTTGTTATGAGTGTGATGATGATGCATGATAGTATGTGCATGGCTTCAAGGTAAGTAATGCCTGAAAAGCATGTATGACTTGTATGATGTATTGAGTGGTTTATTGGTCCTTTACCTGCTGAGTGGTTGTACTCACCCCTTTGGGAACCAACATTTCAGATTAGTAGATGGATTGAGCGGTTGGATATGACCGCGATGAGAAGGATAGCAAATGAGGGAACTTTTGGACGCCGACACTGATCGATGGACTTTAAGTATTCGATTGTTGGAGAAGATGTCGGTCGTCTTTTGAAGTATAGCTGAGTATAGAAACATTGGCATTTCGATGTACCGACTAAAGATGTCCATCTGCTTTATGTAAATAAACGTGTTCGGCTTTAACTTATATAAGATGTTTAGTAGGTGTACATCGTTTTCTGAATATAGGGAAAGGAGCTTGTTGGATGTGCTTCCGTATATGAATTGTGCAAGGGACCTATCACAAAAAAAAAAATGTAAACCCCCTATGTTGTATGGATCCGCTGCGAATGAATGGTATCAGAGTGACATGACATAAGAATAGTGAATGGTAAGCAAACTGTGGCGACCCTAATCGGATCGGGGGCCGTCGAGGGGTGCCACATTACCTACAAATTTTATCGTGCTTTGAAGAGGGGTGGTACTCCGTTGAACTACATTGATGAATTTCTAAAAGACAAAGGGTATAGAAATGAAACTTTCTTTTTACGCACAATGGAATGATTGGGAATTGCCCCTGCCGGGTCGACGGAAGAGGCATTGGCAAATATCCCAAGCGATCCACGTGTTGGAGGGCTGAGTCTACCAGATGGGAATGACGATGATAGGATGTACAGTCAGTTTAAAGCAAGAATGGGTGTAGCAGCAAAAATCCAAAGCACAAGGACGGATTTATTTCGATCGGAAGAACACAAGCAACTGTACTCTAAGTTGCTGAAGCGTTGGGTGATGAACCCTAGAAGTGTGAACTTTGAATTTCTTGACTCTATGAATGTCAATCTGCGGGAACAATTCAGTCTTCTTCAACTTGAACAGTTTTGTTCTGAAACTACAGACGCCCATGCTGAACTTACTACTTATTTCTATTCGAATCTCAGTTTCTTGGATGCGAATAGGTTCTCTTTTAGTGCTCGAGATCAAGACTATGTGGTTGACATGAATACATTGGCTGATGTGATTGGGGTTGAAAGAGGGAGATATCAACCTATCAGTGTGTCTATTGCTCGTGCAACGTTGGAACTTATTCAGGATAAAAGGACGAAAGGGAAGATTTCCTATTTGAGGATGAATGCAACCAACATTTTGCTTCACAAGATTGTGATTAACTGCCTCAGACCAAAATCTACTTCAAAAATCGACGTTTCAAACTCGGAGGCAAAGCTAATGTATGCAATCAATGCTAGGAAAAAGTTATCTCTTCCACACACTATTATGTTCCACATGTATAGAGCAGTGGTGAAGGACAAGGGTCAACTTCCTTATCCAGCTCTTGTGACTAAGTTATTCAGACATTTTAACGTTCAGCCTCCCCGGATTTTCTGTGTTCGAACATGCGATCAAATGGTGGTAGAACTGAAAATGGTCTCTAAAATGCGTTTGAAGGAACTCAACAAGGCGTTGGAACAATTCAAGGAGAAAACCCTTGTCAAGACTCATCAAATCTCTTCGGTTGCAAAGAGGAAAGGGAAGGAGCCCATGGTTGCTCCATCCAAGAAAAGAAGAGCTCTCATCATTGAGGATGAAGAGGATGAAGAGGATGAGGATGATATCACCATTTCTGCAATGGCATTAAAGAACTTGAGTCGTTCTATTCCAGAATCGACGGAGAGACAGGAAGAAGACACGAATGAGACAGAACAGAGGACTAGAGAGAAAGAAGTTTTGGAGAAAGAAGCAGAGGAAAGAATTGAGGAAGAAGAAGAAGAAGAAGAGGAGAGAGGAGATCAAGCGGAAGAAGAGCATGAGGAACACTTTTCTCCACCTGAAGGCATGGAAACAGGGGGAGATCCTAAGAAAAGAGGAATGTCCTCATTCCCTACCACCAGTGAAGGAATAAGTCGTTCTCCAGCAGATCCAGAGGACATCTATGCCTCTCAATTTCCTGAGGAGGGACATGAAGTTTCATTGCCCAATTTGCGTGACCATGCTTGTCGCGACCAATTTTTTCGGTTTTGGACCACCTAGGGTTTGGCTAATGGATTGTTAAGCCTAAACTTAACTCGGGCTCTCCCAAGCCCATTCCAATTCGCGACTTAAATTCGAGTTCTTAACATGCAATTGATTTTCAATTAGGAGTCGCCACTAATCTATTTTTGGTGGGTCGATTAGAAACCCAAGTAAAGTAATGGGAGATTTAGTTTACTCCTACAAACCAGAGATTATGGGTACGGGGACTTGGTTACACTAGATTTCTCTAATGCCATTTCGGTACCTTTATCTTTTATTTTGAAAAAATTGTTTGGCAAGCAACTTGAATTGATTTTAATTCCTTAACATGTGAGGTGACCATGCAGGTGCGCAAACCACCAATTTAATACTCAAGAAAGCAAATGAATAAATTGCAGGACTTACCTCAAAGTAACGAAAGTATCTGCAATGTTAAATTAAAATCCACATCAACAACCCTAGATATGGTTTCTAATTAACAAGCAATTTCTCTTTTTTGTTTTCACTTATTTAATGATAATCATGCAATGCATGCTACTAATCTAAGATGATATGACATGGCAATATGACCTAAGTTGTATGACATGAGTAAAATAATTTCTAAAGAAATGCAATGATTAACTGTGCAATCTAAATTAACCTAATGACTTAATTCTAATGACGGGCAATTTCTAATTAAATGAACCTAGCAACAATCACTAAATGACGTGCATTTCGTGACCCTAACGCTATATGACGTGCACATGATTTTTTTATTTTCTTAATAAGCATGCAATCTATCCTAATATAAAACTGACATCTTAAATGAATGCATCTTTTTTGGATTTTTATTTAAGGAAGTCGAAATAAATAAATTTCCTATTCTAAACATGCAAAATAATCCTAAAATAAGTAATTCTAACATGAACCTAATCTAACTCAAATGTTTTTTTCTATTTTTTCCTTTTACGGGAGCGAACAAATAAAGGCATCAAAAACAGCACAGCACCAAATCAAGCAAGATATCATCCATGTCCATTTAATTTTGGGAAATAAATTGACGTATCGTATCTCGCGCATGAGATCGGATTGGCCAATTTCAAATGAAATCGCGAATCGTATCTCGAGCGTGAGATCGGATTGGCGATTTTTCCGTGCGATTGCAAGTCGTATTTCGAGCGTGAAATCGGACCATCAATCGTATGCACGTTGTAAAATTAGGAAAATTTCCTAATTCGAGAGATCAAGAGATCTCTTGGATATGGCAATATCGATCAAACATTCAAAGAAAGATTGCGATATTACAGATTACGCAACGAGATATATGAAAATCAAATTGATCAAGAGTCTTACCTAATTCAAGGATATTCTTTCCAAATTTGGACCAAGCACAATTGGACCGGGATCGCAACGGCTCCTTGAAAGTGAACGGCGGCAAGCATTATATGCATGGCGACGATGCTTCACGGTGGTATGGTTGGTGGCGACGACGGATGGCTCACGGACTAGGACAGCAAGGCATGGCTGGACTTTCGCGGCTGCTCATGGCATGGCCTATAATGACGTTGCGAGGATGGCGGCCAAAGATAGTGTGGCTATTTTTCTTCATTGAGATTTGCACATCGCCACTCGCCCAAGCTGCTCGCGCTCATCTGGCCAAAGAAGATTCTTTTGCATGCATGAAGTAAAATCACAAAGAATCACACGTGTTATTGTCCAATCTAGAAAACATGCAAAAAAAGAAAGAAGATAAATTCACCGCTTGGAATTATTCAATCGAGATTCTAGTAATTCTTTTGATCATGAACTTTAGGCTCGCCAAACGGGTCAGCGAATTCGGCACAGCAAGGGGCTGACCAATTACCTACAAAACAAAACAAAAACTCATTCGTCCGGCTCGATCTGGGGACGGGCTCAATAGTGGTGCAAAAATCAGCAAGTGCTGGACAGTTGCGTGGCCGCTCGTCGAGGAATCTTTGCGGGACGATGCGAGGCAAAGCCGAGAATTGGATACCGCGTAATCGTTTTCGCCTGCAAAAGCAATCAATCACCGCGGAAGCTGCTGGACAAACGTTGACTTAAGAAAACGTTGCGGTGGAGAGACCAAGGTAGTAACTTGGTAAGGCTCCGAGATCAGCGTCGATTGGAACTTGAACGCGTGACCAGAGGATGGAATTCTCGACTGGGGTTATTGGTGTCCCTTGAGAAATCCTGCAGCTGCTTGATGAGGCACGACTAAGGCTAGTCGTGGCAGGAACCTTGCTGAACACCTGCCATGGAAAAGTCGATCATGACAATAAAGATACAAGCTTGCTGGAAGTGCGATGACGTGAGGAGCTACTGCAACATCTTCAATTTTTGTGAAACACAATCAATTCCCCTCAAAGTTGACCGCCCTTCTTTTCTTTGGGAACATCTATGCCCTGATTTTCTTTTCTCTCTTCATGCATGGATTTATGCCTGGGTGCTGCAGAGGAGTGGAGGCACGCATTCCCTCTCTTCAAGTTTGCCTTGTAGGCGAATCTGTCGAAGAAGACCTGCAAAACAAAGGCGAACTTGACCAAAGGCGTAGTGGCTGGAATTCGTCGAGTCTGCACTGGATTCAAGAACAGGAACGCCGAAGGGACTCCTGGTGTACTCGATCAAAGATTGGCGGTAGCGTCGTGGCTGCTCGTGGCGTCGGGTTGCGTGCGAGTGCCGGTTTGGACGTGAAGTAGTAGCGATCAACGGAGGAACAACGGCTGAGGATGGTGGGCTACGGGCGTCGGCTTCAAGGTCAAGCAACCTTTTTCTTCCCTGTTCTCTCTATTGCGCTCCCCTCAATGTCGTCGTTTGTATCGATTCTGTGGCCCTCCGTCTTTTGACTATTGACCTTTGAGTATGAAAAAAAGAAAGAAAACCCCTCCCACAAAGCGAAGAAAGAAGCCCCCTAATGGCCGTGTATTCTATTGTGAGTGGCCTCTGCTGAAACCCTACGCGAAAACCTTTTTATAGGCTGAAGATTAGGATTTTATTTTCCTTTTCAAATCAGCATCCGCGAAGATTTTTTTTTCGCACGCAATATCACTTTTCTTTTATTTTCCACATCTCCTGATTTTATCACCTAAAGATAAGATTGCAACCCGATTTTCTTAAATTCCAAAAATCCACCGTAATATTATTTCAAATCTCAATTTAGGTAATTCTTGTCATTAAAAGAAAACGGGCTCGGGCCAATTTACTTGCTTCGTGGGCTTAGTCCGACCTGCCAAATTAAAGCTTAGAACTACTAAATCAAACTCATTTGTCACCGACCCAATGTAAATGCAAATTAAGAAACAAATGCACCTAAAACTATATGCTATGCAATTAACTATTTTTTCCGGAATAAAATTAACCCTTAATTTTTTAATGCAATAAATGACTAAGCGGGTCGCCAAAATTTAGGTGTCAACAATGCTAATCTGCCATTATCTACCTATACTCCATCTAATCGTGCAGAAGCCAGTACTCAGACTGATAATTTAGCAGATTTTCGAAGAATTCTTGATGTTCTCTTGGAGATGAGGGGTCAAATATATGCTCTGGGATGCGAAGTACAGAACTTGCAGAATGCAGGACAAACCTCTTCAGTTTCTTTGCATTATCAAATCCATGCCCTTACTGTTCAAGTTCAAGCAAATGCCAAGGGTGAAGAAGTGGCACAACTGAAGGAGGATTTGAAAAAGCTGGAAGGGATCGTCCAGTCAATGGGAGATTTCCAACTCGTTCGTGTTCCCAAGCAATCTTAATTCCATTCACTTTTCATCTCTACCTTTTTAATGATGACAAAAAGGGGGAGATGTGGTGCAGATTTGATTTTGAACTTTGAACTACTTTTATGTCGATTATGTTTGACTTGACTTTTGTGTTTGACTGTTTTGGATTTGACTGTTTGAACATTTGTTTATCTTAAGTACTATTGATATCTCATGGCTTTGTTCATTTACAAGACTGGCCTATTTTCTGTGGATGCAGATTCTAGTGTTATTTTCACTAAACCATTTATTTAGATATCCATATTTGCTTGAGTAATGTTTTTGCAGGACAAAGTTATCCAAATTTGCAGGAAAATTTTGTCACCATAAAAAAGGGGGAAATTGTTGGAGAAAACTTCATTGAGTGTTTTGAAGCTGATAAAACGTTTCCATCAGTCTAGTCTGAAGACTTACAGATTCTTCCATCAAATTATGAACACTCCGGACTGCCAGACTCAAGACTCAAAGTCTATCATCATTGACAGATTCTAGACCGTTGAAGAAGGCTTATCCAGAACTGGATGTTTTGTTAAAGATTTGACTTTATCTACTAGAAAAGATCTCTTGGTTGGATATAGCATGCCAAAATTCATTATTCAAATCAAGATTGATTTAGGGATTATGGATCCGTTGATTGGCGAAGTATACTTGGAAGGTTCTACTTATGGAAACCTAGATCTTGATTGCATGGGCGAGCAGGATTGATGGGATATCGTCATGTTCCTTAAATAGCTCAAAGATCTTCTTAATTGATTCTGTCCAACGGGTAGATTAGAAGAATTCTTTTGGTAAGTGCCAACGGGTGTGATGGCATAAAAGAGTATATAAGGAAGATGTTCCAATTGTTCAAGTGTGTGTGCAATAGAAGAATTCCAAAGTCTGAAGCTCCTAGTTCTTTATCAATTAAAATGTTGAGTAAAATCTTGTATGCAAAAGAGAGTCTATATCTTTGAGAGACATTGAGGAAGCGTAGTAGAGCCTCTACACTGTGGAATCAAGGAAGAGCTTTTCTGTAACAACTCTTTTGTTGATTGTGAAATCCAGCCGGTGGGCTGTCAGTGCGGAAGAGTGAACATAGGCTTGGATTAAGCCAAACCACTATAATCTATGTGTTCATATTCTCTTCTCTACACTCTTTTACTTTGATCGTAACTCATTTTGTTTACAAGAGACGAATTTTCTTTTCATGATCTATTGTTGATTAGTGCTAAACATTTATCACGTAAAATTGTTTTTACACCTATTCACCCCCCTCTAGGTGCTTATAGTAGCTTTCACACAAACTACTCTGCCTAACCCCGACGGCTTCTTGCAGTGATTCCCAACGAGCTTCTCGTGTTTTCGGTGTTCTTACAGGTCCTCCAGTGTTTGTTCAACAAACCACAGCTCTGCACTAATGAATCCTGGCCAAGCCTCCCGCAGCTCGAAAACCAAATGACCTCCTGCACTTTAGCAGCGCTAGAGTTTTCCCCTCGTAGGTCTTCTAGTGAATTCAATGACTTCGGAGCTTCTCGCCAGTCCCTGCAGTAACGATCAGCCTTTGAACCGCCGTGGGCCAGCTCTCTACCGAGTTAGTGTTGGATATATTGTTAATATAATCCAAAATAATATATTCTCATACAAACCCAATAAGTAAAAGCATGGTTATTTGGGTCTGTTGACACCTAATTTTTGTTTTTAAATACATTAAAAAAAAGAATGAAAATAACAAAAAAAAAATAGAGAAAACAAAACAAAACAAAAACAAAAAAAAAAACAACAAAAAAAAAAGAGAAAAGAAAAACAAGGAAGGAGCTGGGCCAAATCTCGCCTTGGCCCAGCCCATGCCGCCTTCTCCCTCCTTCACCTTCGCATGAAACCCTAGAGAAAAAGGGAGGAGAGGAGCTGGAAAAAGGGAGGGGGAGATCGAACGGAGCACAGGAACCGAGAAGAAAAGAGAAGATAGCAACAGAGAGAAAGAACGGAGGGAGCTCAAGAGAGGGGGCAGACAGAAAAAAGGGGGAGAAACTAGCAAGAGGGGCCGTCGAGGCTGCCTGTCGCTGTCCCTGCACCGGCTGTACCATCCCGGTCATCCCTCGGCGCCGTCGCCGCACCAAATCTCCGTCGAGTCGCTGCCGCTCACCACCATCTGCTTCAATGTAGTCCCAACGCTGTTCGAGCCACTGTGACCCGCCTATCACTTGCCGCCTCCGTCCCAGCAAGACTGCTGCCATCATCGCCAGCTCTGCCGAGCTAGAATGCGAACTCCGAGTCACTGCTACTCACGACTCTATCTGTGTCACCGCTGCCGCCCCAGGAGCCACTACGCCGCCACAGCCACCGCCTCCGCCCTCGCCTACCTCTTCACTCAAGCTGCGAAGCTGCTACAGCCCATGCCACCGCTGTCGCCCAACCAACCGCCACCATTGCTGTCTCCTCGAAATCTAGATCTGGAGCAAAGGCACATTGTGAAGAAGCAACACAGCGGGACAGAAAGAAAGCCTCGCCCCCGAAACCCGCCACCGTGCCATCGTCGCCCAACAACTGAAATTCGCACATTGCTCCGCCGCGTCGGACGCTCGCCCTACTGCCTTGCTACCGTCCCTTTGCCAGCCACCCGCAGCACCAGCATCGCACCGTTGCCACCCGTGCCGCCACCACTAGCCGTGTTGCCGCTGTCGCCCTCCGCATCACCGCCGTGGTCAAGCCCATCACTGCCATTGCCACCTGTCTGCCCAGTGTCAGAACCGCCAGGAAACCCTAGAGAAGAAGGTTAGAAGCTAGGTCGAGTGTGGGTCGTGAACTGGGTAGGGTTTGAACATTTCGGGCCAGGTTTATTGGGCTAGGCTTGGGCTATTTTTGCATATATGCTTGTGGTTTGTGGGCTTGTGGGCTTATTATGGGCTTCCTTTATTTTAAAAAAATTAGACCTGACTAGGCCTGATGTGCAGGCCCAATCCCGTTGGTTTCCGCGCAGCCCGGCCTGGTCCGAGCTCAGGCCCCTTTCAACAAATCGGGTTGGACCCAAACCCGGGATCCGACCCAGTCGTTTTAAATATAATATTATAAATTATAATAATATTTTAAAATATTAAAAATATTAAAATTTTGAAAATCCAAAAAATGTAGGTTTTGATTAGAAATGACCATGTATTGCCTTTATAGTGTATTTAGGCCTTTAATTTCTCATATATTGATTATATTGCATGTTTAATTTACTTGTTTAAGTATGTTTGCAATTGCTTAGTGGCATGTGTTAATTTTACTACAATTATGATCTTGATAACTATGATTGTTACTTTAATGATTGCGCATTTAATTTTTTTCTAAAAAGAAAAAGAAAAAAAAAGCCGTGGCCGGTCCCGGCGAGGGGGATCACCGGCTAGGGTTCCGGCGAGGCTCAGGAGCGGCGTGTCGGCGCGAGGCGGCGAGGAGCGTCGCGGGTCCGGCTTCGGGCTGGAGGCGGCGGAGGCGGCGTCGGGCGGCACGGGCTGCGTCGCGGGGCGCGTCGGGGCGCGGATCACGGGCTTCAGCGGCGGGGCGCGCGTGGACGGCGGGAGGCCTCGAGTGGCTGCGATGAGGAGCTCCGGCGTCCGGATCGGGCTGTTGGGCGCGGCGTCCAGTGAGAGAACCGGATCGGGGCGAGCGTCGCGGCGAGGAGCAAGGGCAGCGTCGGATGTGGGTCTTCAACGAGGCTCGGCACCGGCGAAAGGAAGCCTCGAGCTGGGTTCGGGCCTTCGTCGTCGGGGACCTCGGATTTGCGGGCGGAGGGACTCGGCGGCCTGGATCTCGGGGTTGCGGCTCTAGGTCACCGGTGGCTTGGGATCCGACGGCGGAGACAGATCTGCGAGAGGAGGGTTGCAACGGCAGGGATTGGCGCGGCGTCCGGGGCTTCTGTTGCAGGCGCAGTGCAGGTGAGGCGGAGGCGGCGGGTCGCGGCCGAGCAGCGGCGGCGTGTCGTCGAGGCTCCGGGGCTCGCGCCGGGCGGCGCAGTCGTCGGGGCTCGCGGCTCGAGCGCTCGCGGACGGAGATCGACGACGGCGACGGCGGGGTTCGACGGCGACAGGGCGGCGAAGGCCCCCTGCGCGGGAAGATGAACGATCGCGCAAGGGGGCTTTTCTTTTCTTTTTCTCTTTTTTTCTACTTTTCCTCTCTCCACTCACTTTTTCACCCTTTGCTTTTTTTTTACCGACGGAAAGGACCCCTTCTCTCGTGCTTTTCTCTCTGAATTTGTTCCCCTTCGATATGACCGAATGTCTCAAATGCGTGGCCTCCTCCAACCCTACGCATTTATTTATAAGCCACGGTTAGGGTTTTAATTTTTCCAAATCCGTATCCACGAAAATTCCTTTTTCCAAATGCAATATTTGCTTTTGATACGATTTAGGATTGCAAAAGGATTCTTCCAAAATTTGAAATTTCACACAAATCAATCCGTAAAATCTTTCCGAGGATACGGGCTTGGGCCTATTTACTCCCTTCGTGGGCTTAGTCCAATTGTCAAATTAATATTCTCGAACCATCAATTTGAACACATTTGTCACCGGCCCAATGTAAATGCAAATTAAAATGGATGCACCTAAAACTATATGCTATGCAATTAATTAATTAACTAATATTTTTTTAGGGCTTAAAATTAATCCCTAATTTTTTAATGCAACTAATAATTAAAAGGGTCACCAAAATTTAGGTGTCAACAGCTGCCCCTCTTTGAAGGTGAGCTCGCAGAGGTTGCATTCAAAGATAAATTGAGACCTAAATTTTGATCATGCACATGTAATGAATGATATTTTTGTTAGAACATGAATTCCATTTTAATGCAACTTATATGATGCATGGAAATGCTAATGCCTTACCTTCGAGGAGGATAGAGTAACTCGAGGTAGTGGGTGTTACTTGTCCAGGACCCGTACCATTCTACGGTCGCCTAGAATAGTAACATGACTTTGTGAAGATGCTGCTTTCCCAGGACCCGTACCATTCTACGGTCGCCTAGAATAGTAACATGACTTTGTGAAGATGCTGCTTTCCCAGGACCCGTACCATTCTACGGTCGCCCAGTATGGCAGAAAGGAGCTGCTTTCTCAGGACCCGTACCATTCTACGGTCGCCCAATACAGCAGAAAAGTTTTGTAAGGAACTGCTTTCCCAGGACCCGTACCATTCTACGGTCGCCCAGTATGGCAGAAATATTTTGTCTAGGACCCGTACCATTCTACGGTCGCCTAAACGGGGATTCATTTTCCAGGACCCGTACCATTCTACGGTCGCTGAATAAGGAATAGGTGTTGTCAAGGACCCGTACCATTCTACGGTCGCCTCAACGAAGAAAATTATTTTTCCAGGACCCGTACCATTCTACGGTCGCCTGAATGAAGAAATTGCTTTTCCAGGACCCGTACCATTCTACGGTCGCCTGTTAGAGCAATAAATGTTGTCTAGGACCCGTACCATTCTACGGTCGCCTAGACTGAGGTTTTGCTTGGCTAGGACCCGAACCATTCTTCGGTCGCCCAACCTTGCGACAGAAATCATCTAACCAGGACCCGAACCATTCTTCGGTCGCCTTAATCAGATTGAATCTGGAGGAAAAATCTTTGGGGGACAACTCAATTGAGTGTCGGTATGCTTAAAAGGGAATACCTGTGCAATGACAAATATTCAAGGTATGGATATAGATATACTTACCTGGTGATATCTCTGATTCCTGGGGATATGACTTTTGAAATTTAGATATCATGTGGAGGTCTTCCACTTCATGGTGGAGGCTTCTAATATCATGAAACATTCTGAAAGGAACTTGAATTACCGTCGGACATAGTTTAGAGCAAAAACTGATATGCATTCATCAAAGAGATAGAGAATCTAAGCTACTCTAGAATGCACATTTCAAAATTCAGTGAGATTTTTATCAACTCAATCGGGGTTCATGCATAATGACCTTTGCATCACCCAAATTTCCACTGGAGAGAATTGTCGTTCAAGACAACGACATGGATTTCTTAAAAATGCTAAATGAGAGACTTTTAGTTAAAAAGGACTTTCACTCACTCTCGTTTAGAATAGCTATTTTGTGAGAATCACTCAATCTCATCATCATATCAACAAGGATCCAAGTATTCTCGCAATCGGTACGATCTTACCAATCCGAGAGGTCTTTAATAGGGACCATAATGTGGGCTTGGTCAATGGCTTAACAAAGGGACTCTTCGAGTCAAGGCAATTAAAAGAACAATTCTATAATTATCTCCGGGTTTACAAGTCAAGAACCCTGCAAAATGAGAAAGAAATAATCTTGCTCGCACTTCTTCGAGCGATGCTTATAAACATATGAACTCCTACGTTAATTTAAGTGCCATAATCTGAAGAGACTTTGTGAGGGACGTAACGTAGGCTGGGTTCATGGGTTGAGAAATGAAAGGATCATTAGGCTCAAAATGTGTGTGAATGGTGAGAGTTGGTGATCATCTTGGCATTGCCACCAGTTTTCTTTTTCAGTATTGGGGATTGTCTTCATGAAATGCCCCATTGATTGTAAAAACTCAACTTTTGAGTTCTTTGAGTATTGCTTCATCAGGATTCAATTCTTGCAATTGTGATCACCTTATCTTGACTCTCTTTTTTTCATCTATGGGCATTGGCCTTGCTTTTACCAGTGCACACTGCTTTTCATGCCCCAAGTTCTTATTCTTCTTTTTTTTTCACCTTTTTTTTTTTTTTTCATGGGCATTGGCCTTGCTTTTACCCGGCACACTGCTTTTTCATGCCCCTTAGTTCTATTTTGATTTCTATGCATGCGTAAAATAATGACACTCAAACTTTCAAGGGTCTTCATCTGCCTTTTGCCTTGCCCCAGTGTGAGGGATGATCACCAACTAGGTTTAATGTGAAATGAATTCATAGGCTCAAATGGGCTATGCAATGGATAAAAGTGTGTACGATAGAGAAAGAACTGCTCTTCATCATTCTAAGGCACTTAAATTACCACATGAATTCAATGTAATAGCATGACAAGAAGATTGATGCAAGTGAAAGCAAGAAAATTTCAATCCATTTTCTTCACCTTATGGTACCATCTTACCTCCAATTTGCCCCGATGTGGGGTGGCTCTTGACAGGGGTAATTTGAAAAGAATCTCCACGAGTGTATGGGGCTCAAAAGGGTTAAGCAATGTATCACCTGTAGTGTTTGGGATAGAGAAATGAACTGCCCCTCATCATTTCGGTCATCGTACATTTTGCGAGAGAACTCTTTACCTTATAGATATGGAACTTCCTACACTCATCTCACAAGTGTATAAGTAGGGTTTGTGTATAGGATAAGACTTGCCTTTCATCATACTGACACGTCTCATTCAGCATTCTTAAGCAGTGATGTCACTCCATTAAATTGTCTATCTTGACAAATCTCCACATGAAATTGGTGAGCTAAATCAATATGAAAATTTTCTTTTCAAAAGAGTTCAGCAACTTTAAGCATAAAAAGCGTTTGTGACCTCAAAACAAACAATTTACTACACTAAAACATGATTTCAAGCATTCATTCAAGGAATTGTCCCATGAAGGGATTGCCTCGGCAATGGATGTCCCTAGATTGCCTCTATCGAAAGGGAATAAACATACAAATTGATCAATCGATGATGAAAATCCGATCTTTGATTTGATGAAATCTTGCTTTTGCCCCCGCACAAAACAACGTGCATGAATAGGATACTATGCAACATTAAAATAAATTCAAATTGCACAACCATTTTGGCTCGGATCGAGATTTTGTCTCAGTCATGTCACTACTAGAACCCGTAGTGCCCCAGTTCGTCATCTGCAAGGAAAAGAACAAAGCGTCATCACCCAAAATTATTTATGTTTAAAGACGAGATGTACCTCTTTCATCAAAGATGGATGATCTTCTTTTAACTTGCCCCTCATTTAATGGGCGAGAATGAAAATTCCGTCAAGCATGGAAATGGAACACACTTTGTTTGGCCCTTCAAGATGGATATTTCAAGTAGTATCGAGATGTGACCGACATTAACTCTTTAGAAACTTGTTGAGTAACAATTGAACCAATTGCAACCTGATGTGCCTTTTTCAGATGCTTTCTTATCGGGTCAAGAAAGTAATGCTCTGAAACATGAAGTAAATGAGTCAGAAAATTAAACAAGGCTAATCTAATGCATGCTTTTTGGAAAATGCTTGAAAAATGATCTTTTTTTTTTTTCTTTTGGAAATTTTTTGGATGAGGAAGCATGAAGAAGCCCAGTTCTAATTCTCCTTGGATGATATTTTCTTTTCATTGTTGGATATCGTCACCGAGCTAGTTTGGTGTACCCCATCATGTCCTCAAAACAAAACTTGTAATTCTATTGATATTCATCAATCAAATTACATTTATTGGAATGTGATGCTCAAGCACGAAGAAATTGAAATCAATCCCTAAAAAGCAATAAGAATTTCCATGCAGGGGAAGGTGCATGCCCCTAATTAAATGAGGAAATGGAACAACTTAGGATCATGAATCATGTGTACTTGAATTCTTCACCCTTCTTGATCTTGTGAGGCGAACCCTTCGAGTCGGATATTTTTTCTCTATATATGTCACTGGTCTCTTCATGATGGCATCAAATTTGGCTACCTCGGGAAAATCATACGGTTCAAAAAGTCTTCTTGGCTCTCTCCTTAGAGTCACAATTTCTCATCGAAGATAGATCGCAACACTTTTGCTTGATGAGATTAGCTCTTTTTGATTCGTCATTTTAGCTCTCGATCATGAACAAATGGGTGAGCGGGATCGTTCCATAATCACCTAATTCAAATGAACGGGAACATGTAAGCATGAGGATAAATAAAAAGTCGATCCATGACAATGATCTAATCGATTTTTCCATTTTTTTTCATTTATTCATGAAAAGTTCTTACAAGAAGGGCATTTCCTAAAAATGGACTAGGAAAATAAAGATAGACACCCTAACAAGACCAAATTTCCTAAACATGAATTGAAAACAAATTCTCCAAAGCTTCTTTTTTGGCAAATGATTCATTGCATAGCAATTTCCTCATTTCATTTCTAATTGACAAATGAATTAGATCAAACGACTAATCTAGATTGTCATGGATGGACCAAAAGTAAATTGCATAGTATAGGGATAGAAGACTTACTTCACCAAGGAAAATCAATGGCAATCACATAAACATGCGCATGATAAGTGGCTCGATTTCTACTCTATAAGGCTTATCAAGGTGGAGCCACAAGGATGATCGGACTAGCCACGAGCTTGTGGACTATGTCGGGTCCTCATGACTCCGGCTTGGTCAAAGAGCCGACCCGGGTCGCGAGCATGCGGACCGAGGTGGGTACTCTTGACACCATGAAAGAAACTTCGGGATTGAGATGGGCGACTGCATCACCGCGAGCATGCGGTCGGAGTGGCAAACATCTCAATACCATCCTAGATGATCCTAATGCGGCCCAGGTCCGGCGGCAGGTTGTGTGTGCAATAGTGTAGTGCAAATGCAAGGCATGCACAACAGTTTATATCAAGCAACACTTCGTGTATGAAAATAAACCATACATTCCTACATCTCCTCGCAAAACAAAGGTCAGCAAACACTTCCCCTTATACCTCCCATCCTGCAAGAACATTTAACACCTTAAATGTTAAGGACGTACCTGGAATCCTCGCTGCCAAACAAAAATTCTTTCAAAAGAAAAGAAAAATTGGCCTAAGTCCACTAAGAGTTTTAATTCAAGTCCCCATGAGTCGCCAAGCTGTCGCGACCTAATTTTTTTCGGGTTTGAACCACCTAGGTTTGGCTAATGGATTGTTAAGCCTAGACTTAACTCGGGCTCTCCCAAGCCCATACCAATTCGCGACTTAGGTTTGAATTGTTAACATGCAATTTTTTTTAATTAGGAGTCGCCACTAATCTATTTTTGGTGGGTCGATTAGAAACCCAAGTAAAGTAATGGGAGAATTATTTTACTTCTACGAATCAGAGATTATGGGTACGGGGACTTGGTTACACTAGATTTCTCTAATGCCCTTTCGGTACCATTCTTTTAATTTTGAAAAATGTTTGGCAAGGAGTTTGGATTGATTTTAAACTAATTCCTAACATGTGAGGTGTTCATGCAGGTGCGCAAACCACCAATTTAACACTCAAGTAAAGCAGAAAATAAATTGCAGGACTTACCTCAAAGCAACGAAAGCATCCGCAATGTTAAATTAAAATCTACATCAACAACCCTAGATATGGTTTCTAATTAACACGCAATTTTTGTTTTGTTTTCACTTAATTAATGAGAATCATGCTTTATGCAATGCATGCCACTAATTTAACATGAAATGATATGACATGGCAACATGACTTAGCTATATGACCTAAACAATATGACATAACTAAGCATGTAGTCTATCATAAGCATGAGATGATTTATTCTAAATAATTTTTTTTGTATTTTCTATGAGATTCGAAATTAAAGAAATGCAACATTTAAATATGCAATCTAAATTAATCTAATGACCTAATTCTAATGACAGGCAATTTCTAATTAAATGCATCTAACAAAAATCACTAAATGACGTGCATTGTATGAAACTAATTCTATATGACGTGCACATGATTTTTATTTTCCTAATAAGCATGCAATCTATTTAGGAGAAATTATCTAAACCTATAATATGCAATCTTAGCATGCAATGACGTGCAAAGAATGCCCTAATCCTACATGACATATGCATAATGACATTTTTTGTGTTTTTCCTTTTTTTCCCCTTTTTTAAATTTCGAAATTAACAATTGCCAAATAATTAAACATGCAATCCAAATTAAAAAAAGAACTAGCAACCTAAATTAATTGATTTGATTTTTTTATTTTTGAAAATTCGAAATAAAATTCCTATTATGAACATGCAAACCCTAAAACTACATTTTTTGATTTTTTTTTTAAAGAAAACTAATTTAAGTAACACCACAGCAAATCAAGCCATATTGATTTCCAAATCGACGAACCATATCTCGCGCATGAGATCGGGTTGGCCAATTTCACATAAATCACGAATCGGATCTCGAGCGGGAGATCGGATTGGCAATTTTTTTAAAGTAATTGCGAGTCGGATTTCGAGCTTGAAAATCGGATGACAATCACTAGTTGCAATTTCATATCATGGAATTTCAATTTCACATTAAAGGAATAATTACACTAAAAAGATAAAATAAAATAGCAAAAATAATAAAACAAAAATAAGATAAAGAAAATACCTAAATTTTCTTTTGTTTTTTCTTTTTTTTTCTAAAAAGAAAAAGAAAAACAAAGCCGTGGCCGGTCCGGGCAGGGGGATCACCGGCTAGGGTTCCGGCGAGGCTCCGGAGCGGCGTGTCGGCGCGAGGCGCAGGAGCGTCGCGGGTCTGCTCGGGCCGGGAGGCGAAGCGGAGGCGGCGTCGGGCGGCACGGGCTGCGTCGCGGGGGCTGCGTCGGGCGCGGATCACGGGCTTCGGCCGGCGGGCGCTGCGAGTGGACGGCGGGAGGCCTCGGTGGCTGCGATGAGGAGCTCCGGCGCCCTGGATCGGGCTGTTGGGCGCGGCGTCCGGTGAGAGAACCGGATCGGGGCGAGCGTCGCGGCGGAGCAAGGGCAGCGTCCGATGTGGGTCTTCAACGAGGCTCGGCACCGGCGAAAGGGAAGCCTCGAGCTGGGTTCGGGCCTTCGTCGTCGGGGACCTCGGATTTGCAGGCGGAGGGACTCCGGCGGGCCGGATCTCGGCTCGTTGCGGCTCTAGGTCACCGGTGGCTTGGGATCCGACGGCGGAGACAGATCTGCGGCAGAGGAGGGTTGCAACGGCAGGGATTGGCGCGGCGTCGGGGGCTTCTGTTGCGGCGCAGCAGAGAGGTGAGGCGGAGGCGGCGGGTCGCGGGCGAGCGAGGCGGCGGCGTGTCGTCGAGGCTCCAGGGGCTCGCGTCGGGCGGCGCAGTCGTCGGGGCTCGCGGCTCGAGCGCCGCGGACGGAGATCGACGACGGCGACGGCGGGGTTCGACGGCGACAGGGGCGGCGAAGGCCCCCCCTGCGGGGAAGATGAACAGTCGCGCAAGGGGGGGCTTTTCTTTTCTTTTTTCTCTTTTTTTTCTACTTTTCCTCTCTCCACTCACTTTTTCACCCTTTGCTTTTTTTTACCGACGGAAAGGACCCCCTTCTCTCGTGCTTTTCTCTCTGAATTTGTTCCCCTTCGATATGACCGAATGTCTCAAATGCGTGGCCTCCTCCAACCCTACGCATTTATTTATAAGCCACGGTTAGGGTTTTAATTTTTCCAAATCCGTATCCACGAAAATTCCTTTTCCAAATGCAATATTTGCTTTTGATACGATTTAGGATTGCAAAAGGATTCTTCCAAAATTTGAAATTTCACACAAATCAATCCGTAAAATCTTTCCGAGGATACGGGCTTGGGCCTATTTACTCCCTTCGTGGGCTTAGTCCAATTGTCAAATTAATATTCTGAACCATCAATTTGAACACATTTGTCACCGGCCCAATGTAAATGCAAATTAAAATGGATGCACCTAAAACTATATGCTATGCAATTAATTAATTAACTAATATTTTTTTAGGGCTTAAAATTAATCCCTAATTTTTTAATGCAACTAATAATTAAAAGGGTCACCAAAATTTAGGTGTCAACAAGTGGATAGGTATAAAATCAATCCAAATTGCTTGCCAAAAATTATTTTGTTAAAATGAACAAAATTAGGTACTAAAAGAGCATTAATTAATAAATTAATGTAATCAAGTCCCCGATCCTAGATTCTCTGGTTGCGTAGGAAGTGAGGTACACTTCCAGACTTCACTTGGTTTCTAGCCGACCCCAATAAGCTAATGGCAACTCCTTTTATGCGAATTTCTTTAGAATACCCCAATGTCACGCGAGGTTGGGGTATGGGCTTGGGAGAGTACACGTCTAATCATAGGCCTTAAGCCCGTTTTTTAGGCAAGACCCCTAAACCTGTTCCCTCCCCCCGAGGGTAGGTTGCGACAACTTGGCAACTCCACTGGGGACTTGGTTTTGAATCTTAGAGGACTTATACCAAAATTAATCTTATTCAAAAAATATTTTTGTTTGGCAGCGAGGATTCCAAGTACGTTCCTAACATTAAAGGTGTTAAATGTTTTTGCAGAATGGGAGGTATAAAGGGAAGTGTTTGCTCACATTTGTCTTGCAGGGAGGTGTTGGAATGTATGGTTTATTTTTTATGTACGGAATGGTGTTGGCCTATAAATTGTTGTGCATGTATCTTTTGCATTGCACTACACCCTAGCACACACAACCTGCCGCCAGATCTGGACCGCATAGGATCACTTAGGATGGTATTGAGGTGGATACCACTCCGACTACAACCGCGTAGAACGAGTCGCCCATCTCTACCCTGAAATTTCTTTCTTCACGTCAAAGGTACCTACCCCAGTCTGTGAGTATGCGACACGGGTCGGTTCTTTGACAAAGCCGGAGTCATGGGTAACACGACCTAGCCACGAGCTTATTGATTCAGTCATGTGATCCCATGGCTCCATTTTGGGCCGTATAGATTAGAAATCGAACCACATTCCATGTGCATGTCTATATGATTAAAAAAAAAAGCATGAGACAAAGATCGACACCCATTGTAAGTATCATTTCCCTTTTTATTTGCTCATTTTGTATTGCATTTTCATCTTGAAATTTGCGAAAATCAATCGAATGCCATTGGTGATGCAAGCTTATGATTGAAAAATTAACAATCACTTTTGACAAGTGAGCATTTGAATGCAAGTTCTAAACATTTTGATTTGGCCCTGTTGAACACATGGTTTTGTTTAAATTTCTAGTTATAGGCTCAAAATCATTTCGAAAAAAGAAAGAAAAAAAAACTTTCAAGTTGTGATTTTATATTGGGACACAAAAATTGAAATTGCATTTTTTTATCAAATTTTCTCATTCTCACATTTTGGGACTATAATACAAATCAATTTGTGTACAAATTCCTCAAAATAGAAATCACTTCATTTTTCTATGAGCAAAATCACAAATCAATCTTTCAAAAATCAATGACGTTTTTGCATACGAAACTTTTGGAATAAAAGTGGACATTCGATTGATGGCCGTGGATTGATAATTCTAATGATGTCCTCTCTTATGATAAAATCTTGGCGAAATACTAAAATCCCGTAATAAGGATTGTGGGGCATGTATCGTTGCCTCGATTTTATTGTAAGAAGCGACCTCATTGAGATATCATTTTCTCTCATTCACGTATTGACATCTTCATCTTTTTGTAGGTTATGTGTAGTGCTCCTTGACATTAGGACAAGAGTTGACTTTTACTCTTATCAATGATACAAGAGTTTCTTGTATTTTATCAATGTTCTTATTCATGTTAAGAATCATGTTTTCCATTTTGAGTTTTAATTGCGTATCCAATTGTAGGGGTGATCGGTTCCCGGTTCGGTCCGGTTCCACCCAAGAACCGGGAACCGGACCGGGAGGACCGGTTCCCACTTTTCTGGACCGTGGACTGGACCGGCTATCTTGGAACCGAGAACCGGACCGACCAACCGGTCCGGTCCGGTCCGGTCCGGTTCCAATGAACCATCACTTATTTTTATTTCATTTAACAAAAAAAAAATAGCAATTACTAGTAAAGTAATGCACGAGATTATGATCCGGTCAAGTTTTCTTATTTACTTTGTGACCAACAAAGTGACGCCCTATTAAATTATAAACGTCCACTTTGTGGAAACAAAAATTAAAATTCTGCATCATACCCTATGTCCTTGCACTATTATGAAACAAAAAAATAAGCTAAAGATCCACACAAATTTGAAATATCAAAGAAGTTTTTCTTTCCAAACATATTTCACACACTCACCTTCATTCTCATGAACATAAATGTTATTAGAGAGGCAAAAAACAAAAGAAAAACAGAATCCGAACTCAACAAAAATTCAACACGTAGTTTGGCCATTGTTCAATACCATCCATTAGTAGTCATAACTAATCTAGAACAAACCCTCCATGGAATAAAAACAAAATCAAATTCCAAAATTAGCACAAGAGAAAGACATCAACATTAAAATACCAAACTCCATACATCTCGCCGAATCACTCAATGTTGCATGGCCCGAGGGGAATAGATTTTTTGTTCAAGCAAGCAAAATATGATCAAATCCGAGAGCCCAAAACTTGCTAATAGTCCTGCAAAAAGTATATATGATAACTCAACATTAGTTTTAAAGTAGAATTACTTTTAATTGAACTCAAATAATTAATGAAAAATCTCACCACATATATTTCTTCCACTTGAACTTGCGAACTCTATTTACCGGTAAGCTCCGAATGAATATCATTTATATCTAACAAAAAAATATATTAAATAGATCATTCATTGATTAGATATACAAAAGAATTACAAGATAAAAAGATACATTGATGACTTACCCCATTCAAATCTTTCCGCATTCTCAATGCACTCTTCAACATTAATCGGCATGGTAGCCTTTCTTAACCAATCTTGAGTACAAATCAAAACTTCCACCACTGTAGGAGTTAAAGAACTTCGAAAGCCATCAAGCACACAACCGGATGTACTGAAAGTCGACTCCGAAGCAACGGTTGTTACAGGAATAGATAAAATATCTTGAGCAATTAAAGAAAGGATTTCAAACTTTTGGCCAGTAGTTTTCCACCACATCAATAGGTCAAGATCACGACTTTCTTCACGTTCGGCTTTAAGATACTTATCAAGCTCAGATAGCTTACCTGCCGACACTTTTTTCTCCTCGCGAAGAAAGATATCAAATGCCTTGTCTGAATTGAAATCCTCAACCAAATCAAGATCATCCTTCTTACCCTCCTCATGGTTATCAGGATCCCAACTACTATCAATATTAATACCCAAACTTTTATCACAAGAATTAAAATGAGATTTTTCATAAAAATGAAACAATCTTTCCATGGCAATTCTCACCTTATCATACATTTCATCAACTTTCACACTATCATCATAGATTAATCTATAACAATACCGTACATAGCTCATATTTCTTCTTGGATCCAATATCACCGCGATCAACACCATCATATTCACTTTTTCAAAACTCCCATAGTATTTGTCAAACTTTTCCTTCATCTTTGCACCCATAACTTTCAAACTAAGATCCGAAGCCTTCTCCGCTTGTTTCAAAGTTTTATATAAAGTTGCTATCTCATTGAAATAATCATTCGCAGTGATATATAGAGTCCCGGACATCTTGTTGGTGGCATCATAAAACTTCTTTAAAAATACTGAAAGAATTCTAGCATATTCCCAATCTTCATGTGTAGGAGTGTCATAGTCAAGCTCACTTAAGAAAGAAGGATCATCTTCTTCCATCATTTCAAAAGCTTTTCTGAATTTTAAAGCAGTATCCAACATGAGATAAGTAGAGTTCCACCTAGTTGTGACATCAAGACAAACCGAACCCTTATAAGTGATCCTCGCACTTTCAATGCAACCTTGAAACGTTTTAGCTCTCATGGGAGAACTTCTCACATACTTAACCACGTTTCGAATACGTATAATAGAATCACGTACCTCGGTCAATCCATCCTTCACAATCAAGTTTAAAATATGAGACGTGCACCTCATGTGTAAAACATCACCTTCCAAGATCAATAGCCTATCTCTTGATAATTTTTCTTTTAAAAAACTAATTGCAACATCATTAGAACTAGCATTATCCACGGTGATTGTGGACACTTTTTTCTCTATTCCCCACTCATAGATGCATTTCTCAATCATTTTCCCGATATCCTTGCCCTTATGACTAGGCATCACCACAAAATTGATTATTCGTTTGTGCAATTTCCAGTCATCATCAATAAAATGTGCGGTGAGACATAAATAATTCAAATTCTGGATGGAAGTCCATGTATCGGTCGCGAGTGCAATCCTAGACTTAAGTTTGCCAAAGTAAGTCTTCAAACTTTTTTTCTCACAGAGATATAACTTCATGGAATCTCTAGCCACTGTAAATCGTGAGATGTGATGAAAGAGAGGTTGTAATTGATCAATAAAATCTCGGAATCCAACACGCTCAACCATCAAAAAAGGTAGTCCATCCGTTATGATCATTCGAACAAGCATTTGTCTACAACGATTTTGATCAAATTCCCATGCTGATAAGACAGTTGCACTACTATCAGTACTAGTATGCCCCATTGTTATCCCTTGTGCTCTACGTGGGGTGAAAATTTTTTGCTTCTTATCTATGTTGCGAGGATACTTATTACACTTTTTCAAGTGCTTCAACATAGCAGAAGTACCATTATCAACGGAGTACGTATACTTGGCCCCACAATAATTGCAAATCACCATAGTTTTCTCCTTCTCGGTTTTGCCCTTACGAAAATGAAGCCAGACTGTTGATGTCCGTTTACCAGAACTAGGAAGACAAGCATTAGATACCTTGTTTGTGTTGGATGCCACTTCAAGGTTTTCAATTTCTTCATCTTTATGTTCTAGTGAGTCCATCATAGGATTCATATCATCATTTGATTGATCCACTTCCATTGACATATAAATAGAACGCCTGAATCAAACAAAACATTATAATGAGCCATCAAACCATCATATGCATTTACTGCAATAGGGATACTAAAGATATAATTGTAGCCTTACTTCTTAATGTCATGTCCATATTTACCATATAGCTATACCTACCAAAATAGATACTAAAAAATTAAGCAGATATTAAGTTGCAACTCGAGCAAGAGCAGATTTCCAGCAGCCAAAGTAATACTTTTTCCTCCAAAATGGACCATAGACAAACCAAAAATAGAATTTCATATACTTAAACCAGTCAAATAGAGAATGCTAATGAAAAAGTGCTAAATGAACACTCCAAAACTACAACTCCTCCAACGCAAACTCACTTGAAAAAGGAACATTGAAGACTTCCACCAGTTATGAAGCATATAAGCTATAGTTGTCGACCATGGAGTACACTGTCCCCCATAATTATTTCTTTGATTAGTTTGCGAATATTTGCAAAAGACCTTAAAGATTGCGACATTTAATACCACATGAAGCACACCAAGCTGGACGAAGGCAGAGATTTGGGGAGTGGTCTCTCTTCTAATTGACCATTTTATCATTCTCCATAACTTCTCTAGGTTCTGCTTCATCCTTACCTTCCCCGTTCTGATTTGTGCACTCAGCTTTACTTTTGTATATCTACTAATATTCTAATTACTAACATACTTTACCTAACACCAGAGCGTAGAACATTCGCACAAACTGTTGTAAATGTAGGTATAAATTGATCTTTTATTTTAATCGCGATTGTACTTCATACAAAGTGCTCTAAGACCATTTGAATTATTGAATGGTACAATAAAGAAGTGAAATCCATCTCCAATGCCTTACTGCACTTGAAACCGTCCAAAAAATAAATAAATTATTGACATTGTCAATACTTGTGAGCAAAGAGACACGTATCGTATGAACCAATGGATAGCGATGATAACTCGTATTGAAGAACAACTAGGGTTTTACTTAGTGAGCAAAGAGATGCATATGCATAGTTTAATTAAATGATGTATATTTGATTTCCTAATCAAAATCCTTGAATCAAAATACCATCCGCAATTCGCATCAACAAATCAGAGAGATCAAACATGATAACATAAACCTTACTGCCTCTAAACCAAACTCATTCCTGACCATCATAGGATTGCCCTTGAATCAATCAATCAATTGGCAATTAAAATTTTCACAACTTGTGGAGAAGGAGAATATTGGATAACACAGGGGAAGGAAACAAAGGATAAAGCATACTTGAATGGGAAAGATATGGGTAATGCCACGTTTCTCAAGAGATTCCACGAGCCTCTGAGGCAAACCCAGCTTGGAGAGAGCAAGCTCGTCCTCGCTCACACTCTCAGTCTCGCTGCCCTCAGACACAAAGCCGCCCTCATCCTCACTCGCGTCAACCTCGCTCTCCGAGAACCCACCGGTCCCCAACTTCTTGAAAGCCTCCTCGCTCAGCACCGAGTTCGGCGTGGCGATGGCGACGTCACGAAGCTCCTCGAGCTCCTCCTAAGGCCGCACCTTTTCACGCACCCACTTTCTAAAACCCAAAGGGTCTTCGAGACATGGCACTCGCTGGACGAACAGAGCAAGGAATTGAAGTGGGGCTTCTCGAAAAACGACAGAGAAACCACGGCACGGGGTTGACGTCAAGGCTTAAGAACCTTGATCGAAGCTAGGCATGGGGCGAGGCTACGACTACGGGGGAGCGACTTCAAGTCTAGAAGCAGAGTGACGGCGGCAGCGAGACCCCTGTCGTTGTGTGGCAGAGCTTCGACTTTCCAGCGAACACCCTCGTGGAGAACCAAAACTTCACGGCCGCCATGTCGCTGACGTCATCGAACGAGCTCTACTCGATGCGCATGGGGACTAACTTCTTCGCCCTCTACGCGAAGTTCGGCGGTGATTTGGACCAAATGTATTGGGAGCACAAGGCGCTGGAGGCGAAGGCGCAGGTGGTCGACGGGGCCGGTGCGGTCTACACTTGGCTCGACCCGAGCGGGTTCATAGCCATGTACCAGAATGGCAGCGTCCCGGTCAATGTCGAGGCCTTCAACGGCTTCCAGAAGTCGATCGACTCCTTCCTCCTCCTCCGGCTGGAATCGGACGGTGTGAGGCGAGATGTTGCGGCAAGGCACTCCGAGGAGGAAGAGAGCTGAGCATCCGAGGCACTCGAAGGAAGAGAGCCGAGCGTTGGTGTGAGTGGGGCGTGAGGTGAGGCGTTGGGGGCGTCGGGCAAGGCGTCGAGCGAGCAAGGGGAAGGGTTACGGTTTTGAGAGGGAAAGACAGTGAGAAGTGCCGCTAAATTAGGTTGTAAAATTTGGGGAAAGGGAGGTTGATGTGATGGTTACTGTATATGAGAGCAAAAACTTAAAAAAATAAAGAGAGGGGTTTAGCCGTTTCAGTTTCAAGAGGGAAAAGGAAAATAAAAATTGTAAAATTAAAAAACTGATGTGATGCTTACTGTAGAGTAAAGAAACGCAAGAAAGGAATTAGCTTTGAGGAAAAAATGAATATGGTAATGGGTATTGTAAATTAGTTAGAAATTAATATATATATATATATATATATGGTTGGTCCGGTCCGGTCAGTCCGGTCGGTCAGTTCCGACCCCAAACCGGGAACGGACCAACGGTCACCGGTTCCAAAAATAGGAACCTAAGACCGGACCGAGACCCTCTAGAACCGCCCGAAACCGACCGGTCCGGTCCGGTCCGGCAGTTCCCTGTTCGGGCGGTTTACATTGCACACCCTATCCAATTGTTGCTTTTGTAAATCATGCAACTCACATTTTTAATGATGGAATTCAATTTCATGAAAATCATCATTATTTTTTATAAATAAAAAAAACGAAACAAAACAAAAAAAAAAAAAAAAAAAAAAAAAATCATAAGTGTTTTAGGCGAACCCTTTACGTCTACTTTCCAAAATGAATTTCAAGAAAACTTTGCTTAAGGCCCTCTCTTCATGTAGTCGTTTTCTCGGGCTCATCGAACTCGAAGAGCAAGCATGCGTTGAGTTTTCGTCGGTGCCAATATTCCATAGAGGCAAAACGAAGTTGAATTCCATTCTGAGAAGTTTTGTTATTCGCAAATGCCTTAGATGCCAAAACAACCCATCAATCTCGTTCACTTTACATGATGAGACAAATGAAATGAGTTGTCAAATATCCAAAAAGGCAAATTCAAGGAAGAGTAAACTGTATCGATTCCAATTATTCATTTCTGATACCGTTTCTGACTTGATTTTCTTTTCATTGTCAATGAGACATCAAGAGTACCAAGTTTTGTAATGTTTCAACAAATGCGATGGAGCATTATTAAGTCATGTTCATCTTAAACAAAGAAGGATTCAAATGAAACAGAGGCGCAATATTATTCATTCCTCCATGAGAGATACATTGGGATGTTGATCGCTCGACTTTGTAAAGGATGTAACTCGTTCCTAAAATTGATTTCTCTTCAGCATACAAAATGACATATCATTTTCTTCGATACAGGACAAACTCGAACAGAACAAAGGTTTGTTATATAAAGAGTGGGAGAACAACGTTTGATTTAGAGAAAAAATCTCTTATTCATCCATCAATGAAGTGTGCTAGAACAACATTGCCAAAATCATCAAAAAGGATGTATCGTTCCTCATTTAAACCTAACTAAGAATGGAGATAATTTGTTTCATCTCCCCTTATTACAGGGTGATATATAAAAAAAACTTGCACATTGACCATAGAAGCAACGCCTTCCACCAAGGAATCAGGAAGACATCAAGCACTTAAAGGCGAATGTAAGGGAATGGTATTGTCGAGTTACCAAATATCCACGAATGTGAAACCAAGAGATGTTAGTGCCTAAAAGATGAAAGCGAATGAAGGGTAATAATATATCATTTCCAACATTTCAATCCCTAAATATTTTTGCATTAACATATTCTTTCACATTCTTTACAGGGTTACGGGTCACCATGCCGCAGGTAAGTACCCTTCTTCTCAATTTTTTTTTAAGTAAAAAAAAATGGAGAATTTCCATTACAAAAAAGAACCTTTTGCGCTTTCCTATAGACAACAAAAATTAAATGAATAATTGAGAAAAAAATTACAAACCTTTTGAGCATCCTTTTTATCCCAAAATCGTTTTCTCATTTTGTGGATTATTCATTTTGAATCAAATTTCCCTATAGAGATTGATCTATTCAGATGTTCTCGACAAAGTGAGATGGAGATGTTAACCATGCCAAACAAGAAGTGCTTAGGATGAAGAAAGGCAAGCCATTTCCAAACACATCCTTCAAACACTTTTGAGAGTTGAGTAAAAAACGACATTCTCTTAGGACGGATGATTCATTCGCATTGAGCACAAAGATCGAAATGTTAAAGGCATTTCATTCATCAATCCCAAGCATTGAACTGACATCTTGCTAACACCCTTTCAGCTAAATAAAAATGATCCTTCAAAGTACCCCTGTCGAGAACGACCCTACATTGGGGCAACATAGGAGGTTACGATCGTGTTGTAGAGCGAAGGATTAAGAGAGGTTCTATTACTTTCACTTACATCAATCTTCCGGTGACAGCTTCAGAGGAGTTCTCATTAGAGCTTGACTCATCCCAAGGTGAAGAAGAGCATTTCATTATCTACCCAAACATTGATACCCATTGCTTTAACCAATTTGGGCCTGATTATTCATTTCCAAAACCCCGAGCGGTAATCATCTCCCTTCACTAGGGCAAGGCATAAGGATTGACCAAATACAATTGACAGTCACGAGAAAATGTGAAAAGCATCTCGAAAGCCACAAAAGCTCCAAAAGTTCAAAGAACAAAAAGTTCGAGAAACTAGTGGGCATGAAAAAGCAGTGTGCCTGATAAAAGGAAGGCCAATGCCCGTTAAAGAAAAAAAGCCAAGAGGCTGCATCTTATGTGAAAAAAAAATTGTCAAAGTCCAAGTGTCTGCGCAAAAAAAAAAAAAAAAAAAAAATCATCGCAAGTGCAAAGGGAATTAGAAAAAGGAGCAAAGCTCACTTACAGAAATGATTAGTCAATGGACTTTCAAGATGCGATGTGTTTCAAAAGCCAAGTGATGTCAAAAGATCGAGTAATCTGGTCACGATGCCATGATGATCACTAATTCTTAAAAACCCTCTTGAAAATTTTAAGCCTTTCAAGCCTCTCCTAAGCCAACATTACAACCCCCTTCCAAAGCCTCTTCTGATTTGGATGGTTTGAGGGAAAATGAGAATGCCACAAAGAAAGCTATCACTTGAAGGAGTGGAGATAATTCTATCTTGTCTTATCTTTAAGGTTCTCGACTTGTAAACCCAATGAAGGTAACGACAAATGTTCCTTTATTGGCCTCAAAGCAATAATTCCTTTGTGTAAGCCCTAACCGAGCCTATATTGCAGTTCTTTCAAAAGACCTTTTTGATCGATCATATTGTGCTCATCGTGAATGTTTCTGAAAGCCTCTGAGACAGGTTATGTGAGATACTCTCAGCAATCAGTTACTTCCCATGCGAATTGATGGGATCAAGTAGCTATTTTATCGAGAGTGTGTAAGAAATCCTTTCTAACTAAGAAGCTCTAGTTTAGCATGATTAATGAGCCATTTTCACGAGTCGTGGCCGTTCTGATGAGAACTTGTCTCCTAGAGAATTTGATGATTAATGATATATCCACGAGCAAGATGATAGTTTTGCGCCACATGATGCTGATTGACATCGAATGTTTTTTTAAAATAGTCGGACTTAGCTTGATTAGCCTGTTCAATTAATGCTACAATATTGTCAATACATCTCTTGATGACGTCTCTAATGACATTTGCTCAAGTTGAGTTTGACAGGATTCATCAGTGAAGCCATGCAGTTTTCTAAGGAGTTAGCGGGTGCTTCCCTAAAAAAAAAAAACCAAAGGTTCATAGTCAGCCTTAAACCATGTCATCTCCAAAGGTTTATGGTTAACCTTAAACCATGTCATTTCCAAGATTGGTGGGTTTATTCGTAAACCACGCTTGTCCGCCTCGATACCCGTTCGTACACGGTGAGACTATCATACCCGATCAAAACTCATTTTTACATAATGAGACCTCAATCATTCCCCTTTTTATGACCCGAAGAGTCTTGTATCCTGGAGTCTTCCTCACTTCTTATGACCCGGAGAGCCTTGTATCTTGGAGTCTTCCTCACTTATGACCCGAAGAGCCTTGTATCCTGGAGTCTTCCTCCCTTCTTATGACCCAGAGAGCCTTGTATCCTGGAGTCTTCCTCACTTCTAATGACCCGGAGAGCCTTGTATCCTGGAGTCCTCCTCACTTCTTATGACCCGAAGAGCTTTGTATCCTGGAGTCTTTCTCACTTCTTATGACCCGGAGAGCCATCTTGGAGTCATTCTTCTTCTTATGACATGGAGAGCTTTGTAACACAGAGAGCTTTGTAGCCTGGAGTGTTTTTATAGCCCGGAGTGCTTTGTAGCCCGGAGTCTTTCTTCATCTTATTGACAAGACGTGTTTCCATAGTTATGAGTCTTTTTCGTCGACCTATTACGTGCATATGCACCTAAGGTCTCTCTATTGTCAAAATAATTTAAGTGTCTTCTATCTTGGAATGCAACCTCTTCAAGACTACATTCAAAGAGGGGTAGCTATTGACACCTAATTTTTATTTTCAAATACATAAAAAAAAAAGAATGAAAATAACAAAAAAAAACGGAGAAAACAAAACAAAAACAACAACAACAAAAAGAAAAGAAAACGGGGAGGGAGCCAGGCTAGATCTCGCCTTGGCCCAGCCCATGCTGCTTCTCCCTCCTTCACCTTTGCCTGAAACCCTAGAGAAAAAGGGAGGAAAGGAGCTGGAAAAAGGGAAGGGGAGTTTGAACGGAGCATGGGAACCGAGAAGAAAAGAGAAGACAGCAACAGAGAGAGAGAACGGAGGGAGCTCAAGAGAGGGGGCAGACAGAAAAGAGGGGGGAGAAACCAGCAAGGAATGAGGGGCCGTCGAGGCTACCCATCCCCATCCCTACGCCAGCCGTACAATTCCAATCATCCCTTGGCATCGTCACCACACCAAATCTTCGCCGAGTCACTGCCGCTCACCACCATCCACTTCAATGTAGTCCCGACGCCATTCGAGCTACTATGACCCGCCTGTCACTTGCTGCCTCCATCCCAGCCAAATTGTTGCCGTCACTACCCGCTCTGCCAAGCTAGAACGCAAACTTCGAGTCACTACTACTCGCGACTCTGTCCGTGTCACCACTGCCGCCCCAGGAGCAGCGACGCTGCCGTAGCCACCACCTCCGCCCTCGCCTACCTCTTCACCCAAGTCGCGAAGCTGCTGCAGCCCGTGCCGCCGTTGTCGCCCGACCAATCGCCACCGCCGCTATCTCCTCGAAACCCAGATCTGGAGCAGAGGCACATTGTGAAGAAGCAACGCAGTGGGATGGAGAGAAGGCCTCGCCGCCGAAACCCGCCACTATGCCGTCGTTGCCCAGCAGCTGAAATTCGGTCCTTGCTCCACCACGCTGGACGCTTGCCCTGCTGCCTTGCTGCCATCCCTTTGCCGACCACCCGCCGCACCAGCATCGCACCGTTGCCACCAGTGCCGCCGCCACCAGCCGTGTCGCCGCTGCCGCCCTCCGCATCACCACCGTGGTCAAGCCCGTCATCGCCGTTGCCGCCTATCCGCCCGGTGTCAGAGTCGCTAGGAAACCCTAGAGAAGAAGGTTAGAAGCCGGGTTGAGTGTGGGTCACGAACCAAGTAAGGTTTGAACATTTTGGGCCGGGTTTATTAGGGCTAGGCTTGGGCTGTTTTTGCATATGGGCTTGTGGTCTGTGGGCTTGTGGGCTTATTATGGGCTTCCTTTATTTTAAAAAAATTAGACCTGACTGGGCCTGATGTGTAGGCCCAATTCGGCTAGTTTCTGCGCGGCCTGGCCCGGTCCAAGCTCAGGCCCCTTTCAACGAATCGGGTTGGACCCAAACCCGGGATCCGACCCGAGTCGTTTTAAATATAATATTATAGTATTATAATATTATTTTTAAAAAATTTTAAAAATTTTAAAAATTAAAATTTTCGAAAATCCAAAAAATGTAGGTTTCGATTAGAAATGACCATGTATTGCCTTTATAGTGTATTTAGGCCTTTAATTGCTCGTATATTGATCATATTGCACATTTAATTTACTAGTTTGAGTATGTTTGCAATTGCTTAGTGGCATGTGTTAATTTTACTGCAATTAGGATCTTGATAGCTATAATTGTTACTTTAATGATTGCGCATCCGTATGATCACCTCACATTTTAGTGAATAGATATAAAATCAATCCAAACTGCTTGCCAAAAATCATTTTGTTAAAATAAACAAGATTAGGTACTGAAAGGGCATTAATTAATCAATTAATGTAATCAAGTCCCCGATCATAGATTCTCTAGTTGCGTAGGAAGTGAGGTACACTCCTAGGCTTCACTTGGTTTCTAGCCGACCCAAATAGACTAGTGACGACTCCTTTTATGCGAATTTCTTTAGAATACCCCAATGTCACGCGGGGTATGGGCTTGGGAGAGTCAACGTCTAATCATGGGCCTTAGGCCCGTTTTTTAGGCAATACCCCTAAACCCGTTCCCTCCCCCCGAGGGTAGGTCGCGACAGGGTTCATATGGGCCGAAGCCCAATAACTTGCATATAAAAACTTTAGGGTTTCCCTACGCTAGAGGTAACACTGTTGAACATTCCAAACTTGACATCTCTTGGTGCAATACTTCTCTCAAACCTATAACCTCCAACAATCTTGAAGTATTATGTTCGTGTGTTAGATTTGAGTGAGTAAGGTGTCTTCTTGAAGATTTCGTCAAGACAAACTCACTGGTGTAATTTACTTTCGATTTCGACGATGATATTGGCCCAGATCTAAGTTTGAAGATTCAGGTGACTGAAATCTTTGATTCAAAAACTAAAAAATTATAGCCAATTTTAGAGGGTGAAACCACTTGGGCTTTGTTCTACTCGTTGATACAAAATTTTTGAGTGGTCACTCGCGTCAATCGGAGGTCGAACAAAGAAGTTACGGCACCCGAAAGTTTCCATATGAATTTCTAACGAATTTTGGGGACGAAATTTCTAGCAAATTTCGGCGGCGGAAATTTCCAGCGACTTTCAGCGACAAGAGCAGTCCATCTTAAGGTTTTTTGGCGCGGGATAAGTCTATTAGAAGCCCTAAAACTTATTATAAAAATGCAATTGAGTCCTAAAACTTTCAAAAAGTGCAATTAAGTCCTAAAACTTATTACAAAAGTTCAATCAAGTCCTAAAACTTTCAAAAGGTTCAATAAAGTCCTAAAACTTGTCTCGAAAGTGCAACCGAGTCCTAAAAATTTCAAAAATGCAATCAATGGAATGACTTAGATTGAACCATTTTGATAAGTTTTAGGACTTGATTGCATATTTTAAAAATTTTAGAACTTAATTACACTTTGTGACAAGTTTTAGAACTTCATTGAACTTTTTGAAAATTTTAGAACTTAATTGCATTTTCATGACAAATTTTATGACTTACAATGCACTTATCCCTTTTGGGCGCTCCAGATCTATTTTTGGGGTTTGTTTTGGCAAATTCCATCTCTACAGAGCGGTTTGATCAAAGTTAGGGGAGTTATTCAACTTTGTGGGTCCGAGGACTCCAAGGTGCACTTTTACTAACACTTTGCTCTTATTAAAATGGCAAAATGCAGTTTCTATGATATTATAAAGTTGCAATCATTTGATGTTACTGAATTTCATGGCTAGAAATTACATATTCAATTTGGCATGAAAGAACGTAACATATTCTATTTGGCAAAACCTCCTCCTGCGAGCCCACCCACACGAGGCACCTCTTCTCCACTATCGCCTCCCTCAACTCCTAAGAGATGGCATCATCACATTCTTCAGCAATGGGGTCCGATCACAAGAACCAGAGGAAGTACCTCCCACCATTCACAAGCCAAGTTCGAGACTATTGCTAGCTAACGACAATGGTCAGGAGGGTATGAGTCTCACGTATAGGAGGAGCCTATCGAATATTTCAAAGATTTTCTAGCAAGAAGGATTTTCAAAAAATTTCAATCCTATTTTAAGTTGCAAATTTTCAAAGATCTCAAATTCTATCTTGTATTGCACCAAACATACAATGGTATATATTTATAATGCAAGGATATTTGAAGGATTTCAAATTCTTTTTATCCTATCTTTTCTCAATCCAAATTAGGATGACCAAACGCATCCTAATAGATTAGTGGCGGATTCCAATTGGATTGAATTACATGTTACATTGATTAAATAAAACCCCAAAGTTGCAATTGGTAAGGACTTAGGACAAATGGTGCTAAGTCTTTGGCTTAGTAATCCGTTATTCCTTTTGATAGTTCACCTCGAGAAAAGTTGCAACAGATGAAAATCTTGAAACTGCATTTGATCATCTAGATTTCTAATATAAAATTCTAGGATTTTACTATTTCATATTCTTTGTTTGGTAAATCACAATAATAAAATTAGATATTTTCAAATCACATCATATCCAATGTTCGATGTGAACAGCATATCCAAGTAAATGAACCTAAAAGTACAAAAATGAGATAATAAGAATTTTTGAAAATTTACTACTAAAGAAATCGCAAATGCACAAATGGAGATAACCTCCATCAATTAATTTATAATTATTGTATGACCTACATCTTAAATAGAAAAAGAGCTCATTGCAACATTCAAAAGCCACGGGTTTGACAATGATAAGAAATGTACACAGACTACAGCAAATGAGCCAAAGAACATCAAATCTAGTAAAAAAGAGAGAAAACATGATCATTTACCTTCATGATTCCAAAATTTATAGTGCTTTAATTATCTCGTCATTTTAGTAAAAATTTAACATGAACCACAAAGTTACGGAAATTGGCTGCATTTGTGGACTTTTGACGTTAATTAGAGAGCTACAGAGGAGGAGCTTCACCTTTCTCATCGTTTTCTTGGACTTATTGATGTGTTCAAAGTGGACTTATTGATGTGAACAAAGAACTTTGAAGAAGTCATGAAGCCTCAACATGCACCAAAAATATGAAGAGGAAGGAGACAGTGCATATTAGAATGATTTGTTTCAACTTAGAATTTGTTTATTTAAAATTGGGGTTCTTCTACTTTATTTTTATTTACCTACTTTTTAATTGATTTTCCTTTTTTATTCTTTTCCATCATTCGAAAAATAAAAATATTAAATAGAAATATGAATAAATAAATAAACGAAATTTGTCCTTTTATTTTTTATTTTTTTGAAATTCATTTTTATATTAAATGCAAATGTTATTTTATATTTAATTATTATTTCACTTTTTATTTTAAGAATTTGTTATTTGAGAAAAATTAATTTTATGCATTGAATATAAGAAATCACATCCATCTCTATTTCACCTCCTCTATGGGATATTTTTATTCAAATTATATTTCCTTAAATCTAACTGTATCTTATCTTGAGCAAAAACTAAATATGGGATACAATAATTTCATCATATCTCAACTTTTATCCTAACTACCAAATGTAACCTTATCCCTTCTCATTCGCTTCACTTCATTGGCCACTCAAGCCATTACTGAACTCTTTAGTCTTGGTCTCTCCAGATGCCATCTGCCTTATTCTTGTAGTCATCATCCTCATTGCTTGGCCCCTTCACTAGTGACATGTTACGTGCAACTAAATCCACACAAGGAATCTGTACAAACCAAACAAAGATTGACTACAAAAATGATAGTCCTACATCGAGATTACTCCCAACTCCTACACCAACAACAACCAAGACAGCTAAATCCAAACACAAAAAATTGCACAGAACAAACAAATAATGACTATTAAAATGACGGTCCTGCATCAAGATTACTCCAACTCCTACACCAACGACAAACAAGGCAGTTGTTCCAGCAAAAAAAGAACAAAAAAAACAAGACAATTGAATCCAGACAAAGAATTGTAAAAGTTTTCTAACGTGGGCTACATTAATTGATATTATAATTTACCATTTTACGAAATTAGTCAAAAGTGATATGGAAAGTTTCTTAACTAGTATAATATGAGGCTGGCTAGTGTGAGCCGAGTTGAGCCCAACTCGTAATGAGAGGGCCTAACTGAAAACTCTATAAATAATACTCAAGTCTCTCTTTTAACCCTAATTATCACAATTATCCTCACAAATGAGCATTCTCCTAATGCTAAAGGGTGAGGGGGCTGTCTCATTAAGTCAGTGTTACAAAGGGCAATAAAGGAGAATGACTTGTGCGTGGATTATCGCTTTTTCGCTTTTGCATAAAATAAAATAAAACACTGGATTCTAAAATAGATACGTTAATCTTTTTACTCGATTATATGTGTTCTTGTTCTAACTATGGAGATCATGGGATTGCGTGTTTTAGCATTTAACATGTAATATCAGAGCCTCCATAGATTAGAACATGGACATATAGTTCTTACCCTTTTTTCATGATTTTTGGTCCAACAAAACTTGACCTTTATTATATAAACAAAAAGAACTTGACGAGATGAGCAAAACCATGGGTGGCGTGCCGCCAAGAAAGGCTGCACAAGCCCCCACGTGTGGCAAGACACTACCGGGGCGTCAAACACATGCACCACGCGCCTCCATGCACCTTCACATGCGCTCACGTGCCAACGTGACTTGTGCTTGCATTGCACGCGCTAGGGTTGACATCATTGTGACGTCAGTAGCCCGACAACCCGCGAGACCTGACCCAATCTAGTGACCTAACCTATTGACCCGAAGACTCGACCCGTTAACCCACCCGAACTAGGTTACTATTGACTAAACCGGTCAACCAATCGAACCATATGGTCAAACCAGTAACTAGTCAAATCAGATTGCAGGGCTTCAAGGCCGTCCGCGAGTGTGCTTCATGCACCGCACACTCAGGTGACGTGTGCAAGCACATAGAGCCTCCGATTGGCCCGTGGTCAGCGATTACATACTCATACAGTGATACTCTACCTTGTGGTGTGTTTATTTTACATATTTGATTATTTTTATGGATCTAAAAATACGTACGTAACCTTGAATACGTGTATTTTTAGTGTATATTTGGGTATTTTCTTATATTTTTCTGTGAATATAGAAACACAGATGATGGTTTACAGGTATGTTATCACATAGATATTGTACAAAATGTGATTCATAGATAATATATATAAAGTTTAACTTGTATCGATAAATAAAGCAATGTAACTAGCATGATATGTGATTTTAGTGAATAATTGCTCCCGTCACTAAAGTTAAAATCTCATAAATATGGTTTATGTGAGTAGTAAAATTTATATCCCCGATATAAGAGAATTTCAAGAATTCAATTGAGTTGTGACAGCCAAAGTGGCACACTTAAATGGGTTTAAGAAATATTAGTCTCGTATAATGATAGGATGTCTCCTATTCTAATGGATGATCATACTCCCAAAGGAGATAATTATATATTAGTTCATGAATGAATACATGATAGTGTGGTGGAGGAATAACTAATCCTAGTGGTTCATATATCCAAAGATGATGAATTCACAAAGGTTAGAATATATTCTCATAGACGTTGTCATGTGGGGGAGTGTACAACTAAATGTGATATATTTTGTCTAAAGGTAATTATGTAATTATACATATAACTCTATGGATATATAATTACACATTGAGTTACATACATAGAGTTACACAGTGCTCACGTGATACTAATTATATACATTGCTTGTTTTTCCAATCACCCTTTTTGTAAACAGTAATTCTGTTACTATTAAGGTTCTTACTGGTTCAAATTTTAAAGAAATAGAGAGAATATTTTTTGTTTGGTATAGAGATGGCAGATATTCATATGTTTTAATTGTCGATAAGCCAACGGATCTTATTACCAAAAGTACTACAATTCATAATGCACAATTTGTTGCTTGGGAAAAGAGCAACCGAATTTGCTTGCTGTTCAAGAAGCATTCCATTCTAGAACACTTAAAAAGTGGTTTGCCTACAGATTGCACTGCTAGACAAATGATGGAAGCTTTGGTGACTAGAAGTCGTATCTTGTCTAATGTTAAGATAGAGACATACTCGCAAACACTCTTTAATATGAAGTATGATAGTTCTAGTGAAGTTAGGGATTATGTTCTGAGGATGTTAGATTTGCAAATAAAACTCCAGGCTCTTAATGTTGTTAGCTTGCATTGTGCATCAAGTTTTAAATACTTTTTCTCTTGATTTTGGGATTATCAAGATCAATTATAATTTCCAAGATGAGACCCAATCAATTAATGACCTAATTGCAAAGGTGGTAGTAGAGAAAGAGAAATTGAAAAAGACAAAGGGCACATTGCCCTTTATGCTTCTAGTTCCAGTAGTGACAGGGGTAAGAAGTTCAAATTACACTTAGAAGGGAAATTCTAAAGTTGCTGGTCCTTCCAATAATAAAGGAAAATCTGAAATTGCCGGTCCTTCTGACAGTTTTGGTCCTTCTAACAGTTTTGGTCCTAAGAAAGCACTCTTCAAGAAGGACAGTTTTTATGTTACTTTTGTAAGGAGATAGGACACAAAAAAAAAATGTTGTAATTAATACAAGGCTTGATTGTCCAAAAGAACCAAGAGTGGGCCTAAAGGTAATGATTCTTTGGCAGGTGTTTGTGAATCCAACCTATCTGAAAACCTGTCCAATTCTTGGTGGTTAGATAATGGTGCAATTAATCGTGTTGTGTTTACCATACAAGGGTTCATAGATCGAAGAACACCAAATCAAGATTAATCAAAACTCACTGTCAAAAACAACATTAAAGTCGATGTTGAGTTTATGAGAAATGTTATTTTGATTCTAGATTATAGTTTTAAAATGATATTAAGATACGCTTTTACGTAACTTCCTTTAGACGGAACTTAGTTTCCGTGTCTTATTTGGACATATGTGGATATTTTTTTTGAAATAAAGAACAATAATATTTCTATATTTTTTAATTCAAATAAAGTTGGATGCTGCTATTTGTCCAATAAATTGTATCGATTGCGTTTATTTCTCAATGATATGTACGTCGCTTATTCAGCTAAAAAAGTTATTTCCAAAAGGCCTCTACTTAAAAAACAGTCTTATGTATTGTGGTATAAACATCTTAGTCATACATCTAGAGAAAAGGTAGAAAGGCTAATAAAGGTTGACATCCTATTTACTCTTAAAAGCGATCTAGAGACTTGCGTAAACTATTGTAAAGGTAAGATGACTAAGATAAAAAAGAAAACTACAATTCAAAATTCTAATCTATTGGAAGTCATCCACACTAATATTAATAGACTATACACGACAACTTTGTGAGAAATTATTACCTCATTGCCTTTATTGATGACTATTCCCGATATGGATACATATACTTGATTAAAAAAAAAAAAGGCTGAGTCTCTTGACAAATTTAAGATTTTTCAAACATAAGTAAAGAAACAATTGGGAAAAATCATAAAGATGTTAGATCTAATCATGACGGCAAGTATTTTGCTAGGCATGATGATGCTGGACAACTTAAATGGTTGTTTGACAAATACTTGGAAGATTCTAGGATAGTAGCTCAATTTACTATACTTGGAAATCTTGAACAAAATGGTGTGGCTGAAAGGTGCAATCGCACTCTTACAGATAGGATGAGTAGTATGATTAGTAGAGCAAATTCACTTGGTTTTCTATGGGGTGAAACTTTGAAAACAGCACTTTATATTATAAATTGTGTTCCTATCAAAGTAGTTCCATCGACTCCTTTTAAGTTGTGGATTAATGTAAACCTAGCTTGAATCATCTTAAAGTTTGGGGGTGTCCTACAGAAGTAAAGTTATATAATTCAACATTAAGTTTGATTCCAAAACAACTCGGTGTTACTTCATATCTTACCTAGATCATTCAAAGGGGTATCAATTTTATAACTCCAATAGAGGTGCAAGAATTGTGGAATTGCAGACGGAAAAAATTTTGGAGTTAAATGTAGCCGAAAGGGGAAGTTGCTCATAAACTACTAAAGATAATAGAATGGTAAGGATTACTGCCATATTTCTTCCTATGCAAATGATTATGGAGAAGCCTCTCACGCCACAAACTAAGCTTATTGTGGCCCAGGATCTTGTTGTTAAGCAGTTCTTAATGAAATTTTTCAAACCCTTCAAATTTAGAATGAGGTTGTAGTAACTCTACTAAAGAAGTCAAGTAGGAATAGACGTTCAGCTATACCACCAAACTATATAGTCTACCTAAGAGAGTATTATTATAATTAGATTTGTGGCTAAATGCAATGAAAGACAATATGCAATCCATAAAACATAATAGTTTTTGGGAGCTTATTGAATTACTTAAAGGTTACAAGCTCATCAGCTGCAAATGGGTATATAAGACTAAAAGGGATTCCAAAATAAAGATTAAAAAATTTAAAACAAAACTGGTAGTTAAGGGTTTCACTCAAAGAGAAGAAATAGATTATGAAACAATATTTTCTCCAATCTCTTCTAAATGTTTTTTTAAGAGTGATTTTGGCATTGGTAGCTCATTTTGATATGGAGTTATATTATATTAATGTTAAAATTATTTTTATAAATGGAGACCTTAATGAAGAGGTCTATATGGTGCAACCTGAAGACTTTGTTGTAGGCGATTCAGGTGAGCTTGTATGTAAATTTAAAAAAGTCTATTTATGACCTCAAGCAAGTTTCTAGATAATGGTACTTAAAATTTCATAGTGTTGTCACTTCATTTGGATTTATTGAGAACAAAGTAGATCAGTGTATATACTACAAGTTCAATGGGAGGAAATATATTTTTTTCATACTTTATATTGATAATATCTTACTTACAAGTAGTGACATTGGATTTTTGCATGAGACAAAATGGATGTTATCGAAAAACTTGGATATGAAAGACCTTGGTAAAGCATATTTTATTCTTGACATTGAGGTCCACAAAGATTATTCTTGCATTTATCGAGTTTGTCTCAAAGGGCATACGTTGATCCTATTTTAGAAAAATTCAATATACCGCATTACAAGCTAGGAATCGCTCATGTTATTAAAAATGATAAATTGAGTCTTTTACAATGCCCTGATTTAGATTTTGAAAAATCCCAAATGAAGAATGTATCTTATGTTAGTGTACTTGGAAGTATCATGTATACTCAAGTTTACACTAGACTAGACATTACTTTTGCTATAAGACTTCTAGGCATATATCAATCAAATCCAGAACACAATCACTGGGTTGCTATCAAGAATATTTTAAGGTACTTAAATAGGACAAGAGACTATATGTTGATTTATAGACATATTTCGAACTTGTAGCTAGTGAGGTATTCGAATGCAGACTTTGCTAACTGTCGAGATAATATGAAGTCAACGATAAGATGCATTTTTATGTTAGCAAGGGGTGTAGTATCATGGAAGGGCGAGAAACAAAAGTCTATATCATCTCCTACCATGCAAACGGAGTTTATTACATGATTATTAGTTGCCACTCAAGCTATTTGACTCCGAAACCTCATTAAGAAATTAACCATTTTTTATTTTGTAAACAGGCCCATACAGTTGTGTTGGGACAATAACTCTGTAGTGTTATTTATTAACAACAAAGATCTCAAGGGGTCTAAGCATATGGTGCTCAGGTTTTTTACCATAAATGAGTCGGTATGGTGATGTTGCAGTAAATCATGTTCCTACAAATGATATGGCAACAGACCACTAACTAAAGGCCTACATCCTTATATATTTAAGCGACATGTCATTAGCATGAGCTTAGGAGTATCTTGGAATGATGTTATTTAGTAAAAGCTATTTTTATTTTTTCTATAATAAAGTTTACATCTGGGTTTGCAACTTTTAATAGCGTTTTGATATATATCAATTTTTACATTCAATAAAATATTTATGAATGTATTGATATTATGTTGAATACATATTGTCAAAAGTCTCAATGTATTGTATAAACCATGAGTGAACTCTAATGGCATTCGATTATTAGCCTTGAGCATATATCTTATTATACATAAAGAAATGTTAACCATAAGGATGAGGCATATGTGAATTCACATAAACCATAAAGACATTTTCTAGTGGCATAGGTTTTTGTGACACTTAAGGAAAGAAAATGATGACTAACAAATGAGATCTCTCTATGAGAGCTGTTATTCATTTGCTACACTACTATATTGAATCTACATCAATAAAGTTGAAAACATTTGTAATCATGGAAAGCTATGTGTATATACATGCGGTTACCGCCATGATTCGGTATTTGAAACTTCATGGGATATGATTGATTATTAATAATTATTTCTAAATCAAAGTGCGCACATATAATACAATTTTAATTAATATAGCCCAAGTGAGATAATGTAAAAATTTTCCTAATATAAGGTACATTAATTAATATTATAATTTATCGTTTTATTGGATTAGTCTAAAGTGAGATAGAAGATTTTTTAATTAGTATAATATGGGTTGGCTAGTGTGAGTCGAGTTAAGCCTAGTCCGTAATAAGATGCCTGGTTGGAAACTTTATAAATCATATTCAAATATCTCCTATAACTCTAATTCTCACAATTATCCTCACAAAAAAACGTTCTCCTAGTGCTAAAGAATGAGGAAGTCGTCTCATTGAACAAGTGATATAAAGGGTAATAGACGATAAGGACTTGCGCATAAATTGTCGCTTTTCCGCTTCTGCATTAAGAATGATGGATTCAAAAATAGATACATTAATCTTTCTATTCCATTATAGGTGTTCTTGTTCTAGTTATGGAGATCGTGAGATTGTGTGTTTTAGCATTTAATAGGAATTTGCATAGAATAGGCAAAGAATGACTACAAAAATGGTGGTCCTGCATCGAGATTACTCCAACTCCTGCAAAAACAGACAAAGAATGACAACCAACAATTAAGACAAACTGACTAGTGTGAGCCACCATTAACACCAAACCACTTATCAAAAAGAAAAATAAAACATTAAAATCACACAATTTCTTCGTCCCACCAATCCAAATCCAACCGGCGCCGATCAACTTCAGCACCTCCATTCCTCACCACACTCCATGCCTCCTTTTGATTAAATCCACCATTCCCAGATGTAATGAAAAGAGACTGCAGTGATTTGTGCTTGTGCCCTTTTAGATGACAATCTTTACCAGCTAGCATCCCACACGCCGTGCCTAAAGAAGGAAACCACATTTGAATTTTTAACCTATTTTTGAAAAATACTGAATTTATATAGTTTCAAACTCAAAAAGGTATAGATTTTTTTTCTTTTAGGAAGTGCGAAGAGTATGAGGGATCACCATATATTTATCTTGACTTCTGTCGCGACCTACCCTCAGAATGAGGGAACAGGTTTAGGGGTATTGCCTAAAGACAGGCCTAAGGCCCATAATTAGGCACGAGCTCTTCCAAGCCCATACCTCGCGTGACGTTGGGATATTCTAAAGAATTTCGCAAAAAAGAGTCGCCATTGGCCTATTAAGATCGACTAGAAACCAAGTGAGATACGGGAGTATACCTCACCTCCTATGCAACTAGAGAAATCTAGGATCGGAGACTTGATTACATTAATTAATCAATTAGTGCCATTTCGGTACCTAATCTTGTTCATGTTAAAAGAAAAGATTTTTGTCGGGCAGTTTAGATTGATTTTATACTCTATCCACTAACATGTGAGGTGATCATGCGGATGCGCAATCATTAAAATAATAATTAGCAATTAAGGAAAGCGATTAAATAAACCGCATGAAAGAGCAAAAATTTAACATAAAAAAATAAAAATAAATAAATAAATATTAATCCTAGCTAAATTAAAGAGAAGCCCAAAATCAATATATCACTGTTGTGCATTCAAAGGCATTTGTCCCTGAGGACAATTGAAACCTTAAGGTAAAGCCCTAAAAGCTTAATCAAACTTAAACATAATTCCAAATTGAAATGTTTCCTATTTTTAGGAGAAAATCACTCCAAAGATTAATTTCAACCTTTTCAAGGAAATTTAATTTAATTTTTTTTTTTTGCAGATTTTTTTAGATTTTTCCATTTAAAAATGAATTTTCGAATTTCCAACCAAAAAAAAAAAAAAAACTGGATTTTGCTGTTTTTTAATTTTTTTTAATTTTTTTAATTTTTAATTTAAAAAAAATTCAAAAAAATTAACGTTTTTTGAGTGTTTGAATTTTCGAATTTTTTTTTTTGAAAAAATTTCTTTTTTTTTTTTGAAAATTTTTTAAGAAATTTTTAATATATTTTTAATATTTAATAGTATTATATTCAGGAAAACAAGTCCCGACCGAGTAAACCCAGTTTGGCCCATTAACTCGACGACAACTTGGACCCGACCTAATTCCATTAAAAAGGAAAGCATTTTTTTTTAAATTTATTTATTTATTTATTTTAATGATTTTCGTAATTTCTTTTATTTTCCACCATTTTATCTTCTTCCCTATTTTGTCTTTTCCACAGCACCTTTTCTCTGCACTCCTTCCCGAAGCAAACTTTTGCTTTCTTTTTCCATATTTTGTTTTACTTTTCTTTTTCTTTTGTTTTTATTTCTTTTCTTTTTTTCCCTTTTGGTCTTCTTCTCCTTCATGCTTGCCCCCTGCACGCCTTCAACCCTCCCGAAGGCTGTCTTCCTCTTCCTCGCGACGCTCCTCACCAAAATTTGTTCCTTTACCAAAACTTATTCAAACAATAACAACAACCGAAGCACCCAGCATCCCTTCCAACACCAAATCACCCTAGCCGACGTGAATCACTACCAGCCATCTAACTCCGGACGACTGAACCAATTTCGGATGAGGACATCCCCGGCTTAAACATACATGATTACTCTACAAGAATCGCATGAAATCGTAATGAAAACAAAAAGGGGCACACTCCCGCATATATATGACCAAGCACAAATCAGAACGAGTTAGAATGTAGATTGTTTCTCGGTTCTCTTTGAGACATTTTGTCAAACATTGGGTGTGCAGCAGCTAAAAGAGGCATACGGCTCGGATTCAGGTAAAAATCAACACAACATGCACAAGTGCACAAGAAAGACTCAAGATCCGCTAAAGGACATATTAATCACACTCGAACAGATGTGAACACGGCGAGTGTCTTCAGCCACAACATGGACTCGAGACTCTTTCAGGCATTTCATCAACCGGTTAGCATACACAATAGAAATGAAGGATCTTTGGACTGGTATAGACTCGAGCACAAGCCTAGACGTCTATCAACATGCACTAGGACATTTATGAGCTTTCATGGAGGACCGGTAAGGCCGAAGCTCGCGCAAACTGGTTGGCCGTGAGCTCCGGCCCGAGACCTTGAAAAGAAGCACATGGCTTAGGGAAGCCTACCTGGTTCAAATGGCAAGCAACGGGCGTACTTCAGGCGAAGGCGAAACGCTCTCTCAGTCTCACTCTCTGGCTTTTGCTCACCCTCTACTCTCTCAAGCTCTCTCCCACTCTCTGTCCTTGCTTGAACCAAATAACCAGCCAAGAACCCCCATCTTCTCTTTGCCCTCTTCCTTTTAAGCTCGGCTAACAACAGGCACGCATGGCTTCTGCCACCACTAGCCTGTCACGGCCGCTTGATCTCCGACTTGGGATCACGCCGTCCTCTACCCTCGCGATCCTTTACTCCTCTGTTTGTACTCTCCTCTTTTCTCCTTCTTTTGCAGAAGCGTGGATGGTGTAGGGGGAAGATGATCTGCACACGGGCCGGGTTGAAATAAAAGGAGATGGGCCAGCCCAAGTGCAAAAAAAAAAGAGAGAGAAAAGGAAAAGTGATAGGCGGGCAAGCCCACGCACGAAGATAGACCCTCTACTCGGCCTCATTCGATTTTTTATACCTTTTTATAAATTAAAAAAAAAAATTACTTTTTATGACAATTTTGGAAAAATAAAGACCATTCAATACGCCGTGCAATAATAAAAACACGATACCTTTTAATGATTTTTTTTTTTTTTACTTTTCTTTCTTCTTTCTTTTTTTCTTTTTCTTTTTCTTTTTCTTTTTTTATTTAAAATTTTGTAAATTTTTTTGATAAATTTTAAAACTAGGGACGCAAATGCTCCTAATGTCTATATGTAATGCAATTTTAATGAATTTTTTTTGTTAAGGAGTCGGAAATTAATCCCTAAATTTCAAATGTAATTAATAAACACTTAAACAAATCGCCAAAATTTAGATGTCAACAATATCTTCATATTATCACTTCATGCATTTTTTAGTAATGAATGAGATAATTTCACTTAATAACTTCTCGATTTTGTAACGATAATTCATAATGTTTGTCCTACAAAACCCAATGGGAATATGCTCATATATATAAAAACAATACAGCACTTTCTGTTGCCACATTTTTAGGGTCCATTTGTTTTGGAAAAAAAAAAAGAAAGGGCTCGAGATTGATTTCTCAATATCTCTTTTCATTGAATTTCCTATTCTTCTCTAAACGTTTTGAGCAGAGAAGAGCGGCTGCGTCGATCAAGTACTCACTTTGCAAAATTTTGTGAGTATTATTAACTGTGCAAATAGTAGGGAGTTGTCGTTATGCCCAAGGTATGGTTTTATGTGAAGGAATCATAACAGAATTTGAACTCTGTCGTTATCCACCTTACTTTATGCTTTTCTCAAATCATAGAAAGATTCCCAACATATGGAGAGCAGAACAGTACCACGCAAGAATTCCTATATATAGGAACCGAAGAGTTAACACATCTCCATCAAACATTAGTCATCAGATATAGCAGATTCACAATTTAGACGAAATGAAATCAAAGAATCATCTCCTTTTTCTCTTTCTCGTTTTCCTTTCTCTTTCTTCAGCTTTCCTTAGCAAGAAGACTAAACATCACAAACCATGCAAAACACTAGTCCTCTACTTCCACGACATCATCTACAACGGCAAGAACACTGCCAATGCCACGTCGGCAATCGTCACAGCCCCTCCAGGCTACAACCTGACCATCCTAGCCGGCAACTTCCACTTGGGGAACATCGCAGTCTTGGACGACCCGATCACCCTTGACAACAATCTCCACTCAAAGCCGGTCGGCCAGGCTCAAGGGCTTCACATGTATGACACCAAGAACACTTTCACGGCTTGGCTAGGGTTCTCATTTGTGCTCAACACGACGGAATACAAGGGAAGTATAAATTTCATCGGAGCTGATCCTATATTGGTGGAGGAAAGGGACATATCTGTGGTGGGTGGGACAGGGGAGTTCTTCATGCACAGAGGGATTGCTACTATCATGACCGACACTTTCGAAGGCGAAGTTTATTTCTGGCTTCGCGTTGATATTAAGTTTTATGAGTGTTGGTGAAGTAGAAGAATGTGGCTTGATTGAGATAAATGTTGATTTAGAGGGTTATATATGAATTGGGTCTTATTACGATCAGTGTGATGCTTCATGAAATAAATTTGTTTTTCGAAGAGTGAAGGTCATATGCTATTTATATCATGCTAAACATTTTGTTCCTATGTGTTTTCATTGCTTAAAGCTCATTCTAACTCTGAACCGTCGCCATTGTTTCAGTTGGCCGAAAACAATGTTAGATAAGACAACCACATAGTTTAGAGAATATGGAGTTATCATCGCATTCTTTGGGTCAATAGTTCAGTGAGGTAGGCTTTAAAGGTTGGAGTGAACTCACATATTACAAATTTCCATGTAGCAGTTCTCTTTTAGTTCAATATGCTCGATTGCACTGAAAATCGAGCATATTGTATTATATCACTCAAACTGAAACTTCGAATTTTCGAGGCTTGATATTTGACCTGAGCTGGAGTTTGTAATTTGTTTGTTTCAGCTTGAACTTGCTCATTCGATGTGTGTGCTGCTTGAAATCATCTTGGACAAGAAAAGAATTGAGTTCAAAGAACCAGCGACTCCAACTCGGGAAGCTCACCACATGAAAAGCATAGTAATTTCTCTTAAAAGGTGAAAAAAATGATGTTCTCACATGAAAATGCACAAATTAAGATAAGAGCATCCGTTGTATTTCTTATTATCTTATCACATTGTGCTTTTATTAATTCAGTTATGAACTTTTTAATTGTACTAATTGAGTCTTGAACCGTTTCACATTTTACCTATTGAGTCTATCCGGCCAATTGAACCGTTTCACATTTTACCTATTGAGTTTATCCGGCCAATTTTGACTGGAAATCAATGACGTAAACGTTGGTTATCATATGCAGCATCAATTGATGCTAATATGTGCAATTTTTAAAAACATTTTAATATTTGTTCAAATTTTTTTTTTTTTCTTTTTTTTTTTTTTTTTTTTTTTTTTTCTTTTTTTCTTTTTTCAACTTTGGCCTACGAGATCATCAATTAACTACTACCGACCACAAGCGAGGGCCGATGACTTTCACATAGACCAATGATATCACAATCTTCCCAAACTTTTCTGATGCAATCGGTGAAAAGGGAATAGGCTTAAAGGTATTACCTAAGTTTGGCCAATGACCCTCGATCCTATGTATCATGAATCGATGTTAATATGTACAATTTTTAATAATATTTTAACATTTTTCAAATATTTTTATTTTTCATTTTCTTTTCTTTTCATTTTACAACTTGGGCCAACAAGATTGTCGGTTGACTACCACCGACCACAAGCAAGAGCCGACGACCCTCACCCGAGACTAGGCTATGTCACAATCTTCCCAAAATTTTCAAACATGGTCAATGAAAAGGGAATAGATTTATGGGTATTGCCTAAGTTTGGCCAATGGCCCTTAATTAAGCCCGGACTCTCTCAAGTTCATAAGTCATGTGATGTTGGATTTCATTTTAAGTTAGATTTGAGTTCTAAAAGACTACTGCATGAGACAAGAGTTGCCACTAGCCTATTAAGGTCATCAAAAACCAAGCAAAACATCCTACACAACCAAAGATTAACCAAGTTCGAGGACGATTATGCTAACAATCTCATTAGCGTCCTTCTAGTTCTCTAAGGACGCGTTTGGTAACGTTTCTGTTCCGATAAATAATTTTTGAACAAAAATATTTTTTTTTATTTCTATTTCCGGGAACAATTTCTGAGTATAAGAACGTGTTTGATAACTGCAAAAAATTTATATCCTACAAATAGAAATGTGTTTGGTAAACTTGTATAATTTTGTTATTTCTTTTAATTTTTTAATATTTTTATTATATTTTTCCCTTTTTTTTTTTTATTTTTTTTTTTTCTTTTTTTTTTTTCTTTCTCTTTGTGGCCGGTTGCCGGTCACGACGACGACTAGCAACCAACTGGGCGAGCTCGCCGGAGCCTTGCCAAGCCACCACGAGGGCTGGCGAGCTTGTCGGAGCCTCGCCAAGCCACCACAAGGGCCAGTGAGCTCGTCGGAGCCTCACCAAGCCACCGTGAGGCTCGGCCTCACCAGATCTAAGCGAGGTTGAGCCTCGCTAGTGGCCTCGATGGCTAGGCAAGCCTCGGGCAGGTAAGCCTCGGGCCAACGAGCCTCACCCTCATCTGGCCGATGGCCTGCAACCGGCCAAAAGGAAGAAGAAGAAGAAGAAGAAGAAGAAGAAGAAGAAGAAAAGAAAGAGGAGAGAGAAAATTTGTTTCTTAGAATTGTTCTCAAAACAAGAAACAATTTTTTTCTACTTCTTGTTTCTATTCCAAATCTGTTTCCAAGAACAAAAGTTTTACCAAACGTGTGTTTTTTTTTTTTTTTTTTTTGTTCCCTTAACAAAAGAACAGAAATTTTTGTTCCAAGGAACAAATATTTTTGTTCCAAGGAATAGAAACAAAATTTGCCAAACAGGCCCTAAATTGATGAGACTGTTCATCTAAGTGATCAAGCATTCTTTGGTACCAGTTATGATTCTAAAGGTTTTTGAGTCACTACATGTTCATGCAAATGTTCTTTTAGGTTTTTTTTTTTTTTTTTTATGTTCCTAGGGTTATCCCAACCGCTCGAGAAAGGAAAAGAAACAACCAATTTATTTAAAGTGCGACAATGAAACACTCAATGTATCAAAAGCTTAAAGTAAAAGTACAAAAATGAAAACCCAACACTAGTTAGGCAAAAAATATTACGTTGCCTTATTATAAGCCTCGGGATTTGATTTCCTGTGAGCCAAATGGGAATCTAAATATGCATAAAATTACTCTAAATATATGAAATTACGCTAAATAATCATAATCTATGCAAAATGGATTATCTACAAAAATGACTGTAAAATACCAAAGAAAAACAATGAATTAGGAAAGTGACTTTAGAAAATTAGGATATTTTCAAAATAAAAGTTATTTCTTCCCGAATTTAACATTATCCCACGGTTTTTGATTTTGGGGGGATCTTCCAAATTCTTCTCTTATTTTTTTTATAAAAACATTAATTCATTAAACCGATCTATGCTTGATTTACATGAACATGGACCAACTCAGAACATGAATATCACAATAACCAAGCTTGGATCAACCTTTTCAAGATCGAATTTTGGTTTGGGTATTTCGCCGAACACACGGTGCGCATCAAACTATCATACCAGTTACCTCAGGCCATGTCCATGGCTTTCAATCTTGACCTATAGATGATTTTTAAGAAGAAATAAAGCATCAAAGTGATACCAAAATATGCAGAGAACAATATTAACTAGAAATCTGATCCTAAAACATACATTAGCACCAATGAAATTACCCTCAAAATTACGGGCCTAACCTATTTTTTGCAAATCTAGATTTGAACCTAGGTCAGGCAAACAGGTTGCCCTCCTAGATCCAAGCCCGATACTTATCACATGCGTGACGTACAGGATAATATGCTCAATCCAAATGCAAGTATGTAATGTGTTTTCAAGTGCAACAAGAAGATAGGAGAAAGACCAACTACGAACATGTATGGATTGACTCAATTTTTTGGCTTAGGTTCTAAGCAATCTCAGGGTTCACACCAAGGTTTAAAGACCAAACCAAGTTGACCTAAGCATCATTTGCATTCCTATTTAACATTCAACAAGTTCATGAAGATGGGTGATGCATGACAAGGGGTATGACAAGTCAAACATGCAAAACTCTTGAAACTGGTTCAACAAGTCAGAAAATTCCCAGCCCAAGGAATCAGTATTCTAGCTTGGTTTTCTTTAAGATTTTCCATGGTCAAACCGTGTTCAATTGGAGCAAAAATACATCTAGGATCATTAAATTGCTTCCTAGTTGCTGGGTCATGCTCTTCTTGGCCAGAGGAACCAAGGACTCGCTTCCCAAAGTCACACAAAGTTGGTCTCCGGAGCTTTGAAAATGAGATTTGCAGCGAACAAAAGTGACCCCGAAGGCGCACTCAAAAGCCTACGCCTGGACCTCTTTTGTCTACTACTTTGACACCTGCTCCAACTAGATGGATACTGGTTTAGTCCAAAAGTTGCAGTTTGCCTCAAATGTCTCTCACTTTTCACAAAAAAGCTCGCTTTTCCCTTCTTGTGACCAACTGGGCTCAACACCGCAAAAAATTTCGAGGTTTTCTGGGTTTGCGGGCTTACTCTGTGCACTCTGAAGCTGATCAGGGACAAAGGCAAGCTTTTATTAATCTAGAACGCGCCTACTTGGACTCACAACAAGTTTTTTGGTTTAACATTCTCTATTCTTTCAAAATCTCACTCTTTTCCCAGCTCGCAACAAACCCTTCAACACTTAAAAGAAATTTCATCTTCCCTTTCCCACCAATAGGGTACTATTCAAGAGGACTTAGGAAGCTTTCCCGATCTCCATTTGGGATATGCAATCTATGGTTGGAAAGATATTGGAGTTTACTTTCATTCTCTAGTCAAAGGTTTTGGCTAGTTTTGGCTGACAGTTTGTGAAAATTGTGAGTTTGATTGAATTGTCTATTTGAAATTTTTGGGCTAAAGTTGGTTTTTTGGGTTGTTTTTGGAGGTCGTCGAGAAATCTCTCAAGTCTCTTGTCTCCAAATTTTTATGCTCCAAAAGAGCATGCTTCAGAGCATATACACTAAATTAAGCTAGCTTTGGTCAATATCTATCCACGCACCAAGATTGCAAATGGAGTTGCTTCACCAACTCTCTATCAGATTTTCAAACTTGTACGGCCGCTAAGTCGACTAATTTGGTTGAGATTTCACGCTCTTTTCCTAGCTTATCCATGAACAATTTTTGTCAGTTTGCACACCTAGTGATTGTCTTCCACATCAGTCGGAGATAATACTGATTGGGCAGCTAAATAGGATATGTGGAGTCATGATGTTGCTTGCTCAACAACTTTGAATTGTGGCCTAATCGTGGACTGGGTTTTGGTAGCTAATTTGAGTGCTTTGATCTATCAAATTTGCTAGAGTTTTTTTATCAATTAGCAAATTCATGTATACTACTTTAAGCCACTCTATAGATTTTACAATTTTCTCTATCCAATTTTGTGAGAAAATCCCTCAAAGTTGGCCATTTTCTTATTTTCTTGCTTCAAAATCACCAATTTTATTCAATTTGATCCTTTTGGCTCAATTTGATCAATTTGACCTTACCCAAGTTTAATTTCAAGCTTAATAAAGGATAAAAATGATAAAAAAATCATGAGTTAAGGGCTCGAGCTAATTTTATAAAATTTGCAAACTAGTTTGCCAACTTTTGATTATTTCAATTTGGCCCTATCTTACTTTGCTTTAATTGCAATCTGGCCCACCCAAGGTTTGTCTAGTCACATTCAGATTCTCAGCCTCAATTTTTCTTCTTCTTCTTTTTTCGGAAAGTAGATTTCGAAAGAAATAATTCCATTTAAATTCTATATAAAATGACTAGATATTCTATATGCAAGAATTTGGCACTATATATTTTTGTGGAAAAACAATTTCCAATTTTTTCAGAAACATGTAAACACCATCTTTGGGCAAAAGTTTAGGTATTATCAGGCAAGGGTGGTTGGCCCTCACCAGCCAAAATTGTAAATGATAATAATAATAAAACAAAGAAAAGACAAGACAAGAAAAAAATTAATTGGAAAATAAAAAATGTTGAAATATTATTGAAAATTATTCGTGTCAATGCCGGTTATGTCATATAAAATGACTAGTGTCAATGTCAGTAATTTTTTGCCAAAACTAATTAGATGAACTTAATTGATAAAATGTGAAAATATTTAAAACTCAATTGACATAATTAAAAGATTTATGACTGAATTGATAAAAGTGAAAAAAAGTTTAAACTCTTTTAAATAATTTTCCTGATAAGTTCATGGCAAACTCCCTCGAGTCAATATTTAATTATCTTCTTGTTAAATCATATTGGTTTTTTTATATGCCACAGAAATATGTCTTTCTTTTGAATTAAAATGATGTCAGTCAGGCAACCCGAATTATTACATGCAGTGTTTTTCCCCCTTCTGGTTAAATCTTGCTATTCAGTTGCGTGCACTTCTTTTTTTGCATTTGACTTTTTCCGCCAGCGGATCACATGCATTCAAACATCTTACTAATCATTGTCCGAGTAATTATTGAAACGCGCAGTTGGCCTCGGTGAAATATACCAACTTCTATTGACGTGACGGTTGGTAAAATCTCCAATAGTAATTCCAATCATCCACCGCAAAGTCCTATAATTAAGACCGTAATTGCGGAAATGCAGTAAACTTGGCTATTTTTCTCCGCGATTGTACTAATCGTTGGGCCATCCCATCATTCAGTTAGGGATTGGTACTAATCGTTGGGCCATCCCACCGTTCAGTTAGAGATTAGCTTGAAGGTGGAATACCGTACAGAAGGACTAAATTACACGTAAACCAAAAGTAACGTGAAAGAGAATTCTGGCATTCATGTTACTCTGGGAGGGATGAATGAGACCCATCAACGGCAAACCTAATTTCCACTTCAAGGAAACACATATTATTATGTCCCATCATTTCCATATTTATTCAATTAGGCTACGTTTAATCATCTAAATTTGGATTAAGATAAGATATAACAAAATTGGATTACAAATCCTTCAAATATCCTCTTATTCGTAGAAAACCCCACCACATATTGTACTGAGCAATAGACAAGCCTCGGGTCGTCGAGGGCATCACAAAGGAACCGGGGAGGTAGTCGTCATGGCGATTTGGTAGACAAGTTGTCCGATATAGAAGTGAAGGGCGGCAACAAGGAGATGGATGCCACATGCAATGCCTAGGTGCCTCTAGACGTTGAATCCAACAATCTAGGGATAGTGAAGGATGGGCAAGAGGTGGCTGGATATCCACCAGTAGATGGCGGTGGAGCAGCAAATAATGAGGGAGGACATGCCTCTATCGTGGACCCCGCAATCCTTCAAGTGCACTCATGAAAGGATTTGAGCTCTTTGATGGTGATGATCATGTGATTATAACTTATCCTTATTACCCTCAATCGCCGAAACATGATCAGCTTGATAGCAGTGACAATCGGCGATTATCAGAGGCAAAGACGATTGCATGGTGATTGAAAGTGACGATAGTTAGCAATTGTGGAGGTGGTCGTTACGCGATGGCCACCGAAGCCAAATGCATTACTCCATCTTCATCATTGAAAAGAAAATATTAAATTATTTTAAAAAGAATTTAAATTTGAATTTATCCCACCTTTTATTCAGATTTTTTATCCAGGTATGTCTTGGTTTATCCTATCCGAAGGATGTTACCAAACACTAGGTAACACCTCTTTTTAGAGGAAAGATCTATCAAAGCAGAAAGTCGAGAGCCAGCTTTTCCTCTCTCTTTTTTTTAAATGGAAGGGAGGGCTTAGGGCTTAAAAAAAGGACTCCTTGATTCACCAACAAGCCATAGCCAAGCTAGATGAGAAATAAAAATAGGGAATCGGCCGCATCAACTCTGTACTAGTGCCTCCAATCATAACGATAGCCGTGAAAATGAAGCTATTCAATTGGAGACAGTTGTTTAAACCCAAAAAACTAAAAAAGTTGGAGGCAGCAGTAACACGGGATGAAAAAGCTGCACTTTCTATTGTAGTTCTAAATTCCTGGTCCAGCAAGAAGAATGACGTGTGAGCCAAGCCTTTCAAGAGGTTATCCCCTTAGGTCCCCTATATAATGAGCATTAGATCCCCATACAAGCTCAACGGCTCAAGTCTTTGGCGAAATTCTTTCTATCAATCGATTGTGCTCGAAAATGGGTGCAAAAGTAATCGTTTCGCTCCTCTTCTTGTTCCTAATTTTCGGCTCCAACGCCGATGCAGCAAACAAGCGCATCCGCAATCGCCGCCCATGCAAGCGGCTCGTGTTCTTCTTCCATGACGTTCTCTACAATGGGAACAACGCGAAGAACGCGACCTCGGCCATAATCGGCGCGCCGGCTTGGGCCAACCAGACGATTTTGGCCGGGCAAAGCCATTTCGGCGATTTGGTCGTGTTTGACGACCCCATCACGTTGGACAACAATTTGCACTCGAAGCCCGTTGGGCGTGCCCAAGGGTTCTATATCTACGACAAGAAGGATATCTTCACAGCTTGGCTTGGCTTTTCGTTTGTGTTTAATTCCACCCAGCACACGGGTAGCTTGAACTTCGCCGGGGCTGACCCTTTGATGAACAAGACCAGGGACATTTCGGTAATTGGCGGCACCGGCGACTTCTTCATGGCCCGTGGCGTGGCTACTCTGATGACGGACTCGTTCGAGGGAGAAGTTTACTTCCGGCTTCGCACCGACATTAAGTTGTATGAATGCTGGTAGTGGATTCATTATAGCGTCAACGTTGTTAGGATACAAGGGAAGGTAATGTGCGCAACTGAAGTGGAAGAAATGACAAGTACTGAGACTTTCAAATAAAGTTCTGCAAATCTATTGTTCCCCCCTTCTGATGAAGTTTTCCTTTGATATATTAGTTGTCTTATTTTATCTTATCCCACTTCGTGGTGGTATGCTAGTTACATGCGAGCTGGTCCCAAGACACTGTATGGCTTTGGTCCGAGTTTCCGCTTTTAGGGTTTCATCATCACAGATTTTGCAGCTGTGGTAGCGAGATTATCGCCTTATCAAGAAGACTTCCTCGCTCTTACTGGTTCTATCCGCTCTCTACATCATAATAGCTCGCACATTCTCTATTACTTTGTCCTAATAAACTGTCCTAAAGTCCTCCTGTTTTTCATTCAAATATATCAACTTTTCAAATGTGGGTCAATATGAGATTTCGTGAAGACTACGGACGGAAGATGACAAAGTCGACACTAATACCATCAAATAGCTATTGATTATCGACATTGGCATCTCCTATGACCTCTTGATGTGATCCACGTTAGAGTTATATTAAATAGCTAAAATCGCTTAACTCAGTCCTCTCCCTTCTAATCACCCAACGCCTAAATGGAGATGTACCAATTTTCTGAATAAGTGAGCCATGTCACATATTGTGCTTTCACTTGCAGAGAAAGTAAGCCAGATTACGGCGAGACGTGGTAATTTAATTGATGAAAGTCTCACATTGAGTCGAATCTGAAAATTTGAAGTATTTGATTAAACAGAGAAAAGTTTTAAGAACTTAATTTTAAAAGGGGCAAAAACCCAGTACTTGCAATGTCATTATCCCCTAATTTGATGAAAAGTTACCGACTAATTGGATTTTCAACTCTTGCTAGAGTTACTTATTTATTGTGTTCTTCTAATTTACCAAATCTTCTTATCATTCACTTAAATAAGAGTTAGCAATGCAAATCTAATTTAGAACTTTTAAAAGAGTTGGTAACTTTAAGGTGTTGCTAAAAAAGGAAAATAAAAACTCGCAAATTGTAAGAAAAGATGGAAAATAAAAATAAATAACGTCGGTACGTAACTTAAACGAGAGTTGATAAACCAATACTGAGCAATCATATAATAGAAGAAAAGTTGGCGAATCGCACTAATTTAGATCGTTGATCCGACGGCTGACGCTCAAGCCCATTGAATTAGCACTAATCTGGGCTCTTGACCGGCCCGCAAGACTTTGGACCAAGCCCATTCATTTCGCAAGGCGGCAATTCAAATAGGATGGGAGTCGTGGTGTGTCGACACCTTCGACACATCCGTCGACACTTTTGAGACATCCCCGCGGCTTCCTCGAAATCAACGTCCGGCACCTGCCTGATGTCATGCAAAATATAAATAATCATTACCATAATACTCCAAATTGAGGATAGGCCTCGCTTCTTTTTCGTGGGATGCTTCGGAGAAATCTCGTGGCTAACCTCAATAATTAATTATTTCAGTCCATTCCAAAAATAATTAATTATTCGTAAGATATTTTTCCGAATATGATCATTTGTATCACTTGAAATAATTAACCAATAAAAAATACTTCTACTGTCGATAGTAATTTATGTTCAGATATTTTCATGAATATGAAAGTGTTTCGCGTTCACTCATTTTTTGTAGGCTGTTATTTTTGTAGAAACTTTTTCGAATTATTTATTTTTTGGTGAAATAAATGAGATTAGAGTGATTGGTTGTTCATATTGCACTCTATCTTTCCCACTATGCATAAAGTGTTGAAGAGCAAATAAGAACATGAGTTGAAGCCAGCTTTGCCTTTGCGAGTACAGATTTCCCCCGGGATATGCAGTAGAATATCCCCCGCGCGGTGCACCGGATGCATCAGGCATAATAAATAAATAAAAAGGTCCAATTATATCTTATTGTTGTGAAGAAAAATCAAAGCATTTGTTTCTAAAGAATAGCAAAGCTATATGATGTCTCTTGCATTCTGTCTTGACAAGAAGAAAGTTTCTTAGTATCGGAAGTTCCTCCTTTAAAATGAATTATTCCCCTCGACCGGTGATCCAAACTTTGTGAAGCTCTTTTAGAATCTAAATGGGTATAATTAGAAGTGAATTAGATGATTGGAAAGCTGTGAACTTCACACGATAAAGTATTTTATCACAGCTGTAGCTAAACTTTTTTTGAATTGGAAGTTACTCTTTTCAAATGACCTATTGGCTTGTTATCTTTCGTTGTTTAAGTTGAGTGATTAGATTGCCATTCATGAAACTCCTTATAGTGATAGTGCTAAAGTGCCAAATTATAAGTGTTAATGATGTTATGTTCGGTAGAAAATCCTCTACATGACCATGAAAAATGAACAAAACTATCTTAAAGTTCAAGATGAAGCATCACAAGTGGTTTAATTTGGTAAGGTGAGATGTAAAAAAAAATATAAGACCGGTATAATGTGTCTTTTTTATTGCATGAATAGTAAAAAGAGTAATTTGCGCAATTAAAATTGGGAGAGATGTAGTCCTAAATAAAGCTAAAGATCTAACATGGCAGATTTTCCATTAAAATGAATCTTCTTTTACCTTACTAGTTAGTCATCTTTACTACTCGGCTAGAAAATCATCATAAGAAAATATATCGTCGATTGCATACTTTTCAATTTGAAATGAAAAGATAAAAAGATTCATAACTCTAAAAGTCATGCGAAACATATCAATTGCAACAACACATCACTCAAGTTGATATGAATAAAATGATATTATACTTCCTTAATTCTCAATTTGAAAAAGAAAAATCAACTCATAATTATAAGAAGACCACTTTAATGTAATGCAAATTATACTCTCATTCCACCTAAACAAAAATGTTTTTTTTTTTGCAACATTCGTAAGAATAAAAACATTGGGTTAGAAATCAAAGAGTATAAACACATTAAGTAAATAGCGTGATATAAAAAAAAATAGAACTCTATAAAATCCTCATTGGGTGAGATGACCTTCGTACTAATCAAATTCATCTAATGTATCCAATTGGGTAAGTAAAAGTAAGAATAAAGTAATAGATTGAAAAGAAGAAGAAGTTGAAACCATGAAAATTCATCCAAGAGGAACAGGCCATCTCACCATCTGACTATATAATAAAGAATATGACTTTAATTATTGTGTTGGAAGAAAAATTTAAGACTTTTGTGTTCCGATTGGGGAATTTCGTAGGATTAATCATGGATGTGCCTATTCGTTGTTAACACGATGAGAACAAGCTTTTGTCTACCTACACGTGCTTAAATTCAGTAAAACTTGCACATTTCTGGGGGAAGCCCCTTTCATTTTCCTGTACCACGCCCAAATATTTCATTGGGGAAAGCATCACGGGAATCCAGGGTGGGATCCTTACCACCCCGAAGGGGGGTTGTGGCGGAGAGCCCTGTGAGATATATCCATTTTCACCCGAAGGGGAATCCATTGAAACGGGAAGCCTTTTAAGGTCATGCTTAGGACCTAAAAAGGAAGAACCATGAAAATTCATCCAAAAGGAACAAGCCATCTCACCATTTTACTATATAATAAAGAATATGCTTTAATTATTGTGTTGGAAGAAAATTTTAAGACTTTTGTGTTCCGATTGGGGAATTTCGTAGGATTAATCATGGATGTGCCTTTTTCGTTATTAACACGATGAGAGCAAGCTTTTGTCTACCTACATGTGCTTAAATTCAGTAAAACTTGCACATTTATCTTAGAAGAATAGCTAAATATCCTGAACATAGATTTTCAAGTCTAGACATCAATACTTATCATATTTTGAAAAACGTTTCCCTGTTTTTTTTAGAGAGGAAACTAGAAAAATATTTTTTGTTAACTCACTAAATATTGATATTTATTCATATTTTGAAAAAAAAAAATTGGTTCTTTCATAGAGGTGGCTGAAAAAATATTTTCCGTTAACTCATTAAACATTAGAAAATGAGAAAAATATTTTCTGCAAGACAAAGAAATCGATAATGTTAAGCCGTTTGACTTTAAATCACTGCTCGAGCTAAACTTGACGTGATGTGATAGGTATTGATGAGGTAATTTGTTTTTAATAATCTCAAAACAATAAAGAAAAATTTGGCCTCATGCTTCGACTTGTTGGCCACTGCAATGATTTTTCCGTGGCGGGTAATCTGTCGACCCGTGACACTAAAATAGGAGCCCATCATTTATGATGAAGACTAATTTGGTCCTCAAAAGCTCACATATTCATTATCATGGAAAATGAAGATAAAACAACATAAGATATTGCTAACTAGTACACTTGAGACACTGATTAACAAAATTTCACAAAAAAGACACGTTTGAAAATCTTTCTTTGTGAAAATTATCCAATCAATCATAAATTTATTATACAATTACCAATTTAATAAAATTATAGGTTTCGTCCAATTGCCGTCAGAAAATCGCTAGTATTAGCGATCCATAAATTGTCTATGTAAACGTGCCATGTAAAATGACCACCAATAACTGGACGTTCGATCAATAATTTTCGGTGGCAAGTGGTTGAATGCTTGTATTGAAATTTTACTATTAAATTAGTATTCATACGATTGTTTTAGGACTAATCCGATAATTATCTCCTTTTTTTCATTGTTGTTTGGTTAGAACCGTTTTTCTTTTCGCACGTGTCATAGTTTGATTTCCATCTTATCCGAAACACTCGAAAAGTTTCGGTATCTCGAGAAGCTGTAGAAGAAATTTCTCGTGAAAACCGAGGTGCTTTCGCACGGTTTCTTTTCATAATGTTCAAGCTCTCGAAAATTACCCTTTCAAAATTTCGAAGGGGCAATTAAGTTTTGGTTTCTTTTTCTTTACTAAAGCAACATCAGAAAAACTATATTCATTCATTCACATAAGTTATCTGACACGCGGAGCAGTCGCCAACTGGCGCAAGTGGGATCTCAAATAAAAAATATATATATTAATAGTGTAATTATCTCATGGTTCCCATGAACTTGGTCGTCTAATAGGTGCAGGTTCTTGGCATTTGCCGGTGCTACGAGTGGGACGTCTCACAATTCGTCCAGATTCAACGAAAATTCAAAGATAACGACATAGATAATTAATGAAATTTTAATTTGTGGAATTTGGCCTTTACTCTTAACTCAAATCTTTAGACTTTTGGTATATGATTCATTTAGTTCGTGAAATGATAATATAAATTATTTTATATAATTTATTGACTAAATTGAATATAAACCAAAAGTCCATGAGTCACATTCGGATCATATTATATATTGAGTCACAGTTGAAAAATTATACTAAACAAATTAAATGTTCAAAATTCATATAATTTGTATTATTTTCTCAAAATTCAAACTCAACTCTTAAACCGGACTCGATTGTTATTAGCACAAAAACATCTCCGCTTCCCAATTTACAAAAATACCATAGAAATCGTTTACTATCGAGCTAATTCTCTTAAAAATACCAACTTTAGATCAAATCCCAATTTCATTCCAAATTTTATTGTCTAAAAAAGATCTCAAACTTTGATTCAAATCCCATATCTCCCCATGCATCCAAAAATCATCACTAATTTTTTCAAGATTATCAACATCAGGATATTGTTATTGTCTCATATGAAGATAAGCTTGTTTAACCCACCGGTGGGCAGCTGAGTTGGGTTAGCTTTGGGCACTTCATCACAAAGGTCCCATGGTCGAAACTTTGCAACTGTTAATATGTCTTAAGTGAGGGGCCATGGTGATAGGATCTTATGCTAGTCTCCCTTGAGATATAGGGGCCCGGCCGTTCGGTGCCATTTAGGCACGGGAGGCCCGTGGTAGAGTCCTCGGTTACCAAAAAAAAAAACGATAAGCTTGTTTATAAAAACCTCGGGTTATGATAATAACTAGCCCTAATATTGATAATTTTGAAAAATGCAATGGCGATTTTTGGATGCATGGATAGATTTGGAAGCATAGTGAAAATTTAATGCTTAAACAAAGAAGAGTTCGGGGCAAAATTATGATTAGACATAAAGTTATGTGTTTTTTCACTTTATAAAAATTAGGCCTTTAATGTCATGGACACATGTCACCTTGTGCTTCCAGTAAAACCTTACTTTATGCGATCGTAAGAAGATAGACTAAACGTTGATTCGCGGATTATTGTACAAAGGACGATCCCAATCGGTAAGACATTCGGCGTTTAGTACTCTTCTAATTTATCAATGACTACTGTACAGAGTCATCTCTTAATTTTTTCCGCCTACCGAAAGTTCTTTCCAACAAGTCAAACACGAATTCCCCTGTGATCTACCAATGTCTCTCCTCCCAAGTTGAGTTCAACATAATCCATGACTCGGCAACCTCAAGGACCGATGCAGGACAATTATTGAGTAGGTGTAGTTTGGTGCAAAGAGCGAATCACGGTCGAGATCCAATGCTATCATGCGGATGAGAGGGACAACTCGTCATGTAGCGAGTGAAAATGTATGGAAAAGGACGCATTCACACCTAGCAACATTAATCCCAGAGTTCGATCCACTAACCCAATTCAAACAGGAAGGTTCCGATAGCAATCGAGAGTCCCTTTCGGCCCTGGCAATGTGCAAATCTTTTCTTATACGTTAATGCAAGTAATAGAAAATTTTGTCGCCCCCGCCCCCTCATAGGGTCCAAAATTTGAAGAAAAGATCACGTAGGCCCGCCCTACGTGCAACGTGCCCGATAGATTCACTACGAAATCGCGCACTTTATCCCTTCCAAGTCAGATCAATACCCAACAAGAGTAAAAAACAACTCTCTCTCTCTCTCTCTCTCTCTCTCTCTCTCTCCATGTTACAAGAGGTCGCCTCAAATATGGTAAAATGACTCTGCGGACTCCTTTCTTCAACCATGCCTAAACCCTAAAAAGTGAGTGTTGCGATGGAGAATATCCTTGAGATTGTTCCATAAGTTGTGAGGAGGGAATATTCTTGAGAATGTTCAGTGAATTGGTACAAGCTCTACTCCAAATGGACAAGCAATCTCACTTCACCGTGACATCAAAGCTCTCTTTCTCGCTCCACACATAGCACATAATTGTTCATCCTCGAGGTAAAAAGATATTTTAGTAATTTGAAGATTAAATTCGTGCCAAAAAAATTTGTATAGACTCTGAGAATTTGACTACCGATCAGCTGAATCCTATCAAGCAAAAAAATCTCTCAATATAGAATTTATTAGACAATTATGTGCATTAGGTACTTGACCTAATCATCAAGTGGCCCGAGCCGGGGTGCTAGCCTAGACTCACCCTTCTTTTAAGAAATATCATATTCTCTTCATAATACAAGTGGAGCTTAAGTGGACACAAGCATATTCATTAGCTTGAGCTGCTCGGGTATATCGCCAAACTCATCATCAGGTTTAGTTGGCACATATGATAATTTTTAGGAAGCGCTTAACTTATCACTTTTGTTGGGTTCCTTTTGTAACAATCACACTAGTTTCAAGCGGGTTAAACCCTCTAAAGAAATACTCAAGTGACCAAAAATCTAGTGACCATTTTGGGTGTGATCTTAAGGGCACGAATTGTACTTTTCTGGTTAGAAATTAATTTTTGGAAAAGAAATAGATTTTTCTATTCTATTCTTAGATAAATTTTTGAACAAAAATTTGTGTTTGATAATAACATAAAATTTATGTTCCTGAATAAAATTTCATTTGAAAATAACACAAAATTTCTCCCTTTCGGGAAGTAGCAGCGGCAACTGATGGCCGGAGGGCAACTGGCGGCAAGCAATGGCAGGCGATAGCAATGACGACGGTGAACGATAGGCAATAACAGCATGTGGGTGGTCGACTAGTAGAGAATACGTGTAATGAGAAAAAAAAATTCTTATTTTTGTTCCAAACATATTTATGGCCAAAATTTTATTCTAAGAAAAATGAAATTATATCACCAAACGGATTTGTATTCATAAAATAAGTCAAATAGAAAAATTGTTCTGGAACAGAAATAAAACGATTGTCATGTGCACCATAACTTTTCTATTTATTGTGGGGTTTAGGATGCCTCAATTCCTCTGACTCAAAAAAGTGACGTACTGGTCGATGTCAATCCGCATCCCTTTTTTCTTTACCATTCTAGAAATATGCGAATGAGTGGTGCCTTGTACTAGTTTGCTTCTCGGAGTGATCGTCATTTGCCCCATTCGATTGGTCTGGGCAGTCCCCCTTCGACCCATGCACCTATTGAATAGGGTCTGCTCCTACAACATGTGTAATGGTTTGACCCTCCATGGGGGTCAACCTCAAATGTAGTACTCAGATGACCCAACGAAATGTAATCTTTACAACTAAATCTTTATGAATCACTAAATCTCTCCCCTTCAATGTGAGGAAAAGATTAGATCCCCAATATAAATGCTTTTATCGATCTTTTGACTAAAATATTGTGTTTCGAGCGCTTGAGGTAATTCATAACTAGTACTACAACCCGAGCTTTTTGCATGCTCTATTTCATAAATTGTGAATATATATCTTCAACATTGGTTTCATGAGTTCGAGATTAATTAGGATAAATTTGAACAAATTACCAAAAACAGAATATAGTTATACATGCAATAAAAAAATCAGAAGAGTTGGCAAAGGCCCACTTTCCTCAAATAAGGATGAACGATTTGTACCGTAGTTGATCTATAAAAGTCCTACTTTTGAATTTACACTATCTTCTACTCAAATGAACATCATAATAATGTAAAGACGTAAACCTTTTTTCCCCATGGGTATATAATAAAGACTAACTTTAAACCGCAAGTAAATATATATTCTTATGATATTTTTTTCATAGTAAAAGCATGAGATGAATAGAGCAATAAAGGCGTTATCTTAAAAACCTCTCTCGCCTACACACCCTCCGTGATTGGCACTCTTCGGTGGAGACGGCTCTTACAATTATGGAAGGAAGACACTAGAAGTGTCATAAAATGTGTATCAAATTTTACTTTAGTACCAATTTTATTTTAGACCAGTTAAGTGCCACTTTAAAATAAAATAAAAAAAGTAATCACTTAAATGTCAATTTTGATTTGAGTTGTCAGAAATCCATTGTTGCCATATTTTATTAATTTTTCGATCTTACGTGACTCGCTGGCGTGCTCAATTAACATATGACCCATAAACGATGTCATATAGTAAGTTAAAAAGTAATCACTTTAGTGCCTATTGTTATAAAAAAAAAAAACAATTACTTCATTGTCAATCGTTGTTAAAAAAGTGATTACTTCAGTGCCAATCTTAACAATAAAAATAATCATTTTAGTGCAAAAGAATGTTACCTCAAATAAAAAATTTAATAATAAATGCCGCATAATTTCTCTGGTAGAAATTTCTTGCCAAAGACACTTAGGTGATCATTTTCTTATGATTTTGGCACTTAATTGAGTTAGTGAAAACTTTTGGTACTAAAGTGAGCATCGTACACATCCTATGGCATTTATAATGTCCTTGTCCTTGCAATTACACGTGAAATATCCCTTCTTTTCTATAGTTTATTAAAAAAAATCTAGAACATTAAATTTGTCACACAAAAAAAAAAATCCCTTCTCTTCTATAGTTTAATTAAATCGTTTCCATCAAACTACTTTGGCAACAAGAACCATCCATTTTACAAAACAAAGCTACACAAAACATAAAAGTTGCCATTACCATATGCTTTTGAAATCAGAATGTATGATATGCCCCGAGTGATCCAAAAATTGACCATTTCACAAAATAAACAAGTACTTGAAGGCTCCAACTTAAAAAATAGAAAGCATCTAAAAAATCTATTTATTTCGTGAAAAATGAATGATTTGAAATATATATATGTATATATTTACAAATAATCGTTTATATTACTTATAGATATGAAAGAACGAAAAATAATTTAATTATTTATAAAAATATTTAGATATAAGTTGTATTCGATAATATAAATATTTTCTATTAATTAATTATTTTAAGCGATACACATGATTATTTTTAGAAAAAAATTTCAAATTATCCATTTTCCGTAAAACAAACGTAACGATGGCTCATTCGTTTCGCGGAAAATATTTTCCATGAAAATGTTTTCCGATTTTCCAGTGTTCGTTCAATGGAAAATGAATTCTTAAGGGAAAATATTTTCCATGTAAAGGAAAAAGTCTTATAAATTTGGGGAAAATGTTCTTTTCAAAAGTGGAAAACATTTTCCTTACTTGATCTCTCTTATCTCACACATCTACAAATCATCACTTCCTCCTCCCCTTTATTCTTCTTCTTTTCTTTTTTTTATTCGAATTGTTTTTAAATTGTATTTTTATTTTTTTATTCAAATTATTTTTAATTTTTTTTTTTTTTTTTTTTTTTTTTTTTGTTTTCATCTTCTTCTTTTCTTGGCTAGTCGTCGGTTGTCACTAGGTGAACCTCAAGGTTGTCGATCTCAAGCTCGCGCTCGTCAATCTCAAGCTCGCGCTCGTTGATCTGGCGAGCCTCGAGCTTGACGCTCGCACTCACCAATCTAGTGAGCGGAAAATATTTTCCTTACCGAACACTGGAAAATATTTTCCGAAACATTTTCAGATTTTAGCCGAACACCAGAATATATTGTCATTTTCCTGAAAAATGACTTATGGAAAAATATTTTCCGGAATAGGACTATTTTTCATGAAACGAATGGACCCGAAGTATAAATAAACGATCTTGAACCAAGTATTAACTACTGAAAAAGCACTCTAAATAGAAGATTCAAGTCAAAGATATCGAGATAAAAATGTTCTGAGGAGACAGAGGGGTTTGAGACCCATGGTGTTCGAAGAAACATATGAAGAGAGAAAATGGGTTAATGAAAAGTCCACCGGTTTGTGAAGTTCCACCTTCTGAACTTGATTATTTTGAGAAATGGGATTCTTTTAAATGGCATAGGGTAGGACTTTGTCGATTAAATGGCATAGGGTAGGTTCTTATTCTCGATTAGTAAAAAGGTGCAAAAACAAAAATCGGGACGTGTGGAATTTCGAGACCGCACATAATCTTGGGTCTTTTCATTGCAGTTCAATTATTGGGTTTCTGACCAAAAATAAAAATATTGGGTTTAAACTATTAACTTATGCCGAAAAATATCGATAATTATTACGCGTTGAATTGGCCTTGGTATGAGAATTGAGTAGCTGTTATTCTATTATAAAGCGGCAGCCGGCAAGGCGCAATTCTCCCCCATATCCCACCCATTACTCTCTTCCGATTTTCTTTTGTCATGAGACCAGACATACTATTCTTCATGTACGAAACATTCGGATCGCCTAGCCAAAAAAAGAAAAAAAAATTGAAATTATGTACATGTGGCAACCGCATAAGATTTTATGGTTATGTAAGTGATTATTAATTGCTCGAATGCAAATTATATATATACCCGCCTCACAAAAATAGATTACAAATATAACCTATGATGTTCTTGATAATAAGAAAGTTCGCCAAAACCCATTTTCACAAAAAGGAAAAAAGAAACCAATCCTTAGATTCAAGTTAATTTCACAAGAATATATTACATCTATAACGACATAAAATAAGTTAAATTTCAAGACTATTAGTTTAAAATTGAGGCGAATCGATTGCTCTAGACCATCGTGGGTCGGTTTTTGGCCAGCACCAACAAGTCAAATTTGAATGCGCTACATCAATGGGATCGATCAAACTGGTGGGAAGGTCAAGACTCCAATAATAATAATCTCCAAAAGTGAGCTGCCGTGCACTACCAAGGACCCTCGAAAAAGAATGGTGCTCGCTCGTTGGTACCCTGCCTCCCCATGTATTCACCACTGAAATGGAGAGAGAGAGAGAGAGAGGAGGAGAAGAGAGGGGAGCTGCACGATGATGCTTCTTCATCCCTTTTTGCGGGTGATGGAGATGGCGCAATGGTGAGCCAGCAACACTCCACGTGGCGCGATCGAGTGGTGGGGAGATAAAGCGGGGGGATGGGATTCTTTGACCTTTTGTCGCGTCGGGATTTGGGCCTTTTCCGCAAAATTTAACTTCATTTTCCCTTTCGTCAAGCGTGACTTGGCTTCGAACTCGTTTCGGGAACCACTCTTTTATTTATTTATTTATTAATTTATTCATATATATTGTTGAGGGTTCCCATCCTTTTCCTGATTTTAGGTCAGGAAAAGCCGGTTTTCTTTTTTTTGTCGGTAGGAAAAGCCGCTTCGGAACGTGGAAAACCGACGAGATATCATCTTTTCTCGAAATGGGAACCCCTCCCTCCGAAAGCGACGCCTTGCTCCTGCGGGGCATATCGCTTTGTCCCTTTTGCTCGGGCATATGCTTTCTCCGGGCCATTGATTGAAATTTTCATTCCCCCGACACCCGTATCGGAATGGGGCGAAGCGGTGGGGCTATCTCCCTATAGCCAACGTCGGGAAGGAATTGACCGGTTGCGGACCCGCCCAGCCGGCGTATATGACCCCTAAATCAAGCCGCGATCACTCGTTTTTGGTACCTCGTATGCAATTGTAGGACATGACTCGCGCGATATTAACGAGTTAGAATTGCTTCAGTCGATGTGTGGTGATACGTTCCATTTTCGCACTCTTTCAAGTCAATATTGTCGCTACCATGAACAGTAGCATCATCTACAGCCAACTGGGTGGGATATTGAGAGCGGCACAACAATTGTTTCGAGGTCAAGTCATCGGTCTTGTCGGCTATCGCCCTCAACCACCTCCCTCATCCCCTTCTTCCCTTCTAGTACTTCTTTTATCTTCTAATTTAGAATCATCGATTTTATTTTTTTAGTAATTTCAAGTGCAATGTTAAAAAAGTCCAACTGAAATGTTAGCCACGCCAATTAAAAATAAGGATCGTCGTCATTTATGTGTATTTAATAAGAGTGCGCATCAATCTCTCGAATCATATGACAAGTAGGGTTTTATTTAATGGCATCAATATGTGATTTCTTGGGGATGTGGGCAATGATAAAATCATGTTTTTTTTTTTTACCCTCATCTTAAAACGCAATTCTAAATTCCTCGATTTATCATTTCTTTCTGTCTTTTGTTTTGGCACACGCGTGATCAAGCGACAGTTTTAGCCTAGGAGGGAAAAAAAAGGGGGCGGCGGCGACAAGATGGGGCGCGTGAGCAAAAAGGTCACGCGAGATCCGAGCAGCGGGTGAGTCACCAACGGCCAGAAAAATACCGAAGTCGATGTCTCCCCGACGTAGCGCGTGCAGCACGCGCCCCTTAAGGCGCGTGAGCCCGGTTCGTCGAATCCAATGACTAGGTCGCGAACGCCCACGGGATTTTCGTTCCTTCCCGGTTTCTTTTTTTTGGTTTTCCATTTTCCTTTTCTTTTTTTCTTCTCGCGTGGTGCGCGCCCCGGTCGCGTTCGCATCGCCTCGATTTCCTGTCCTCCCCCCTTCCCACGCGCGCGCGGCGACGACCCGCGGCCGACGCCCCTGGACGTGGCGGAACCGAGGAGGGAGGGGGCAGAGGGGAGCGCTAGCCAATCGCGTCGCGCGTGGGCGCGACGCGCGGTGACGTGTCTCGTGGGGCGGGGGCGGGGGCGGCGTCTGGTCCCCGCCCCCCTCCCCGCGTGCCCCACTCGTCCTCGTTTCGCCACGCCGGCTGACCCCTCCCCGGCCGTTGACCACCCTGCCCCGCCTCTTCCCCTATCCCAACAACCACCGCCGATTTTTCAATTCCTCTTTTTCTTAATTAAACTCCGGTTTTTCCTTTCTTCTTTCTCGGTAATTTCGTGGTTCCTTTCCGCTCCCGGAATTTCCTTCTTTTTTTTCTTTTTTTTTTTATAAAAGAAACGCGATAATTATTAATTACGAATTCGCGCACTGGCTGACGTCATATAACAACCCCGCTTTTCTTTCTCTTTTTTTTTTATCGGTGCCCCCTTCAATTTTTCGCATCGGGTTTTTGGATTTTATTTAATAATCCATGGATCGACGTTTGGATTTTCATTGGATTTCGATCGAGACCATACGTGATATTAGCGGCACGTTCTTCTGGGTTGGGGGGATATTCCTTTGGTTTAAGGTATCTATCTTCCTAAATGTTCTTTTTTTTTTTTTAATAAGGGAGGACTGATATGTATTTTTAATTGCGTAATTTATACGGATTTTTGGCGTTTCAACGCTCAAGTCAGCCACGGAGGCATTCAAAAAAATGAAATTGCCCCTGGAGAAGCGGCTGTTCGATTCCTGTTAAGGACCTTTTTCCGCTTACTCGACCGCTAGAGCTAAATTCAAATGTATCTCATGGATTGAATGAAGTCACGTATCACGGGCCGACTTGATGTGTACAGTATAATATGTTAATACTTTCGTCGATAGTGATTAATGAGGACACTTTTCACGCTTAAACACTTTTACGCGTGACAATGAGATAAGCATGAGACTCGATCTCGTCATATAAATCATACGTCTTTCATCGATCCTAACTGAAGAGAGCCGTGTTTAGGGCCACATTCACGTTTGAAGGTTCGCCCTACCCTTCTTCCTTCTTCTGCTCATGTAAGAAAGACGCGACGGCCTCGCGTTATGGAATTCATTTGGCACATTCTATGAAGCAGAGATATGGAAGGACTATTCCCAAATTTCCCATTTTTAATTGATGACGAGTCACTAGTGATCTCATTATGTGTTTTAAACTCGAATAGGAAGTAAATTGGAATTTGTTAAGAGCGTTCTGATGTGACTTTTTCGAAAGCACGTAATTGGTTAGTTAATGTGTATAGAATGTGGTGTTTGGATAGATCCAACGCATTATTAACGGGACCAAAAAAAGCAGATTAAAAAATGAAAATAGGAAAATAATTATATATCCCCCGAAAAAAAAAAAAAGAAGGAAAAAAAGATGGGAACCCAAGAATATAACCCTAGTTCAGCTGATGATGCATCATCTCAATCCCACACTTGTTAAACCCCCCGTCCCCCTCCAGCTCAAGTCGTTTCCTTCGACGCGTGCTCTCTCTCACTCGTACGCACTCTCTCTCTCTCCATATCTCTCTCGAGCGCCTCTCCGATTTCGTCCTTCCTCCTTCCTCCCCACCTCCGCCGCCGCCGCCGCCGCCGCTGCCGCCGCCGGCGGTTGTTTCCGGAAGGCTCAATCCAATCGCGCGCCGCGCGGTTTCTGAAGGTGAGCGGCCTCTTCAATCCCCCTTCTCCCCCTCCCTCTTGCATCGCGCGTTCGTGATTTCGGCTATCCTTTTTACCGAATTTCCGTTCCGAGCTCGCGCTTCGTGCGGCTGCGGAATCCGTCGGCTCCGCTTTGATTTGCTGTAAAGTCGGGTCCTTTTGCTTTCCGGGTGCGTTTGTCGTTCGGGAGCGAAATCGGGCTCTGAATTGTTCGGGCTGGCGTGGCCGCGCTGAGCGGAATTCGGGACGAGATGTGCAAAGATGGTTTTTTTTTTTTTTTTTTTTTGATGAAAGAACTCTGAATCTTTCCAGCCTTTTCCCACCAATCGAAGAGGGCTTGTTCGTATCCTCTGAAATTATCGGAAGGATGTTTTGGCTTTCTAGCCTTGCTTCTTGCTATTTGCATCTTTTTTATCAATCAAATGAAAAAAAAAGAAAGAAAGAAGGATTTTGGACAACTGTTTCGATCAAAGCAAAGCTTGTTAATTGTTTCTGGAGCTAGAAATGATGAAATCATTGTCTCTGTTTCGCTAGTTCGTTTCGTGGTATTTCTCTTCTTTTTTCTTGATAAGCAGAGGTGAATTTCTGAAGCGCCGTGCGGATATTTCGATTGAATCTCTGTGCTTTGCGGAGGTTTCTTGCGTGTTCTGTTTTCGTAGTGATTTGTCTCCAATCGTGTTTTTGAATCTGAACAGTGACCCGGTCCCCTGCATGCCGTCTTTCATTAGTATCTCAATTCGTTTTGTCTGTTTGAACATTTGCACTGTGTCAAGATCCGGTCTAGTGAATCTTGTTACTTGTCCTACCGTGTGCATTAATCTGTGAGCTCCTGAGTTGGATATTGCGGGAAAAAATCGCCCACTTCGATGCATATAGTTTGCATCGTAGATTTGTGCAAGCTTTTCTTTTTTTTGCTTCCCTAGTCTGAGATTTTCATACTGCTTTTTTTTTTTTTTTTTCCATTTTCTGTAGTGTTTTCATCTGATCTGCATAATCTTTTTGCCTAGCTTAAGATCACGAGAAAAGCAGCTACTTCTTGGTTTTTACTCTGCCTGACCAACATCTTGTTCATCCCGTGCTAGTTCGGTGATCTCGTCCACGTTTGTCTTTATAAGCTGTTGTCTTGGACAACATATTTAGCTACTACTTTTACTCTGTATGTCTATTGATTTTATGGATGTGACGCTACTTATTTGTTTAACTTAGCTAATGCCTGTGTGAATGATTTCCTTGCTTTGATTTTCAGGTTCTCAGTTGCTTTGCTTGGTGTTTGCAATCCGTATTTGCTCTTTTCTCTGAGAGTAAGACATCTTAAAATTCTGTTGACTGGGACTGAAATTAGAATAAAAAATTTGTTTTCTGGTGGAAATCGTGCATTGATCTCTTTTTTGTATATTCCACTTTCAAGCACTTTACATGTGTGAGAAATGTAGGAGCTCTGTGACCTGAGGTCTCTGATAGACGATGTTTCATGGTAGTTTAGTGTAGTGCATCCTTTTTGCCCATTCAATACTGGGAAATGTAATCAGGGATATGTGATGTTCTGACCATTCGGTAGTTTATAACAGTTTTTTGTTTCATTTATTGGTGGAAAATGATGTCCCTTTGGTTTATAGATATGTAGCTCATCACTTGTGTGGGCCAAAAAATATGCCAATCTGTTGCTACAGTAGAGGGATGTTTAGTGAACAGTATAAACTCCGAGTAAAAACTGTCAGTCAAGTGGTCTCATGTGATGGGTGGACTCTTGAGATTATAGGGTGATCGATTCATTTGTGTTAGCATCTTCTTTAATTTAATTTTGATAGCATACTTATTCCTTCCTTGTGAACACCAGTGACTATTATGGTTAAGAATTTGTTGAGGTCAATATATTTGCCACTGAATTATTTACTCTTTGCAGGTAATTGAGAGTTATGGCCTCAGTCTACACCAATCATACATCCTGAGGTTCTTCTAAGCTTGTGGAGCTGTGATCGTTAAAGTTCGGCGTTAAATTATTTATCAAAAATGGACCGCAAAGATACTTCTGGTTTTGTCAGTGGGGGAGGCATGTATGGCTTCCACTAATTTCTAACTGTAGTTTTGTAGCGTATAGCATTATCCCGGAAGTCAGGCAGACTGTTATTGCGTTGGCATTAGGTTTGGACTATTGGCATACACATTGGCACTTGGTTACGATATGGATGCTGGGTTCCAGAATTTGGGTTTTAGTGTGCAGTATTCTTCGAACCCCTTCAGTCTCTTGGGTGGTTCTATGCAGGTTGGGGGCTCTAAAGGTGATTATGACACCATCTTAAGACTCAATTCCCCTGGCTCTTCCTTTCATCTGTCACCTATTCCGCAGGGCGTCAAACGCAAAAGGAATTCGATTGATGGAACTATGGAGCTGCAGCAAGTTGGCTCTCCGCTGTTCCTTGGGCTAGGCTGGTGTTCTAGTTCTTCTGACAGCAAGGGTAGCTCGGCAACTGCTTGCACTGCGATATCCTCAGCCAAGGAAACTGAGGGGGAGTCATCAATGGTTCTTGATTTGGATTTCACCCTCCATCTTGGATGTGATAAGATGCCATGCCCAAAGAAAGTCACTACATCAGATGCTGAAACATTCCAGATGCAACCAAAGGTTGACCTAGAATTGAGTCTTTCAACTGGTCCCTCAGAATCAGGTGTCACCAACGTTCATCCAGATTCCCCGCCATTTAAGCTGGGGAAGGGAGTTTCATTGGCAGGCTGTTTATCAAGTGCAGAAGTAGAATCTACACCACGCTTCTGGAAAGCAAGCGTCCCTCTGCCCCCACTGAACCAAGAGGCTGGCTTCTTCCTCAACCAAGATGCCAGAAATGCGGCTTCCTCGTCGATGGTTCCAAACCTGTCTTCAACTGTAATAACAACGCCAAACAGTCCAGTCACCTGCACTTCCGGGATAACAAAGAGGCTGCCGCAGCAGCGTAGTAGTACAAAAATTTGTCAGGTTGAAGGATGTGGAAAGGGAGCGAGAGGTGCTTCTGGTCGCTGCATTTCCCATGGAGGTGGCCGGAGGTGCCAGAGACCTGGCTGCCCCAAGGGAGCTGAGGGCCGAACAGTCTTCTGCAAGGCACATGGAGGTGGCCGGCGCTGTGAGTCCCTTGGGTGTACTAAAAGTGCAGAAGGACGTACGGACTACTGCATCGCCCATGGTGGCGGCAGACGGTGCAGCCATGCTGGGGGTTGCACTCGTGCTGCCAGAGGGAAGTCTGGTTTGTGCATAAAGCACGGAGGTGGTAAGAGATGCCAGAAAGAGGGTTGCACGAAGAGTGCGGAAGGCCTTTCCGGCCTTTGCATCTCCCATGGAGGCGGCCGACGGTGTCAGTCAATAGGCTGCAGCAAAGGGGCTCAAGGAAGCACTCTGTTTTGCAAGGCGCATGGTGGTGGAAAGCGCTGCACCTATGCAGGGTGCACCAAAGGCGCCGAGGGTAGTACTCCGTTTTGCAAGGGTCACGGTGGAGGAAAGAGGTGCTCCCACCAAGGAGGTGGGGTCTGTACCAAAAGTGTCCATGGGGGAACAGCTTTCTGTGTAGCCCATGGGGGAGGCAAGAGGTGCGCAGTGCCTGGGTGTACAAAGAGTGCGAGAGGACGAACTGATTCCTGCGTCCGTCATGGTGGGGGTAAGAGGTGCCAAGCTGCTGGGTGTAGCAAGAGTGCTCAAGGCAGCACTGACTTTTGCAAGGCACACGGTGGCGGCAAGAGATGTGCCTGGGGACATCCTAGGTCAGGTTTTGGTGGGGAAGGTAGCAGCCCATGCACCGCGTTTGCTCGTGGGAAGACGGGTCTTTGTGCACTTCATAGCGGCCTTGTTCAGGATAGGAGGGTCCACGGTGCCATGGTCGTGGGCACCATGGTGCAGAGCCCCACGGTCACCCAACTCGAGAAGGCAAAAGAAACCGTGACCACAGAGAGCATGAGCATTGACGTGACCAGGATCACAGGTTCTGAAGTGACTTCATCTGGCACAGCGTACTCTGGTCTCCAGCCCTACGGTCTCGGCAACGCTCATTACCCTGTCACAGATGGAGGCCTCTCATCCATGTCTGTCTCTGTTCCAGAGGGTAGGGTCCATGGCGGAAGTCTGATGGCACTGCTCGCGAGCGGCTCTCCTCTTGGGCCAGCTAATGCTGAAGGTTCAGTTATCGATCAATCTAAATCCGTGAAGTCCATGGTCCATTGGAGCCAGATGTAAGCCACGATGTCTACTTTGCAACATATCCTGCCGTGTCGCAGATGGAGTATCAAGTCTATAGTATCCCCGTGTGTTTTGCCTTCTCCTCTCTACTGGTTTGCTTAGTTTTATAACGGCGACTTGCTTGTAATTCATTGCAGGGATAAGTCGTTAGGTGGTTAGTCATTGATGCGTCTGAGTCCTGTTTCTGTCTCCGCGTCCCTGCTGTAAATATTTTATGTGTATTTTTAGCTGGTTGGCAGCTATTGTACCTGTAACGTCAAGTCGGTCCTCCGGTCTGTCTGCCTGGGATTCTGGTCATGTAATAAAGCCTTTGTTATGTGTTTATGTTTCTGGGGGCGAAATATAGCTCGTGAAATTTGGCCGCTCTTGGTTTATGTAAGATAAGTGCCTTCCCTCCGAGATCATCACATTTTGCTTTCTCCGTTCTGAAATCCAGGATGGTTGCTTTTTCTCTTTTGATAAGGTGCTCCTGCATTCGTTAGCCTTCTCTGGATCATAGAGAACTGAGAAGAAAGATACAAAACTTGAGTCTAAACGGTGGAGTCTGGTTACGATAATGCCGGTATCGATCAACGGATGAATCCAATCTCATTAGTCATTGGACAGAGGATGAAGAAGCCATACATACGTCTGGTTCCATCAGGTTGCAGAAGCATCAGGGGTCGTCCTGCCCGAGACAATTTCCAGCGGTCGGGCTGATGATTTTTCGCCTTTCAAAGACGTCCACGTCGTTAATGAGTCGTCGTAGTCGGTACCAGCATCGTACGGTCTGCATCATAACTCGGCTAGATCCCCCCTTTTTAAGTTAGGCTCGCACGTGCGTTGCAGCATATCTGAGAGACACGGACACGATGTTTTGGTACAATGAATTTGGAGACAGATGCGGTCGAATCCGATTCGTTAAAGTTCAAGATCATCGAAACTCCCCAAGCCCAAGACCAGGCCCAGGTACAGGCCCATGACCAAGCCCATTCATTGTCCATCTCAAATTCAACGCGTACTTTTCCTCCTGTTTGATTCGGACAAATTCCCTGCCATACATGCACCTTCGTCCAGTCAACTCCTCTCTCTCTCTCTCTACCTCGTTGACCAGCCTTTGACTCTCTCTCTCTCTCTCTCTCTCTCTCTCTCTACGCCAATGGGCAACTGCAACGGCCTCCCCTCCGCCTACGCCCGCCACCGCCCGCCGGGCTCCGCCGATCCCCACGGCGGCAGCGGCGACAGCTCCTCCTCCCCCGGCCCCCCAGCTCCAACGGCCTCAACATCCGCCCTCACTCTCCCGGGCCCCCGCCGCCGCCGCCGCCCGTCCGTCCCCCGCCGCTCCGGCCGCCCCCGCCGTCGGCCGCGTCCTCGGCCGGCCGATGGAGGACGTCCGCGCCACCTACGTCTTCGGCCGCGAGCTCGGCCGCGGCCAGTTCGGCGTGACGTACCTGGTCACGCACAAGGAGACGAAGCAGCAGTTCGCCTGCAAATCCATCGCCGCGCGCAAGCTCGTCAACAAGGACGACATCGAGGACGTTCGCCGCGAGGTCCAGATCATGCACCATTTGACCGGCCACAGGTACATCTTCTCTCGAAATCGATCCAGCTGTGTCCGCTGATTCAAATCGAGCTAGATTCATTCTGTGATTGATGATGTGTCGGTGTCGAATTCATTTAGGAGGTCGGTCTGTTCTAGCTAAGAGTAGGTCTTCCAGCTGGCTAAACTTTGTGATTGGTGTTTATTGCCTGTTGTTCTTGCATCGAGTAGGAATATAGTGGAATTGAAAGGTGCTTACGAAGATAAGCATTCAGTGAATTTGTTGATGGAGTTGTGTGCGGGCGGTGAATTGTTCGACCGCATCATAGCAAAAGGGCATTACACGGAGCGAGCTGCAGCGAACCTGTGTAGGCAGATTGTGACGGTGGTGCATAATTGTCACACTATGGGAGTTATGCACAGAGATTTGAAGCCTGAGAATTTCCTCTTTCTGAGTCCCGACGAGAATTCGCCATTGAAAGCTACTGATTTTGGCCTCTCTGTTTTCTTCAAACAAGGTACTTCTGGTTCTCCTGTTATTATCCATTGCATCATGTGTGTGTGTGTTTCCTTTTGTTATTGTAGTAATTAAAATATAAGGCACTGCGATGTATGATTCTGATGCCGATGAGAAGAAATTTGGCTCAGGCGGCATTTAATGTTGTTTGAGTATGTGATACCTGTTATTGCCTACATTTTTGTCATATGCTGCTCAGTTATTCAGTTTAAAGCTAGAAGATGACCCTGCAACACTAAGATTATGGTAATGTGGAAACTCCTGCTTCTGCTGTGGCATATAAAAGAAGTTTCTTCATCCAAATTCTGAAAAAAGTATGGAACTTCTGAGTGTGAATTTTGTGGCTTGAAATTTCAAATTTAGCACTGATGAAAATTGTAGATCATCAGGTCTTGTGCTGTGGTTCTTTTTCTAGCTGTATGATGGTATTTAGGTAGTATGTTATTATATGTACAACTTACGGTAATATCCCTTTTTCTTTAAACTTCTGTTTTCTTTGTGTAGTTACACTGTTACTTATTTATTTGTCTGCAAAAGAACAAGGTATTTCCAGGGTATTTGTGCACTATTAAAAGCATGGACAAGAACAGTTTCAATCTTGGAAAAAAATAACATTTTTATTCTCCTATGTTGTTTCCTAACAAATGATATATATTCCTTGTTGATGAGCTTGGAAAGAACTTTTGATCTTGGAATTTGGAAATGCTTGTATTTCCGATGTCCTGAATCCTGATGAGATATATTTTTATAATTGCTTGTGGATCATGTTAGGAGATGTATTTAGAGACCTTGTCGGAAGTTCATATTATGTGGCCCCTGAAGTACTGCGCCGTCACTATGGTGCTGAGGCGGATATATGGAGTGCTGGTGTGATCCTTTATATCCTGCTTTGCGGTGTCCCTCCTTTCTGGGGAGGTATGCTTCCTGTGTCTCAGTAATGACCAACTTATTTCGAAGTTATTTACCATTTTTGGCGAATTCTTGTGAGAATTTCTGTATTTCTCATTTCAACATTTGATCTGTTTAGAAATGGATGAATGACAATGTTAGTGGAGAAAATGGAGCCAGGACATGAGAATTATTCATTTGTTCAAAATTTGTTGTTTATAGTTACAGATCACCTGGCTAAGTGATCAAATTTACGTTGCTTCTTGCAATCAGCATGGGAATAGTTCTTGACATGTGTAAATGATTAGGTTACCATCAAGATCAATTGATGTCACTGTTAATAGGAGACAGAAGATATTGACAGTGCTTATTCCACCTTGGCAGTCATCCTCTTTTTTTTTCAATTTTATGCAGAAAATGAGCAGGCCATATTCGATTCCGTTCTACGGGGGCATGTTGATTTTGTATCAGATCCCTGGCCGTCCATATCTAGTAGTGCTAAAGATCTGGTAAAAAAAATGCTACGCGCTGATCCAAAAGAGCGGCTTTCTGCAGTTGAGGTGCTAAGTAAGTAAAAATGACTGTTAGTGATGAGTTTGTTATTTGTTGATGGGATATGCTGCACTTTCAAAGTCAAAACAATTTTGACAATTATGCCAACAAATTTCAGAAGCTATCCCTTTGTATAGAAGATTGAACTAGGATTTTTGTGCGCGCATTGGAATAGTATCACTTTCTTTGCTTATTTTCAATTTTCTTTATCAGCTTATAGATTAAGGAACTTGGAGTAGAGGATTGTCCTACGAAAATTGAAGCAGGGGGCTAGGGCTATATGCAGAAGAACAAGCATGAATTAGAAATTTGCTAATAACTTTATATTATTATTTAGCTTTTAGGAAATTTAAATAACTATTAGAAAAACTATATTGTTGCTTCTACTTTTACCAAAAGGCATGTGTTTTACTTTACAGGTTTTTACTATGTATAAGGTGTTGTTACTCTGAGAAAATGATTCTATAATGCTGAACTTTTGTAGATCATCCTTGGATGAGAGTAGATGGTGATGCTTCTGATAAGCCTTTAGATATTGCTGTCTTGACTAGAATGAAACAATTCAGGGCAATGAACAAGCTAAAGAAAGTGGCCTTAAAGGTGAGAACATCTGTGCTGTTAGATATTTTTCTATCAGCTACTTCATGTACATGATTTGTCTTCCTCTTCATTTGACTAGAATCGGTGACTCCATTCTCTTGTCATGGGGTTATGGAAAAAGAGTAGGAGCAGGACGATTGAGCTAACTCCACATGATTCAATTTTTGTTGGTTGATGGCCAAAAAGCCAAAAATAAGAAGGAGAAACAAGTTTGTAAATTTTGGTTTGACATGGTTTTGAGAGCAGCAATTTGAAAAAGCTGTTTTGCCAGAACTTTCTTGTTATTTCTTCTTTTCGTTCCTCCTAGTATAGATGTTATTTTAATTGCACCTATTAGCCTTGCATTTGGATAGCTCATGCGACTCAAATGTTTGTCTTCTCCACTTAAAGGCTTGTGCTTTTGCTGGAAAAGTTTTAAGAACTACAAAACCTTTGGCGACACACTTTTGTTGGTGCATATGTCTAAGGGTTATAGACAGCAAGGCATAGACCATGGACAACTTAGTTTTCTGTTTGTCAATTAGAGACGATAGCTTTTATTGCAATGGTCTAGTGTAATTTTAGTTCTGTTGGAACTAGAGCATTCATTGGCTAGCTATTATGAGGAAATAAAAGTTCAACAGCTGTAAAGCTCACTGTTAGCTAGAATTTGGAAAGTTTTTATATCCATTGTTTTGTCAAGACGGGTATTGAATATGGTTTGATTTATAGTTCTCTATAATAGTGCACATTCTATGAACCTTTTCCATTTACCATATTATCCCGAGAATTTTGTGGGAAATGCTGCATGAAGATCCTCCTCTACCTAAGTACATCTTGATCAATAGATGTCTACAGTGAACTCAGGTGTCCATTTCACAAAATACATGTCTATGGTTTCTTCACCTTTAGCAATCTTATTTTGCGTTTCTCGTCAAAAAAGGAAAAAAGAGTAGATCTATAAAAGGCTTGAGCATCTGGATTAAGGGCAGCATGAAAAATTGTTGCTGGAACTGTTGTGATTCAATGGTATAATGTCATTTCTTCGTCCCTCTAGGTAATTGCTGAAAATCTTTCTGAAGAAGAAATTATGGGGTTGAAGGCAATGTTTAAATCCATGGACACAGACAATAGCGGAACAATTACTTATGAAGAGTTGAAGGCTGGTCTTCCGAAATTGGGTACCAAGCTTTCAGAGAGTGAAGTTAAGCAGCTGATGGAGGCGGTAATGTCCCCTCTCTTCTCAATATGATTTCCAGTTCTCTTCCTGTTTTTTTAAAAAATAAATAAATAAAGGAAGTGCATGGGTGCTCCTGGATAAGAAAATATTTGGTTTTTCAGGCTGATGTCGATGGCAATGGGACGATTGATTACCTTGAGTTTATAACAGCCACTATGCATTTGAATAGAGTGGAAAGGGAGGATCACTTATATAAGGCATTTGAATATTTTGACAAGGACAAGAGTGGGTAATTTCCTATCTTGCACTTGAGCATGATATTTTGATCTTACATTCCCATTCAAATCTAATTTTCAATCAATGATATATTTTAGAAAAGTATGATGCTCACTTGCATGTATCTGCTGCCCTTTGAAGGTATATCACAATGGAGGAGTTAGAGCATGCACTTAAGAAGTACAATATGGGTGATGAGAAAACAATTAAGGAGATCATTGCTGAAGTCGACACTGATCATGTATGTTATTTTCTTCTCTCATGTCCATTCATGATCAACTATAGTGCATTAAATCTGCATAAAATATCGCTGACTTGTGGTCATCTCCTATTATGACGAACAGCTCAAATACGTGGCTATCAAAGTGTAATTCATGTATATTATGTAACTTAGCAAAGTTGGTTTAATGAGTATAGTTATGCAAAAGTGACAAATAAGATTGACGGTAGAGAAACAACGGAAGATGGTCCAGCCTTTAGCCTAGTTCCACTGGTTAAGGAGAAGCAGCAATTCACCCGTTCAAAGTACAATAAAAGAGAGAGAACTCTCAAGACCCATGACCCACATATACACCCATTATATCTCACCCACTTAGAAATATCACAAACAGAATATATAAACTAAAAGCCTAATAAAATATAACGTATACCCAAACTGGTTTGTACCTCGAGGCGCCGAGGGCTCAAGCTCCCATCTGCAGTCCTGAGCATTTGGTGCGGGCCCTCCATTTTCAGTACAGACCTCATGAAAAATGATCAATCAGGTCGCCATAATATTTATCGAATTAAATAAAAAATTGGTCTGGCACATAAATTATTCAAGTCACAATAATGGTTGCAAAAACAATGCCTAATCAGGTATAATTTCTAGCTTGGTTGAAGGAATACTTGCTCTGAGCTAAATTTTTGTTGGTAGGTTTTAAAAGTGCTACTTCTACAACAATTTGTGGTTGAGAATGTACAATTAGCGACGTATATTGTGTTTTATTTCATGAAGTGCAAATAAAACATATAAGCAAGTGAAAAGTAGAGCAGGGCATAAAATTAACTAGCGCTCGACTTGTGTAAGTTGGAAATCCCTATTGAACTTCCATGAAAAGGTCTTTTAAGTTACTTTCTTAACACTGTTGTTCCATATAAATCAGAGGACATCATTTCTTCATAGTGTACCTTGTGGCCTGTTGATTGTAATCTTCTTGTGAGATATGTTTTTTAATTTATCAGGATGGGAGAATCAACTACGATGAGTTTGTTGCCATGATGAGGAAAGGTAATCCTGATATGGCACCCAATAGACGTCGGAAACAGTTGGATGGAATATGAAGCTTTTGTTGGCCCAAAATAATGGTGCAATCGGATTGTAGATTGTATGACCGCAACTATGATCGTCGAGTATCAGGATAAGCTTTCAGCTACGGGGTCTGGATTATTGCTTTATGATGTGATTTGCACCCAAGTCATCCATGCCTCTGTTCGCTGCTCCTCCTCAGTGTGGAGATGCAGGAGATTACTGGAAATTTTGTGGCTTGAGTGAGAGTGTTGCTTATTCTAAAAGGTCGTAACGTTCAATTTGTTAAGGTAGATTCTGAGAAATATTAAGATTGATGAATTGCGGATCCCCTTGACATATTTCCAGTTTTGCCTTTGACATTGTACATCAGTCGATAACTGTCCTCTCACCAAACCAAAGTAGAATCACGTCCATTGCACTTTTTGAAGCATTCGCAAACGGCGATGAAATAAGTCGATCGTCTTGTAAGGTGCATGTGTCACAGGTTGAACTTTTTAAAGCATTTGCAAACGGTGATGAAATCAGTCGATCACCTTATAAGGTGGATATGTCATGGGTTAATTGATCTAATGTTTCCTAACTCATGCGGCCAATTCAATCTTATTTATGCTTGACTTACAAGAATTGTAGAGAGGAACTCTAGATAGAGAAACTTCTATCATATTTCTCTTATGAATGAGATGATACAATTTAGGGATATTAAGGCGTTAGTACGAGTTAATTGTAATCATAGGTTTCATCTTTGATCTAATGATGGGTTTAAATCTATCATAATCATTACAATCATTACGTATATGTATAATTACTGCATGGTCCATTTTCAAGAAGTATCTTAGAACACTTAAGAAAACCTTTGAACTTAGGGAAGCGGATCACCTGCTCACAGATGGGCCACAGCTCTTTGTTTGGGAAACTTCTGGAACGCATCAATTTAGCGGCCGCGACACATGCATATTTGTTTATCCTTCTTCCTCCTGCGCATACAAGTGGGCTTTAGGCACTAAGCGAAGTTTAGTAGGTAACACTTCCACAGCTCACCGCACCGCAGTATGATATATTTAAGGCCTAGGGACAATGATTCCGTGGCTAAAGCAGTAGATGAAATAAATCACAGCATGTGGAGTCTACCTGCCGACGAATTTGTATATTGATTTCACGGGGTCTTTATCAGGTCCGGTCTGGTGAACTGCTCTCTAGTACTTAAAAATATAGGAAAAGTAAACTTCAGGGAAGAAGATGAAGATCACTGCAAGTCCGGGGCAAATTGCACCAGCAACATGCGAAATCGACAACCTAGTATGGAGCGCCTCCCTGTCGAGAGGTACCCTTGAAACTCACCTTGTTCTCTCGGAAATCCGAGTTGAGCGCATGCGGGTCAGCTTATCCTGAATAATGGTCTCAAAAGGGATTGGGATTTTCCTACGACTTATAGCTAACTTCGTCTATGTTGGTGGAACTCCCAGTCGCTGTTAAACTTGGGAGTGAACTTTAACCAGACGCAGTCCTCACAATGAAGACGAAGTAATCGTGCTCCAAGCACTTTTTAATATGTCAAAAGTACTTGATATCCAAGAACCGATGTTTCGTACAGCCTAGCCAAGAGATAACGGGAAAAGTGTTAAGATTTCATGTGTTCGGTTCGACCGTCCCTTCATTGCCACTACTGCCCTGGCCAATGTATGTAGCAGTCTTTGTAAAGCTAAAAAAACACGGTGCTAATACTCACTCTCGAATCTTTAGCCGTAACAATTTCACCGGATAATCAAGATGAAGTCTCTCTGATTTAGGGCCCAAAATAGAAGCATGAAAATCCCTCACTGCGCTCGGTAGTAGCAGCAGAACTCCCTAGTAATATCATCAAAAGACGCTAGACGCCTGGGGCAAATGCAAATGCGAGAAACAGATGAAGTCTTGAGATCTTAAGCATGTTAATGAGATCTTAAACTCTCCAACCCTAAAGTGACACAACTTGTAGCAACAAGATGTAGGCAAAATTAAAATACCAATCCACTTTGAAGGCAACACTCCTTATTGGAAAAGCTTCCATAGAGTGAGGTTGCCCTGAGAAAGGACAACTATTGCACTTGTCCGACTCCAACTAAGTGGATGTCAATGGAAAGTGCTCCCATCAGTGTCAAATTGAAGCGAGAAGCACTTGCACACGAAAAACATGATCTAAGCTCACTGCAATCAGTATCCATCAGAACCTCCATTCACTCTAAACATATCCACTCTCTTTGCAGTTTTTGTGGCCACAACTGGAATCTGCCAGGGTTGGGTTGTCAAGGCAGATCCATTCTATCAAGACGAGCCTAGCGACAGACCTTCAAAGCTACCAATAATTTCAATCTGCCCTTGTAGTATCAAGTGTCTTGAACATGAATAAACAATTGCCATAGTTTGAATCACCTGCCGAAGGACCCAGCATGATCTTTTGTCTTACCATGACTATGTTTAAAAAAAACAACCTCTATTATGCTCATCCCATGGAGCTCTAATTCCATACATCTTAAGATAGAATCACATCACTTACAAATATGACAGGTAAAAGTTGAAAATTCAACACAAAAAACAGCACACTATCAACCGGCATAAAAACACTATTTCAACAAACCAATTATAGCTAGCACAAAGATCCACGCAATTCTGAGCATGTCTGACGAAAATGAAGGGACAAAAATCCAGATTCATCAACATCTGAACCCAACAGCACCAGAAAAAACGCGATGAAAACAGGGTTCATGCTAATCATGGATAATTTTAGCAACTTCAACCAAAAAATTGAAAAACTACCCCATCACTGCAAAGGACCTAGTATGAGACAGAAGATTAAATAATTTAAACCTTCTTCTTGTCCTTCAAAGGCCCCCTTGGGATCTTGCTCAAAACTTTCTCATCAAATACTGCATACTGCTTCTTGATCTCAATAGTTGCCTTCTCAGCAAATGGGTCTACCTTGTCCTCATACTTCTCATAGAGCACAGGCACAGTGTGCAGTAATACAAACGCTGTTAAAGAAACGAAACTCTATACATAAGAGTTGATTGGGAGAAATACAAAATTAAACACAATGAATATAGAAACACTTCCTTACCAATGTAAAATAAGGTCAAGAAGTTGCAGCAGCTGCCCACGATAGAAAAAACCCAAAAAACAGCAACCACCTAATTTGGTCGCATTCAATTCTTCCATTAGGATGTGAACAGAAATTGCAAAGCCATGTGTACAAATTCAACTGACACAAATGATCTGGAACAGCACCACACATGCTCAGAGTGTAGCATACAAGCAAACAATCATAAGCACAATTATGAACATACCAAGAGAAACTTCTTAAGATCTCTTCCGGATGCAATCTCCCTCAGTGTAGCAATTCCTTGATTTATCTCAGAGCTAAGTACTGAGGCAAACTCCAAGACAGGCTTCTCTGGTATCGATACTTCAGGAATGTGAGGTGGCATCCTAAGAAAGAACAATTAAGGCAAGATAATCCCATCAAAGCAAATAGGAGGATATCGAATCTAACATTATCTACACTCAAATGGATCTAGTACACCATCAAAAACTTACTTGTGGATGAATGTAGTAGCATTGGACCACAAGAACAAGATTGCCAGGCCAAGGATTAAGACATGACAAACCAAAGTGAGAAGGTGGTACTCAAGCAATTCAAACAGAATCCATAGTGCTGTTGCAACGCCGAGAGCACCTGCTGATATCTTCTTGTTTCTCCATAGGAATACATCAGCAGCTGTTTCACCACAATTAAATTTGAACAATTTAGTAACGAACTACTAAACTTGAAAGCTAAACAGGAAGGTTTCACTACGACCACAAAAAAAAAAGGAAAATTTCACAGCTTTGCAACAAGAGTCTTTAACACCGCCCGAAGTAAATCTCATCCCAACCAAAGAAACCCGCTTTAACTGGACAAGCCAAAGCTTCACACAGGCATCCATAGATGCTACGCCAGCCAGCGCAAAAAATTTGCCCCAGAATGGCTTCAGTCATAGCACGTTCACTACACCATTTCCAGAAAATCCATTCAAGAAATCTTTTATCTTAAATACCAACGAGCCAGATCTAGATCACACGCATAACCATCCCAGCGGCACGAAATGTACCGTCAAATGAAAAACCTCGATGCATCCCATAACGTGCTAAACAATAAAAAAATGGGAAAGTATCTCATAAAATAAATTAGATCAGCAGATCGAATATATAGATTCCGATTCAACCAAAACAACACCGCAGCTTTCCGCAGATCAACAACCAAGCAAAATGCCGGAGCTAGATCTCGACACCGAATCAGAACCCATCACCCTTTTTCAGACACGCCGGCAAGAACAGACCAAAGATCATCAAGATCGCGAAAAAAACAGCTAGAGCAACACGGATCGATCGACAGACAGAGATAGAGAGAATGGACGTACGCTTTCCACCGCCGAGCACCTTGTGCACGGGCCGCTCCCGACCGAACAGGCGGAAAATCTTGGGCTTCTCCTCCTCCTTCGGCGGCGGCGGCGCCGACGGCTTCTTCCTTTCGTCGTCGGAATCGGAGGACGACGACGAGCCATCGTGGTGGTGGCCGTGGATCTTCTCCGCAAACTTCTCCAGGAGGGACTCGGCCTTGTGCGGCTGCTCCTCGTGATCCGCCATGGACGCCGGAAATGCTCCCGAAAAAACAAGACTTTCCGCTACCCAAAAACCCTAGGAACCAGAAGCGACGCGTGCGGCTCGAGGGCGAATCTCAAAATGCGAACTTTCCTCCTCGCCGGTGGCGATTTTCGGATCTCCTTCTTCGTTACAGGCGTTCGCTTCTTTGCACAATCGCTTCGCTTTTAAAACGGGAGGCAGGGGAGGAGTGAGGGGTTTGCGCCTTTTGGCAGGACGACCGGTTCAATCTCGGGCGTCGGATCGGTTCCCGCTTTCGATCCGGGGCGTCCGTTCGGCCCGACCCGCCGGACCTCGAGATTCAGGATAGCGAAATCCGGGGCCCACGCGCACTGCGGGTGACCGAAGGAGGTGAGACCTGATAGTTTCCTTTGCCGCACCGATCCGCACGTTTAGAGAAAACCCCTTCTTTTATTGCAGAAACATAGATTTTAATTTAATGTTCCGGTCGGATTTTCTTTTTTTTTTATCGGTCATATTTACTCTTACTCTAATTCTCACTCTTAGACGTGATAATTTAAACATTCACTTAAAACGAAATTATCCCCATCCCAACCCTGAAGAAGGTAAAGATTCAAATTCTCCACCTTCTATTTTCTCCTTAAAAGGGTGTCCCCTAAAACATTGATATTATATAAACATAGTTTAGACACAAGCACAACACCCCCTGCTACAGCAACATCTCTAGCATTATCAAGATGGGACCTTGGACATATCAATGATTTGACATGAAAAATAAATAATTTAAAGGGCATTTTCTTCGAAATGATTCGACCATATCGCTTATAAAATCAACGATTGAATTTGTCTCAATACTTTATAGTTAATTATTTTGAGTGATATAAAAAAAAATTCTATAAAGTATTTATTTTATTTTCATTAGATATCATGGCTATGGAATGAGTCTCGCTATGTAATGTTTCCAGTCACATCATGCTTTTTGTGGGGCATGGGATTCTTTCTGCACCAAATCTTCACCTATTTTGCCACCTAAGAGAGATGGGAAAGATAATCCGGACCTCAAGTTCGAGATGGTATTGATGGAGGTGTTTTTGCCTCTCAAATTATCTTAGGATTATTTGGGAGATCTAGATTCTAAACTGAATTTTTATCACTAGATAACAAAAAAAAATGGTGCTGAAAAGGCCGGAATAGCGTGCCTCATCTTAGAAAAAAAAAACTTGTCTAGACTTAATTTAAATTGAAGATAATTAATCACAAGCTACTGTTACAATTAATTTATGGACCACGAGGACTTAGTATGGTATAATGATTCGGGTGAACATCGGTAATGCACTGATTTAGTAGTTATGCTCACGTGCCTTGCTCTCCTAAGCCTAGGTTTAAGATTCGCTCTAGCTCTTAGTAACTAAAGCAAATCAAAAGCAAAGCAAGTGGGCAACTTTTTCAGGAGACTATGCGTACTCTTGAGGATTGACTTTGCGATCCATTCGATCCCGATATATATGCACCGTTAGATTTCATGGTCCCTTCATAGATCCCATCTCATCAAACGATGGCAAATTCAACTTTGCTCCGGAAATTTTTTCCATTTCGGGTGGAAAAAAAGGGACAAATGCATGAGGACAGCCACATAGAAGCAAGGGCGGTGGGAGGCGTGGATCAAAAAGCAGAAAGCGTAAAGAAGTAGAGGGACAAAAGGAAAGTGACAGCTACGTCAAGTCATAGAAATTGGCTGTTCTAATTGCGCCTTTCGGTTTAAGGATATCGAAGTCCACATAAGCTCCACGATAAGCTAAATTATGACTCAAGGGAACGTTTTCTGCACGACTGCAAACACATTAACATCCTGATAATGCAGACATTACTGATTTGACTTATGGTTATCCCTAGTATTATTAATTGGAGAGACAAACAGAAGTTCAAAAAAATTTGAATTCAGGATTCTATGTAAGTTTTTGTGGGAATACTACCAGCTGTTTTAAAATTTAAGTTGTCAAATGAATGCTTAAGTTAATATGTAAATATTTTAATAGTTGGACTGAAAACTGACTCAAATTTGACTTCTAGATTATTCTTAATCAAACATTGGATCGAGCTAGTTTAACTAATCGAACTAACCTTCGAACGGATGCCGGTTCAGAGCCTTTATCCAATCAAAGGGGACAGCAAGCTGTACCAATAAAGCACCGAACTAGGAGTCTCTTGAATCTAAAAAGAGTTTGAAGTACGGTGTATAACTTTGGCAGTCAAGATGAGCTAAAATAAATGAAAATACTAGGGATAAATGTAATGGAAGTCCTAAATCTTATTAGAAAAGTGCAATTAAGATATAAAACTTTTAAAAAGCGAAATGTTGTAAAATTTGTCAAATTAGTGTAATTAAACCATTCCGTTAATTCCGTCCAACTTAGTTGATGAAAGATCCTTATGTGTTTTTTCTCTCTCCCATATAGCGATTATGTGACTAAAACATGAAACACAAGATTAAAATGATGTTTTTTTTAATAAAAGTTTATTTGACTTATATTAAATATAAGCAAACTTAAAGAAAAATGAAAACTCAAATGATGGCTTGTAGCCCTCGTCGTTGACTGTCCCACCATCATTGGGAAGGCTAGGCGAGGCTCTTTAGCCCCTGGCTAAGGCTTGACCACCCCTGCTAACCATTAATTAAGTAACTGATGATACTCAGGGAAGAAAAAAAATTAACTCTTAAGAATAGGAGGTCCTCTTTATTTTACATAATAGTATTGGTAGATGCATCTAAGCCATTCAAGACGGGGATGATCGAACGTCTTGGTCCACATTTTATTGTCCAAATTACTAAGTGTTAGGTTAGTAGCTGTGTTTATTTGATGTTTTCAACTTTGATTAATGGGTCAAGAATTAAACTATATATTGACTATTTCAGCAATTGTTTGTTATTGATCCGAAACTTTGCTCTGTGCAATCATAGTCGAATTAAAGTCGGGGACTAAGTTAATCGTGGGCCATATTCATGAGCCTGTTTTTTTGGGCCGGTGGGGCTTTAGTACATTAGACAGCTCACTTAATTAATCGAATTCAAGGAAGATTCACAGTGTTCCAACACATTTTTGTCAGGGTCTGTTCTCTTGATCTATCCTTAAAAAAATGATCTTATGTTGTATTTTTTGTCCTAGATGTAACTTCTATGTGCAATGTGTCTATTGTTTGATACGTCGATGCCATATTAATAGTGCGTATGATATAACTATAGTGACAGATGAATATGACTATATTAGATTAAATAGGTGATTGGTTAGTTATATGATGTGAGCTCGATACATAATATAACAAATACTTGTAGATTTACCCCTTAAAAAAGTTGACATTGCACCCCATATAAGAGCAGATTGTCGAATTTATTCTTCGTCTCTTTTTAACTTTTTAATTTTTTTTTTAACTTTTGCTTTTCTTATCCACTTTTGCCTCCTCTCTCTGTCCCCACAAAAAAGCTAGAACAACACCCTCCAACACACACCTCTACTTCGATCATCGCCTTGTAGCTTGCCGCCCCGTCGAGCAACAGGACCCATCGCCACCAGTTGCGGCCATCGCGCTTTGTCCAGCCCCCCCAATCTCTCTCTTCCCTGCCGCGAGGCTCGACGCAATGGTGGCAGTGATGGAGGCAAGGGGATATGTTTATTTAATTCAGTGTTGAGGGTAAGTTCTGTAACACCAACGGTATATTTTGGTCCAAGAGATAATTTTACCAAGTAATAGTTAACCTTCACTTCAGACGATCATAATCTTATTGAAAAAAACATAAAATCTTATGGTGTTATCATCATATATATTTACTAGAAACTCACGTGACATTGAATAGCACACGGTCATGGTGTTTGATCTGTTGCCGAGTCCGCCTCGCCTCGAAATGCCGTTCGAGCCATGTAGACAAAGCAAATCCCTTCTTTGACCCGGTCCCAAAAACTTAGGCCCATCGGGCCTGTCCGGGTCCGATCATTGACCAAGACATCATCTCTCTACATCACGATGGCTAGGCTATAGAATTTCAAGCCCCGAGGCCCGCCCCGCGAAGCCCAGCCCGGCCCAGCCCATCGATCCGGACCACGGTCTACCCGGCGAGTCCTGTCGGGTTTACTTAACTGCGACGAATGTTGTTTACATGTCTTCCTTTCTTCGGCAGACCCAAGACACGCTTGTTCACGCGGACATTGAAATTAGCATTATTACCTTTTGGGGGCTTCGATTGTCGTTGCTTCCACACATATCCCCCCTTCTCATTGGCCATGTTGACAACTCTAATTAGTAAAAAAGTTATTAAACCGCACCTTAATTGCGCTTAGTCATTCATTCACGACTCGCCTGAAAATCGGGCACTTGACGTGTGAACATTAAATGAAAGCACAGCTCACAGCACGGAATAGGTTATTCATAATAATTCCTGCTTTGGCCAATTGGATCCTCGTGGATTCGCCTGTCTCTCTTCTTTGCCGCCTCCACTACGCATTTAACATGTCAGATCATGAGCTAGGTTCATTCACTACGCATTTATTATTATTGTTGTTATTATTGTTATCATTATTATTATGATGTTCCATCTGTAAGGCTGGCAGTTTGCTTTTGGTCCATTTTGGTACGTTTTCCCAAAGGACATTCTGGTATTGCCAAAAGCTCAAGCGATCGAAACTAGAAGAAACATGGGAATCGCAAGGAATCTCCAAAAACCAACAAAAACTATGTATGAATGTATACAACAAAAACTAAGTATGAATATATATATAACGAAATAGATATTTACTGTACTTACATAGTTGTATTTATGAGCTCCCACACGCACGGAAAGTGCCAAAAAATTTGTGCATCTATTGATATTTAATACAAGAGCAAAAGGGTGATTGGTTCCCAAGTTGGGTTGGTTCCCCTCTCCAAGCGCAACTAGATTGGTTGGTCTCAAGTTGGCCTAGATGTAGAGTTGGACCGTTTTGATATAGGGTTTTGGCAAATTCATCTTCTTTACTCTCTAAAAGAAAAGGAATAATTTTTTAAAAAGGAATATTTTGCATGGGAAACTAGACCTGATTATTTCTGGTTCCAAATTGGAATTGGGAACACGACTAATTCCTGTGAAAACCAATAGAATAAACCGGTTCAATCCAGTCCAATCCGGTCTCGGGTCGGTCTAGTTCTTGTGCACGTCCCGTGTGAAATATATGCAGATTACAAGAATCAACAACAGTAAAAATTGTGCAGATATTTCTTGCCCTTTTCTTGGTCATATGCATGATCAATAATTGATTCGGAAAAGTATACAAACTATGAAGACGGATGGCCGTAACAAGAAGGGCAAACCAAAAATTTAAAGAACAGTCAAAGTCTCTATGTGCATATCAAATTCTGGACACTGCGGTTTGACAGATCAATGCTCATGGTGCAGTTTCCATGCGCACCCCTAGTGAAATATATGCAAATTACACAAATCAAAAACAATAAGATTTGTGCAGAAATTTCTCTCTTTTCATGGTTATATACGTGATCAGTAATCGATTCGGAAAAGTACACAAACCATCAAGACGGATGTCCATAACAAGAAGGGAAAACCTAAAATTTAAAGAACAATCAGGTCTCTACGTGCATATCAAATTCTGGACTCTGCGGTTCGACAGATCAATGCTCATGGTGCAGTTCATCACCGACGTCAAGCTCCTCTTGACGATCTTGATGAGGTGAACCCTCCCCCTCAGCTGCGCGGAGCTCGTCAGCTCCAGGACGTTATCGCTCATGTCGCTGCTCAAATTCCTCAGATCGCTTATCCTACTCGACCTGACCCCGACCGTGACGTCCATGTACTTCGTCCCCTTCAAACCGACTGTCCCGCCGTCGAGCTCCTCCTCCCCGACCATGGTCCCGTTGTAGGTCACGGTCAGATTGCTCTTCTCGAACTCGAACCAGCCGAAGTTGGTGTTCCCGATTGTCGCGCGCGCAGCGAGCGTCGCGTCCAGCCACGTCGAGGGGTAATCGCTCGTGTAGTTGAGGGACTTGACCGACACCTCGCTCAAGGCGAACTCGGGGTCATTAGGGCGGAGCACGATCAGGGAAAAGACCAGGGCGACCGCGCTGAGGGCGACGACCGCCGCGAGGACGTACACGGGGCACTTGTTGCTGCGCTTGGACGGCCTCGGCTTGAACACCGGCGGCGCGAACTCCTCGTCGCCCCGTTGGTAGTGGATCTTCAGGGGACGAGCTTGCTGATCTTCTGCAGGCATGCTTGCTGGCAGGAGGGCCCTAGGGTTTCGGTGCGCGGAGAAGCTGACGATTGACAGGCGTTTCTCGCGACTCTTCGGATTCCTCGTGCGTTTCGCGCTGACGGAGTGATATACACGAGGGGGAGAGACGCTGAATGGCGTATGAAATTTTGTTTTTGTTGTGTGGTGCGGAGAGGATATAAAGAAGCGACGCGTGGATGGAGTTTGATGAGCCTTTGACGAAGCGGTGGGGGATTTTGCTTAGTTAGTCGGCCATTGCTCGGAGAATCCGAACGCCTATGTAAGTTCGGAATAGGAAAGTTATCTAAATGATATGCAAATGCAATTCGAAATTTTTAGAGTCCTATCTCTTGTGGAGTGCCCCAGGTCATCTTGTTAAGATCGAATACTGTAAGTTTCAATCCAGTGGATTTCACATGTACGTCTCTTTTTTAAGAAGGGAATTTATTAAAAAAAAAGGTCCGAAATCCATTGTATTTATAACAATTTAGTTATAAACATTTTGATGATTTACCAATGTGGTCATTTCGGTGAATTTTGACTGGAAAATCATTGATATGTACGTCGGTTGTCCTATGTGGCATATCCAAAGACCGATATTGATAATTCTTGAAAGTCTTTAATTTTAAAAATAAATTTTATTTTTTATTTTATTTTTTTCATTCTTCCTTCATTAATCGCTTGGCCTTGGTGATGGTTGGCAACTAACCAAAGATGAGGGTCACCCTTGGAAAACTTCGAACAAGGCTTGCCCGAGGCTAGATTAGGCGTGGTTGAGCCTCGCCCAAAGCTAGCAAGGCTAACCCTCATCCGCCATTGTCGAGCCCCGACGATCAAGAAGAAGGAAAAACAAAAAAAGGAAAGGAAATAAAAGAAATAATAGACAAGAGTTTATATAATTTTAAAAACTACTAAAATTGTCTATGTTAGTGTTGACAATTCCACATAGGATGGCTGATATTTACATCAATGATATTCGACTAAAATTGGTTAGAACGGTTACATTAGCAAATCGTCAAAATGTTTGAGACAAAATTAGTTAAACTAAAAGGTTCAAGATTGAATTGATATAAATACAATAGGTTTAGAACTTTAATAAATCTGATAAGGGTGACCCTCATGCTCCCAAACGAGGGTGGCCCTGGCCAGTCTAGGCTCAGATATCCCTCGCTTGAGGTTAGTGAGGTTGTCACCCATTGACGAGAACTGATGAAGAAAGGGAAAAAGAAATAAAAAAAAAGAAGGAAAAGAGAAGAAAAAAATATTATTAATAATTATCTATGTCAGTGCCAATTGTCCTATCAGCCGTGCCATGTATGATGGCCGATGTTTACGTTAAGTGATTTTTTGTTAAAATTGATTATATGAACTCAATTTGTAAATTGTTAAATTGTTTATAATTGAATTAATAAAATTAAATGATTATGACCTAATTGGCAAAAAAGGCAATAAAATAAGACTTTTTGGATAGTTTTCTCTATATAATAATATATAGTAAATTCAATCTAAATCATTAGATCCGACAAGATTCACCTAACAGCCCACGTCGGACTCACCATCTATAATGGTTCGGATCCCGTTCAGTATAAACGGTATACTCAGCATAATAATTTTCTTTTCCTCTTCCTCTTTGTTTCCCTCAGCCCTTTTGTCCTTTGTTTGCCTGAAGCTTCTTCAGTCACTGTCGAGACTCCGTTCCCGCGAGGGTCTGCTCCGCATAGACTAAAATGGACATGTCGATATCTCCTCTCGAGCAGGCTCAAGTATGAATCGTTCCGTTCTTCTTGTTTTATTTTTCTTTCTCTTCTGGAATACGCGAAATTCAACTCCTCGCTGGGTCCAACATATCGACATCCATCAATGTGAAACGATCGAGACTCTTCTGCATAATAATTACATCCGTCAACTCAAACTTCTTCGAGACCATCTCTGTTCCCTGCGATCGATCTACAGAGAGCACTCTCCTCGAGAGCTTCTGGACCCGAAGAAGGCCGGGAGAGCTTCTCTCCTCGTTAGGACCGTGTTCGAGCATGTTGCGCTGTAAACTTGCGTGCGAAGTAAGGGGAACGTGCATGGGTCCAGCCATTGATCTGGATCTTGCAGCTCCTAGGGATGATTTTTTTTCTTCGTGGAAAAGATTAGCCCCACACGTAAAGCTTGACCTTTTAGTTCATGGTTCGTTTGTTTTAGTTTGAAAGAATGGAAGTGATTCGCAACGGTTTAGAGACGACAACGTTGACATCTCGGGTTCGACATTTCTTAGGTACTAAGTTATGTACAGATCATGGTAGCTGATTTTAGGGTTAATTATCGGTTCGCTATATCAAGAGTCATGGACAAGTGAGAATAAAACCAGGCAATTGATCGATTAAGAATCTCTTAGAATTTGTTCTGGGCTGGCAATGCATTAAGATTTCCTAGAGTTGATCTCATGCGATTTAGCTTACTAATTATCAATGAACGTACCGATTCCTAAACCGATTTAATTAAAATCTTAAATGGGAAAAAATTCTGTAAATAAAAAAAAAATCTTTTCTGTAAAAAGGAGAAGAAAATTACCTGACACTAGTTCCCTCAGGCCACTATGACAGGACTTTTCATTCACGATCCGCGAAATTGCAATGTTCTTCACTTGCTCTTCAACCTGAAATTACAGATTTTTGGCACAAGGGAAAACAATATGCCATTGCCAGGAATTACAGTGGAAAAATTGTCAACCCATGTTGGGTTTGGGCCTTCGGATATTTCCAGGGTAATCTGCAAGCCCACTGGAGATACTTTGGGCCCGTGACAAGGGGTCAGGACTAACTATGAAGTCCCACATTGCCTGCCGCCTCTAAAAGTGAACACTTCATATACAGCTATCACCTAAACAGAGATTGTCTCTTCGGAGACATCCGATAAAATTGGAACGATACAGAGAAGATTAGCATGGCCCCTGCGCAAGGATGACACGCACAAATCGAGAAATGGTCCAAATTTTTTGTGTTTTTTTTTTTTTTTTTTCCGGCCCTTTCTCACGTTGGTGTTTGTCCTTGCGTCCTTTTATTGTTCTTTTGGACAGCTATGAAGAAGGCTCATGTTGCAGCGTTGGTCATTAGTCTTCTTTCTGCTTTGGGGTTCTTACAGGTAGCTCAACCAAATTACTGGACTCATCGCAGTTTGCTTCTCAGGTCAGGTCTCTTACTGCCGTGCTGAGGCCGAAAAGTGGTTGTTCTTACTGCAGATGAGAGCTCCCTATCCTCGACGTCTGCTAACTTCGCACAATTGTATCGTGCCAATTGTGAACTTTGACTGTTTATAGCTCATTCCAAATCCAAGTCGACAAAGATATGCAGGTCAGACAAAAGATAGAAGAGTCTCTGCTTGATTAGCTAGAGCCTCTGCTTTCACTGGTCTCTGCGTCAAAAGGATGAAAGGAAGAGTTTTGCGAAAGCATACACGCTTGGGAAATATGCGAGGCCTGGAACTGTCTTTACATTTTAAGTGGCGTGGACTCTCTGTGGCACCCTATGCTTTCACCATGTTATGTAGCCGAGTACAACGAAAGCAACCAAACAAGAGGAAACAATCCCATTTGTGCAGTGACTCCCCCAGTCCAACCTGAGTGGAGTTTGACATTGTTGATCACGGGGCCGCAGGGAACTCATTGTGCGTTCGAGTCTTGTCGATACTTGCGAAACTAATTGGAGTCAGGCTCCACTCCGCCCTGAATGACGTGGAATACTTCAGGTGCATGCCGGTTCTGCAATCCCGAATCAACGATCCTGCTTGCACATGCAGGACGAAATCCACAAGACGCGAGTCCTTGGCATCGTCCATCATGAACTCCAAGTCATTGCTCAGTTCCTTTGCGAGGGCTACTGTGGCCGTGATGCCGGACAATCCGCACGGCAGCTTTACCTTCGGGCACGGTGTGGTGTCTCAAGTCTATGGAGGTGACGGTTCCTATCACGAGCCATTGCTGGAGGAGGGACTCTCTCTCTCTCTTCTTGATCGGGTCCCTTGGGACTTCCTCTGTTTCGCCCGTTGGATTATTTGGAGAAAATAATGAGTGATCCGGCCCTATCACCTCAGTCACGCACTGCTCCACTTGTTGATTGCCACTTGTCTAGGTGGGGCCATGTTTCGGACTTTCAAGAATCCCTTTCCGAGTCATCTGCTCTTCTTCCACAAGCACCCCTCAACTTCATTTTCATCGTCTCCGCAAAGCCGCCATAGCTAATTCAACGACCAAACTTCAAAACTTCTAAGTGTCGTTATTGTGAGCTTAAGAAGATAAAAGTGATACTTGTGATATGGTTGCACTCATTTTAAAGAAGCTTGTAAACAAATTTTGCAGTGACTCAAGGTTTCTGGAAATGTGACACGATGCAGGGAAATCCACTAGTCTTCACTCTATTAATGGACAAATGCTCTCTTTGCCTGAAAAAAAGAAAAATATTATTGAAGAAACTGAAATAGCCAAACAAGGACGCCATTCGGACAAAGGCAAAGCACATGTGCACAAACAAACACACTGCACCAGTATTTCACTCAGTCATCCTCTTCGTATTGTACCCATACCTTAGCTTTACATTTTAACAGGCACAAAGACACTGATGCTCGGTAGTCAGGAAAAAAAATCACATCGTCAAAACGAAAACTTGAATGCAAAGTTGAGGCAAAGAGACATAATTCTTGAAAATTAACAAATGTAGTGCTTGAGATTACAAATCTACGCGTCAAAAGGTACAACTAAGTACAAGCGACATATATAAGTTTTGTGTGATCCAAGACTCAAATGATTGAGGGGTGATCGTAGAAGAAAACATGTGACTAAAAAAAGGGAATCTTGAAAATCCGAAACGCGGGCCTCATCTGGGCATACGGTGATTAATGAATGGAGAGGTGCGTGGCTGATGTGGTGAGGTTGGGATCACTCAATATTTTCTCACTTGGATTTGACCCAAAACAATTTTTTAATTTAATTTTAACTGATGCTCTATTCTTGTTGTGTGACTATGACTTGTGGAAAAGCTAGGTCCGGGATCAATCGATGGGATTGCCCTTCGAATCATCATAAATCTAAATCAAGACCGAGTCGCTTCGTTGATATCTTTTATTCATATGTTTAATCCTCAGCAAAAGTTTAGTCATCAATCAAAGGAAAATGAAGAGTTTCCTTCTTCTTTTTTGCCTCCTCAAATTAAAACCCCTGTCGTTTTTAAACCATTATTACGTGAGAAGCAGCAGCCACCCAAACTCTTGTGCAAAATATCTCCTTAATGATTGCTAAAAAACAAATTAGCATAGCCCAGCACCTATTTCTTTATAGTGGAACATACACTTGGACATGAAAAGCCAAGATAAAAAGGGCAAAGACGAAATTAAAGAAATACACGAGTATATGTATTCTTGTTTGTTTCCCTCAATTCCTCACTCGCATTCCCAGGCCAGGATCTGCCTCATCGACACGAGGATTGTCATTCTGCAATCCATCACTGACGTCTTCTTCTTCTTGAACATGAACATGACCGTCACCTTCCCGTTAAGCTCGCCTTGGCTACTCAACGTTATGATCCCTGAACTCAAGTCGTTCGTGAGGTTTGGGTTGCTCGGCAAATTCGCGGAGTCCAACTTCAAGTTCACACCCACGTCGATCTTCTTGGTGGACTTGAAGTTGGCCTTGTTCTTGGGGATGTACGCTTGCCCCACGGGAATGCCTTGCCAGGTGAAGTAGACGGCAGTGGCGTCGTACTTGAAGGGACCCCAGTTGGTGTTCTTGATCTGGATGGGGGCGATGAAGCTCATGTCGAACGACGGCGAGGCCGGGGTCCCAACCGTCAGGGACTGGATCATGGTCGGCGGGGTGACCCTGAACTTAGGGGACCTGAATTTCAAGATCACCAGGACAAAGAAGAGGGCCTGCACGACCTGGAAGATGAGGAAGGCGGTGATGCCTATCGTCCACTTTCTCCGCTTCTTGCGCCTCGCCTCCTCGTCCTCCGTCGCGTGGAGCGCCTCATGGTCCTTGTCCGACATTTCGCGCCTGTGCTCTTTGTCCCTAAACTTGGATGGATGGACGTCTATGTGAGGAGTGTCTGAGCGCGAGAGAGTGATTAGAACGAGATGAGAGGATGAGAGAGGCTGCTAAGGTTCGTCTCCTATATAAAGTACAGAAAAGGGTTTGGCGAGCGGAGCAAAGTGGTCAAAGAGCAACAGCGGACGAGACGACTGAGAGCGCAATCGAGATCACTGTTCTTCGACAGCGCACACTGTGTCCGGAATGCCAAGCGCGTCGTCCCACCTTCGGAGTTTCAATCGGAGCCGTCACTTCTAGATGAAAAGCGACCTTTTGGTGGAGAGAGGTCCCTTCTACTTTTTACCATCCTGTGGAGCGATGGGAAATCCTTATCAATAGAAGCTTCGATGACGTGACTTGATCCCACCGGTGAGCTTTCCCCTACGTTATCCGGTCACTGACTGGTTTTACATTTGGCCTACGAAGTATAAAACTCACCTAATATTTTCTCCAGGAGGCATAGTCAAAGAACAGACGATCGAGGGATTGTACACTTACTGACTAACTGAAGACGTATCGTGATCGTATTAAGGAATTTAATGCATGTACTGAAGTGGATCTGAACCTTCGGATTTGACAAGGTCTACGCATGGCGTGGACTCCCATGAAAGTCATCGTTTTCAATAGGTCGGATTTAGTTTAGTGCGTACGCTACGGTCGTGTTATAGGTTCTCCATGATGAAATTGAATTAAATGGTTCGCCACCATACTGAATGGAGTAATTAAACACCATCATGTTTGATGCATAATTAGTTTAGAATGCATTTATTTCGTAAAAAATGAGCAAAAATATTTTCCGAAAAAAATGATTATTTATGTTATTTAGAAAACTTAGTTAACAGAAAATATTATTATTATTGCTAAGAATTTATGCCTAACTATTTTTGTGGGTGATGAAATTTTTTTCCATTTATTTAATTTTTAAATAATAAAAATAATTATTTTTTGAATTTTTTTAAATCACTCATTTTGTGAAACGAACATACTTTTAGCATGGCAATTTTTTTTTTTTTTTCAATAATAATCGACGTGCACAAACGTAGAGATTTGATCACGCGAAGTAGAACAGCCTCATGGTCTTGTCCTTTTTTTCGTTAAAGTAAATTACCTTTTTCTTAATATTTTATCCCTTTTTTATCTTTTTTTTTTTTTATAAAATTTTTATCCTTTCTTTTATCTAAATTTCAATCTCTTTTTTCATGTGGCGTTTGGTGGACATTATGTCCCTTTAATCAGATTAAATGAAGTTATCGATGAGACTTGATATTATCAACTTGCTAAGTTTTACAATACGATTGCACTGAAAGTTTTGGTACTCGGTCGCACTTTACGATAAATTCGACGACTTTTGACCCCCATTAGCCCAAAAATTATATTAGCAAACTCTCAGCCTTTCAAACAGGCTTGACTAATCTCTTTTTCACACTATATCAATTTAGAACAAAGCTCTGACATTAAAATAAAAATAAAAATAGAAAAAATCCTTGTAACAAAGCAAAGAGAATACATTGCCGAATATAATTCGGAATTCTAATAGACCTGATTGGTCGTTATTATTATACAGGGTCTTGGCCCCACCCACCCGCTCGACTTTGGACACTCCACCAAACAAAAGAAAGGTCTTCAATTCAGCTCATCTTCGAAGTTACAGGATCGAAAAGCTTTTGAATCATATTTTGTACACATTTGTTTCACAAAAAAATAAATTGAAAGATGTTTTTCCATATATTATTTCGAAGAATTAGTTAATAAAAAATGTTTTCATTATTGACATCAAGCCACGCCTAAACATTTTTACAGACAATAATTAATTAATTAATTAATTATTCATTTTCGTTTGAGATAAAGAGCGTAGGTCATATCTTGAAAGTTAATCAATCAATGATGGGAGTACAAGTATAGTTTTTAGAGGGGATGATGATGTCCGCTACAACGGGTAACTTTGGTTCTCCAGAAGGAGGCATGTCTCCAGTAGCGTCGGCCCAATGAGACCATGCTTTGTCCTCCGTCGGTCGTATACTTTTCTCCTGTAAACAAGCCCTCGAACCACGGCCCGAAGAATGTTGACCGATAGAGATTAGGTGGAGATGATATCTATGGGTATGGTCAAAGCTAACCGTGAACTGAAAGGAATTAAAAAGGCTGCTAAGCTTTTTAGGATATATCATTCCAGTCCCTCTGCCGCCTGCCATGTTGGACTTGGGGAGCAGTCGTTTTCGACTCGCGTTTTGGAGGAGAGGACAATGGGGTCCTTTCGAAGAAGATTGTGAAAGTCGCAAGTCCTACCAGTTTAGGATTAAAGTAGACGCTAGATGTTTGCGTGATGGGAGTCATGGAGCTTTCTCATCCATGAACAGTATTACGGATCAGTCATTTCTCGACTTTGACTTGATAAAAGCAAGTAGATTTCGGCTCTGCAGCAATATGCCTAACAAGAGCTATACAGAAATCGGAGGAGAAAGCGATTAGTAGAATTAACGAGACTGGATTGATTAAACCGACTAATGCTGATGATCGTCCTCATATAGCACATCGGTTCATTCCTATGGAATTGCTTTTCAGTTTGAGAAATATTTCATCACTTTAGAACTATTCTAAAAGTAGGCAAAAGTTAGAACAAGGGTCACCTGAGGTTGTGATAACCTAGATGATTGTCGATTGCCATCTGGGTAGTGGGAAACCAAGCGATGATTGCCTAGGCAGTTGTTTAGGTTGAGTGATCTCAAGTGATGTTCGCATGGGTCACGAGATCTAGCCCTCGCCGGCTGTATTCACACAAAGAAGATACACAATAACAACGAGGGGCAAAACGGGAAAAGTAAAGCATTGATGAGGGTAATTTTGGAAAAAAAAATTATTTAATCCTAATTTCAGCATTCCTTAAATGATGCAAGCTCAATGCTGGTAGCATTTGGTCCAAAGTCATTTGGGAAAACTTGCTAAACATTTCAGTATTTTCTTAGAAGGTTTTGAGAGCTAAAGTCCTTTGCGAAAATTGAACTGAAAGCATCCTGAGTCTCTCTTCGCTAGATTCTCATGGTTTGCTGCTTCTATTTCATTCTTGTAGTTCATCGGACCGGCGCACTTGTTTTTCGCCGTTCTGGGTTTGCGGTTTTCAGGTGCGTTCCAATTTCAAGCTTCTTCTTTCTGCGCGCCGAGAGTGATCGCAAGCGATGAAGCTTTTTAGCTCGACGAGACAAGCGATTTTTCCCAGCACCTCCGCCTCCTCCCTTGCCCTTTCCGCCCCCATCGCCCTTACCGTCACCGGCAAATCTTACGAGGTCTGTGGACCTCTAGCTGCCGCAAGCAGTAGGATCTTGTCCAGATCTGGAGGCGCCTTGTCGTCCGTGAACGTTGATGAAGTGAGGGAGTTCGCGATCACGGTGTTCTCAGCATCCGTCCTTCGCGGCGTTCTGTTATTTGGAGCTTTTGCTGGGATGTGAAGGGGGGGAAAAATACGGCTCGGTTCGGATTTTGTACGGTTTGGGTCTCAGTTCGGGTCATAAAATATGTAGCATTTGTTTGGGGTTGGTTCGGGTATTGGTGGAAACCAAACCGAACTAGCCCATCGACGCCTCGTGACCAAAAAAAGATTATTTGTGTCAAGATTAGACGGATTGACAAGAACAAATATTTTCTTGACCCACACAAAAAGCTTTCATCAAGTATTTGGATCTCATACTTGCTTTCTCTTGACAAGATCTCAATTATACAATTATATTCGAGTTGTTATGCAGTTCACTGCCTGTCGAATGCGAATTCCACCTCCTGACCGCTAAAAATTAGAACTTAGTTTGTATTTATATGATGATAAAAAAAATTAAGACAACGCATATACCTTGACTTGTTTATGTTCGCGACTTGTTCGGGTGTCTTTATAGAAATAGAGTCGCGTGTCTTTATATAACTCTGTTTACAAGGTCATAATGAACTATATTGGGTCTTTACACATATAAAGGGAAAATTACCAAAAAAATCATAAATCTATTATAATTGTGCCGATTTAGTTTTAAATTTATTTTTTTGGATAATTGAGTTCTAAACTTTTTGCAATTGTGCCAATTTAGTCTATTTGATCAAATTTAGCCGGCTAGTGCTAATATGGATGCTAGCCAGCGTTGACGGACAATTTTTAATAATATATATTTTATATTTTATATATATTTTTGTCCCTCTCTCTCTCTTCCATTCTTCCTCTCGCTTTAGCAATCGTCCAGAGGGGAGGGCCAGTGGATCGGTGAGCTAGCGAGAGCGAGCTTGCCTAGCCACTGGCAAGGCAACCTTGCTAGTCGTTGGAGATTGGTGAACACCGTTAAGAGGAAGAAGGAGGGAGGAGGGGAAAAAAGAGAAGAAAAAAGGAAAAGAATAAATAAAAGTTTGAAAAAGAAATATCATAAAAAATTATCCATTGGTACTAACCGACGTCTACATTAACGCTGGTTGGCCAAATTTGACCGATTGGACTAAATTGACATAATTGCAAAAGATTTAGAAATCAATTGGCCAAAAAAATAATTTTTTGATTTAATCACCACAATTATAATATGTTTAAGACTTTTTTGGTAATTTTCTCAAAATATAAATATTAATCAAAAACATTTATAAAGTATAAGTTGGTCATGTGAAATTGCAGCGAAGCAGAAAATCAATCGTAAATATGTAGTAGGATTCCACATAATCCATGGACAACCAAAAAAACAAAGAAGAGAAAAATAAAACCTAACATCTAAAAGAAATCGCTAGGCACACAAGCCACCTAATTTAGAAATCACAAACTCGCATCTCTCATTTACACGACAAGGAGTGGATCGCATTGGTCGTTGTATCGATAGCAATGGTGCAATTCATCTGGGATATCTTCGTCTTCTTAAACATGAACATGACTGTTACCTTTCCTTTGAGCTCGCCTTGGCTATTTAAGGTTATGATCCCCGAGCTCAATTCGCTCCCAAGGTTCGAACTAGTAGGCAAAGCATCGGAGTTCAAGGTCACGGGCACATCGATCTTCTTGGTGGACTTGAAGTTGGCCTTGCTCTTGGGAATGGTCGCTTGTCCCACTTGGACGCCCCCATAGGTGAAGCTAACAGTAGAAGCATCGTACTTGAAGGGACCCCAGTTGGTGTTCTTGACCCGGATCGGAGCGACGAAGCTCATGTTGAACGAGGGTGAGGCCTGATTCCCGACGTTCAAGGTTTGGACGTTGAACTCACCGACCCTGAACTTAGGGGACTTGAACTTCATGATGACTAGGACGAAGAAGACGGCTACGAGTACCTGAAAGATGACGAAGGCGATGATGCCGATCGTCCACTTCATCCTCTTCTTGCGCTTCGCCTCCTCGTTCATGTAGTGCAGTGATTCGTTGTCCTTCGACATCACGGATTTCTTCTCTCTTCTGAACAGAAGGGAAGTTTTCTGCCTTCTTCCTTGTCGGGTGATCTCAATTGGGTGTTTTCTTAACGAATTTGGAGATTTGGAGAAGCTGTGAGGAATGAATTGAGGAGGTGGGCATTTATATGGATTCTGGGGCGCGCCAAAGGCGACTTGTTATGACCAAAGGCTCCTTCCGGGAACACGTCACGGTATCCGACTCCACACGCCAAAGACCATTTAAGGCTGAAATTCTAACTTTCTAGACGAACGCGATTTTACACGCCGATTTTCTTTTCTCCAATATAAAATTGAATACAAATTGCCGAAAATCAGAAGCTTCGATCGTTTCACGGTCTCAGCCAAAACGCCAAGACAAACCTCTGGAGGTACAAACGGACAAAAGCAGGTGGAGAGAGCTTGAGTTTATTGACTTTTTCACGAGTTTAGGATGTTGCACAGTTGAGGTCTCGTCACCGTTGCAAATGGAACAGTTAGCTAGGTCTTTTCATTGAATATTAAAAGGCAATCTTCGTTGATCTAAGGTTAAATAAGACTTAGTTGAGGTCTGCCAATACTGGCCATGTCCGCGTGACTTATGTTATAATAATTTGCATTATTTAATTGGTTGATATAGTTGTTAACCTTAGTCTTAGCCCCAAACATGAGGGTTTGGATTCTTCCATTGCACCGTCCAAATGTAAAACCTCGTGACAAGACCGTATTTTTAGCTGGTAAGGGCACGATGATTAACCTCCCATGGCAATGTGATCAAGCTACTCATGACGTGCTAGAGGATGACATAGGGTTTGTTTAGCCACTTCAATATTGTCAAATGGTCAGATAGCCTTGATCCAAAACCAAGTAATTTGATTAAATCATTTTGAAATTTTTTATAATCAACTCCTATGGTAGAGCCGGGAAGAGGTTACAGTATGAGAGAGAGAGAGAGAGAGAGAGAGAGAGAGAGAGAGAGAGAGAGTCAAAACTTAACAAGGTCTCTTAATTTTGTTCATATGTTAAGTTGGGAAAAATTGGACTTTTGCTTTGCTTTGCTTGCTTATGTCTCTCTCCAAACTCCCTAGCTTTTTGCTTTCCTAGTGCCGAACTCTTTGAATCTAACAAACAATGCCTCGACCCAATTTTGACCCAAAGAGACATTAACAAGGCACTTCGATGACTGATGAGTTGATCCGAAGTGAATCTGAAGCTCGTTGGGAAAAATTGGACTTTTGCTTTGCTTTGCTTGCTTATGTCTCTCTCCAAACTCCCTAGCTTTTTGCTTTCCTAGTGCCGAACTCTTTGAATCTAACAAACAATGCCTCGACCCAATTTTGACCCAAAGAGACATTAACAAGGCACTTCGATGACCGATGAGTTGATCCGAAGTGAATCTGAAGCTCGATGGGAAAAATTGGACTTTGCTTTGCTTTGCTTGCTTATGTCTCTCTCCAAACTCCCTAGCTTTTTGCTTTCCTAGTGCCGAACTCTTTGAATCTAACAAACAATGCCTCGACCCAATTTTGACCCAAAGAGACATTAACAAGGCACTTCGATGACTGATGAGTTGATCCGAAGTGAATCTGAAGCTCGATGGGAAAAATTGGACTTTTGCTTTGCTTTGCTTGCTTATGTCTCTCTCCAAACTCCCTAGCTTTTTGCTTTTTAGTGCCGAACTCTTTGAATCTAACAAACAATGCCTCGACCCAATTTTGACCCAAAGAGACATTAACAAGGCACTTCGATGACTCGATGAGTTGATCCGAAGTGAATCTGAAGCTCGATGGGAAAAATTGGACTTTTGCTTTGCTTTGCTTGCTTATGTCTCTCTCCAAACTCCCTAGCTTTTTGCTTTTTAGTGCCGAACTCTTTGAATCTAACAAACAATGCCTCGACCCAATTTTGACCCAAAGAGACATTAACAAGGCACTTCGATGACTGATGAGTTGATCCGAAGTGAATCTGAAGCTCGATGGGAAAAATTGGACTTTTGCTTTGCTTTGCTTGCTTATGTCTCTCTCCAAACTCCCTAGCTTTTTGCTTTTTAGTGCCGAACTCTTTGAATCTAACAAACAATGCCTCGACCCAATTTTGACCCAAAGAGACATTAACAAGGCACTTCGATGACTGATGAGTTGATCCGAAGTGAATCTGAAGCTCAAAACTAAACAAGGTCTCTTAATTTTGTTCATATGTTAAGTTGGGAAAAATTGGACTTTTGCTTTGCTTTGCTTGCTTATGTCTCTCTCCAAACTCCCTAGCTTTTGCTTTCCTAGTGCCGAACTCTTTGAATCTAACAAACAATGCCTCGACCCAATTTTGACCCAAAGAGACATTAACAAGGCACTTCGATGACTGATGAGTTGATCCGAAGTGAATATGAAGGTAAGCCATTTGACCTAGTGGCACTTCAATTTACGTGATTGTTTGTGATTACCTTCAGTTTGGTGACCTTTAAATTTGTTGTCATTTACTTTCATGTTCAAAATCAACAAAGGACCTTTCGCAACCTTTATTAATTTACTTTATCAATCAATATATTTGGAAATGTTTTTTGTTGGTAATTTTTTGGCATATATATATATATCATTACTTAATTTTGAGTTACCATGACAAAAATCACTCATCTTGATTCCGGAGCATTTCTTGAAGGCCATTCATTCAGCTAATTTGTAACTCGTAAAAGTTGGAGGCCTATAACCAACTATATTTATTTATCATATCTTTAGGATTTAGTAAATGTTGTTTAAATTTCTAGAGTCCTTATTTGGTTGTGGCTATTTTATAGTAAAACTAGTTTGTGTTTCCTATCAGTATTTTTGTTTTTCCAATGAGTTTTCGCAATTACTCATATTTTGAGGGTTGTTCCATGCTCATTTATATAAGTATGCTATGATGAATGAAAAGGCAAAGCTCGTTTGTTTAGTAAATTATTTTGAGCCTTTGGCTTGAGTATAAAAAATATTTTTTGTTTTGCTCTTATTTCTTAGGTAAATTATCTATGGGTGGCGAGTGACCTATTTCTTTTAAGTTCATTTATGTTACCTCCTACTTCTCCACACTTGCTCCTGCATCATATCATGTTGAGAAGCTACTAATTGTCGATAGAGTTCAAACTTATCTTCTACTACGACGACTTAAAAATCATGTAACACAATTACTATTAGCGTTGATGGGCATATGCTTACTTTTTAATGCTACTAATCACGTCAGTGAGTTACTTATGAGTGATAGGCTAGATGTTATTTTGTATGAAAATAACTAATCTAGACAACTAAATTACCAATGATTGATGCAGACTTAGTTTTCCAAAGGATGAAATGCTTACTAACCATCGTGAAAAAGACAAACGAAAATTGCCTGATATATTGATACTTACTTTTCTTTATATGAAAAGGTTCCGAACACCCTGAGGAGTTACTAAACATGGGTAAATTGGTTATAAAATTTTCACGGGGAGAAGTGCTTTTCAACTTCATAACATATAGTCAACCACTGGGATACCTTTCCAACATGGAAGGGGGAGGTGGGGGTTCGAATCCTCACATTTTCAAGGGAGGTTAGGATAGGGACGAATTAGTTTCAAATGTAGGTTTCGACTCTCACGCCTTGCAAGGAAGTATGGCAAAAGTCTGAGAGTGAGAGTTAGAATATGAATGGAGTATGATCGATAAAAAAAAAAAACCTTCATAACATATAGCCATTAACTTTTACTATGAAATAGGTAATTAAGCATTTATACATCTAGTAATTAACTAGAAAAAGTTAGAAGGACTAGTATCACAAGCAGGAAAGAACTGGCAAAGTTAATTTGTTGATGTTTACATCTTTTGACTCGTGTGACAACTACTTATGATGATAAGAGCTCGGTGTCATAGTATTAATGGAAGGTGGCTTGGTGGGTCCCCTTCCTCATTTTATAGGAAAGGGAACAAAGAGTTCGGGAAACTAAGAAGCAAAAGAAAACAAGAGGCTCAAATCCTCAATTCAACAACAAATGTGATATTCCAATAGAAGCAAGGTGATAACGAGTGACAAGAGAAAAGGTAGAATTACAAATCTTATCGAAACCGCAAAATGTCTGTGACAAAGCACAAGCCATCTAATGGAGAATCAAACACTCTTGCATTCTTATTTACATGTCAAGGATTGGACCACCTTGGTTGCTGTATTGATGGCTATGGTGCAATTCATTTGGGAGATTTTTGTTTTTTTGAACATGAACATGACCGTTACTTTCCCTTTGAGTTCACCTTGGCTGTTCAATGTTATGATCCCTGAACTCAACTCGTTCCCAAGATTCGAAGCGCTTGGCAAATTCAAAGAGCTCAAGGTCACATGCACGTCAATCTTTTTGGTGGACTTGAAGTTGGCCTTGCTCTTGGGAATGATCGCTTGTCCCACTTGGGCACCGCCATAGGTGAAGCTAACAGTAGAAGCATCATACTTGAAAGGACCCCAGTTGGTGTTCTTGACCCGGATCGGAGCGACAAAGCTCATATCGAACGAGGGCGAGGCCTGAGTCCCGACATTCAAGGTTTGGATGTCGAACTCACCGACCCTGAACTTGGGGGACTTGAACTTCATGATGACCAGGACGAAGAAGAGAGCTTGGACTACCTGTAGGATGACGAAGGCGATGATGCCGATCGTCCACTTCATCCTCTTCTTGCGCTTCGCCTCCTCGTCCATGTAGTGCAGCGATTCGTTGTCCTTCGACATTGCCGATTTCTTCTCTCTCTTGGACAGATGGAACTTTTCTTTTTCTTCCTTGGTGTGTGATCTCAATTCGGTGTTTTGCTGACGAATATGGAGAGTTGGAAAGCTGTGAGGACTGAATTGAGGTGGGTGTTTATATAGATTCTGGTGCGTACCTCAGACGACTTGTTATGACCAAAGGCTCCTTCCTAGAACATGTTCGACTCCACATGCCAAAAGCAAAAGCATCCCGTGTTGAAATATTCTCGCTTTCCAGACGAACGCGAGTTTACACGTGGATTTTCTTTTCTCTAATATTAAATGGAATATATATCGCCGAAAATTAGATGCTTCGATCATCGTGCGGTCTCGACCAATACGCTGAGGCAGACCCTTGGAGGTGCGAACGGACAAGAGCCGGTGGAGAGAGCTTGAGTTTATTGACTTTTCAAATGACCTGAACACCCCTAAGGTTTCGTCCCCGTACCAAATGGAACGGTTAGCTACGTGCTTCTATTGATTATTAGAAGACGATCTTCGTTGATCTCAGGATATATAATACATAGTTGAAGTCTGCCAGTACTCGCCATGTGCGCATGACCATTTATATGATAATTTGCATGATTTAATTGGCTAATATAGTTGTTAAACTTGGACTTAACCCCAAACACGAAGGTTTGGATTCTTCCATTTCACCGAACAAATTTTAACTTGTGCACAAAGAGATTAGTATGTAAAACAAAGGTCTCTATTCCAAGGCTAGTTTTTAGCTGGTAAGTTGGCACACTAATTAACCTCCTTAAGGTAGCATACATCCTGATCAAGCTACGGATGACATGTTCGAGGATGGCCTAGTGTTTTTCGATATGGTCAAATAGCCGAGTAGCCTTTGCCCAAAAACCAGGTAATTTGATTAATTCATTTCTAAACTGGTTCCCTTATGGAAAAATTGATTAGCTGAGCAAGTGTTGATTTTTGGACAAAAACACACTTTGTTATGATTGAATGAATTTGTACCGCTCAACTTTTTCTCTCTTTCATCGATGATGTAGCTGGGATAATGGCCATGGCGCACGGCTTCTCGATGGTAAGAGGTTTAACTAAGCAAGTGTTGATTTTTGGACAAAAACACACTTTGTTATGATTGAATGAATTTGTACCGCTCAACTTTTTCTCCCTTTCATCGATGATGTAGCTGGGATAATGGCCATGGCGCACAGCTAGGGCAACTTAATTTGTTAGTGATCAGGAGTTCCTCGTTGCAATATTTCAAATGCATTGAAACAACATCCACATCGATTGCAATTCATTAGCATCTCTTATTTTCTTAACCAGTTACTCAATTCAACTCGATAGATGTACGTGCACAAGCAAAATTATGAGTTGCCGCATGATTGGTACTATAGATTTATGAATCGAGGTATCATGTGATAGTTTTGTTTCGAAAGCTTGAGAATACATCTCAAGCAACATTTGCACAGCTTACATTACATTTGAAGCAAACCAATCACTAGTGATTGTCTATAACTTGAGCAATCTAGATACGCTTCTCAAGTGAAAATTGGGGAAATTTCGACTTTTGATTTGCTTTGCTTACCTTCAATTAACTTCGAACGTTGATGCCCGATGAGTTGACTCGAACTCAACCTGAAGGTAAGCAATTCGTTCTAGCGGCACTTCGAGACATAATGTGCACGTGAAGACCTATGCTTCGCCAGTTGTGAGAAGCTTTTCGTTTTAATAAAAGTTTATAATCACGTGAACGAAGGTAAAAGAATTTGAGAGACCAACGAATATCAAGCCGGCCAATTTCAGTGGACGGATGCGCAGATTGTCGTCGGATCAAATATGTTTTTACAAAAACAATGTGTAACTTGCTTTGCTGTTTAACACAAGTAATTTCTCGAGAAAGTTAATCATTTTTTTTAGCTACTGAGACGTTCGAAATTACCACCTGTTAGGGAAAGCTACTGAATCGGGTTACATTCTACTCAATAAAAATCCCAATATACTAAAGCTTACTATACTATATGAAAATGTACTAATAATGTGTGGGACTCACTAATATTGGGTTGGCGCGTGCTTACTTTTTCTGTATTAAAAAAATTACTTAAACATGGTGAAAACGTTATGTAATGTAATTACCCGATACCTCAATACTTAATTTTCGAGTTTTTATGGCAAAGTTGCGTTGATGGGCACATGCTTACCTCAATACTTAATTTCGATTTATTATGACAAAGTTGCGTTGATGGGCACCTACTTACTTTTTCTTATTACTAACCACGTGTGGGTGAGTTCCTGATGAGAGGCAGACAGAAAGTTACATTTAACCTTATTAATCTTATAAAATCAATTACTAATGACTGATGTAAAAAATACTTTTACGGTACGATGAATTGAAATGGGTAATTAAGAATTAACGCATCCAGTAATTTAACTGCAAAATTAAAAAGGACTAGCATCTCAAGCAGGAAAGAACTCGCAAGCAATCAAGAAGAGAGGGAAGAAACCTTATCAACTGGGTCAACTTTCTCATTGGCCTTGTGACAAATTTATTAGTTCGATATTTACTTCATTTAACTCGAGTAATAATCACTTATCACGTTAAGTGCATCGATGTCATTATGTTAATGATGGTGGCTCAGTATGTCCTCTTCCTGGTTTCTTAGAAAAAGCGAGCCACGAATTCAGTAAGCGAAGAAGAAATAGAAAATCGAAGGCTCGTATCCTCATATCAACAATAGGAGTGTGAAATTACAAGAGAAGTACGGCGACACCAAATGAAAGAAAATATGTGAAATTACAAATCTTATCTAATCCACAAAAGATTTTGTGACAAAGCACAAGTTGTCTTATGGAGAATCACATGCTCTTGCATCCTCATTTACATGTCAAGGATTGGACTGCCTTGGTTGCTGTATTGATGACCAATGTGCAATTCATTTGGGAGATTTTCGTCTTCTTGAACATGAACATGACTGTCACTTTCCCTTTGAGCTCTCCTTGGCTGTTCAACGTTATGATCCCTGAGCTCAACTCGTTCCCAAGATTCGAAGTGCTGGCAAATTTGTGGAGCTCAAGGTCACATCCAGATCGATCTTCTTGGTGGACTTGAAGTTGGCCTTGCTCTTGGGAATGATCGCTTGTCCCACTTGGGCACCGCCATAGGTGAAGCTAACAGTAGAAGCATCATACTTGAAAGGACCCCAGTTGGTGTTCTTGACCCGGATCGGAGCGACAAAGCTCATATTGAACGAGGGCGAGGCCTGAATCCCGACATTCAAGGTTTGGATGTCGAACTCACCAACCCTGAACTTGGGGGACTTGAACTTCATGATGACCAGGACGAAGAAGAGAGCTTGGACTACCTGTAAGATGACGAAGGCGATGATGCCGATCGTCCACTTCATCCTCTTCTTGCGCTTCGCCTCCTCGTCCATGTAGTGCAGCGATTCTTGGTCGGTTTTCGTCATTGCTAATATTTCTTCTCTCGTTTGAGGGGATGGAAGGAAACAAAGGGGCTCTCCTCTCTTCGTGGTTTTATGCTGTCAATGGGGTTTGGTTGTCTGAATGACTTTGGAGATTGGAGAAGTTGCGAAGACTGAAATGAGCGGGCGGTGTTTATATAGGATTTGGTACCAAATGGGCGAGAATGATCAGGGAGGGCTCTTTCCTAGGAAATGATGTTGTTCTCGTCGCCAAACGCGTCGGTTGAAAGTCTCACTTCTAGACGAAAGGTAATCCTTTTTTATTATTAGCCAGAGACGAAGGCTAGTTTGGTAGTGGATCAGAGAGAGAGAGAGAGAGAGAGAGAGAGAGAGAGATTTCTCTAATACGCGATGATATGTTTACAATGGAAGCTTCGATGACCGGATTGTGCGGGTTCAACCACAACGCTAACACCCGCGCACACCATGATCAAATATAAAAATTTACAGACGCGTTCTGCGATCAATAATGCTGCGGACAGCTAATCACAAGCGTTTTAACCATTTGCTCTCTTACTAACCATAAAACCAATGATCGACAAGCTTGTAGAAGTTCCTTTAAGGCCGACGGTGTGTACTGTAACTGCTGTCTTATGTAATGGTTCCGCCAGCTCGTGGTGCAAACAGACAAAAAGCAGGAGAGCTGGAGTTCTTTGACTTATCACAACCCGACCCAATTGCAGTTTCATTTTCTTTTTCTGATCGGCAGGCGAGAAGCCCTGCTAATGTCATTTAAACGATACACACGTGAGGTTTGACGTACTGACCATGTCCGTGTCCGCATTGGCGGTCCCCAAGTGGGTGGCTGCATGCTTGAGGAGTAGGATAGAGGCCGACAAATAATGGATGGGTTTTGTTCAGCCACCTCGGATTTGTCAGATGCCCTTTACCTAAAAACAGCTGATTGATGTATCTTCTTGAAAACCGCTCATATGTATAGAAATGTCCAACTCGGGTGGAGTGGAATCAATCAATTCTGTCGCGATGGTAACTTCAATTTGAGTAAAAATGGGTTTAATTGGATACGTTGATGGATCTGAACTTGAGTTTCTTCTCAATGATCTCACCAGGTGAAACAATCAGGTTTTGATAGTACGCTCCCAACATGATTTATCGAAATACGCACACGTCTGGGGCTATGTTCTACGTCATTGATAGTAGGTTCCTTGTTGCAATATTTGAAAGCATCGCAATAGTGTCAATCAACTGCAAGCTGTTAACGCATATGAGTTGATTCAACTAGTTGGATAAATAATTCAATAGCAATGTTTTGAATCGACACGGTGGTAGTGTGATAGATTGCTGCATCGAGGCTTGTGAATGATGGTGCTGTGGTACCTAGGGGTGTTAATGGAACGAACTAGGTCGGCTTTGATGTTAACCGACCTGACCTGAATCATAAGGGTCGTGTGCTTTGACACCCCTATTGGTATTGAAGATTTTCGATATTATATCTTCATCTATGCAGCAAAGGAATCATTTTAAACAAAATCATGTGCATTGTAAGAGCAAATCTACATAGTATTTCTCATCTGAAAATTGGAGAAATTTTCAACCTTGGTTGGCTTTACTCATTTGTCGGACTCTCCGTCCCTTTGCTTTCCTGGTCCCACACTCTCTAACGAATAATGTCTCGACCCAATTTTGACCTAAGGGACATTTAACTATGAACACTGCTGACCAATGAGTTGATCCAAGCCAACCGGAAGTTAGGCAATCTGGACAAGCCGCTCTATAAACTACGACTCATCTGATTCCAAGTTCCGCCCACGGCTCAAAATTTCCTCCAACAAAGAACGGAGAAAATAACGAAAATCAATTTATCACGATCTGCATCCGTCCGATTTTTTGAACGGACTTTTTGTCATGTCGAATTAGATAGGTTCACAGCCATTTAGTAAGTAATTTTATGAGCATATATATTGTTGGCGTGAGTTGATTTGTAAGAGTGATATGTATAGAAAGTTAATATTTAGCATATATTTAGCCTAATAGGCAATTGTTACCCCGGCAGTACTTGCATATATATATATATATATATATATATATAGCCATGTAAACAAACCATATAGCAATATGCTTTTCAACATGGTATCAAAGTGAGAACCCTAATTTCCTTCACACCGTTTCAACTAGGATTAGATCACTTGTAGCATTGGTTTTTGTGATGCTACCGCACCGACCATATTAGATTGCCGTTGCAACTTTAAATCGTGTTGTCGTTACACCAACTAGACTAGATCACCGCCGTAGCACCGACTTGTGCTGTTGTCGTGTTGATTTGACCCGACCAAGAATTTCTTCTCGGTTGCGAAACAATTGTGATTGGCAACCATGATAGATCTAAAAGATGTGGTACCTCATCAAGATCAAGGGGAGAACTCAACCACTACCTCTCTCCTGGAGAATCTCACGATGAAGTTGATGCAGATTTTGACCCATAATTCGACTAAGGCATCAACACAATCCTATGAGCCATCCACTGCACAAATCTTAGTCAAATTGGATGGATCCAATTATGGATTATGGTCCCAAGTGGTGGAGATGTTCATCTTTGGTAAAGACAAGTTGGGTTTTATTAATGGCGATCTTCTCAGTCCTCACCTACCGATCCTCAATTTCGAAAGTGGAAGATTGATGATGAGATTGTGAAGGGGTGGCTAATCAAATTGATGGATCCTGTGTGATAGGCAATTTTATTCACTTCCTAACTACGAAGATGGTATAGGACTTTGTTGTAACAACATTCTTTGATGGAAGTGATGCCTCTTCATTGTCCAAACTCAATGACATGTCAGCTGATATTGAGTAGTACAATCTTGCCATTCAAGAAGAAAGGATGTATATCTTCCTTGATGGGTTGGGCGATTGTCTAGACAAAGTGAGAGTGGATGTTCTCCAGATGTAGCCATTCCCAACAGTTGAACAAGCATATGCTCGGGTTCGTAGGGAAGACAAGAGATAGTCAATGATGCTTACTCATACTGATTCCACGCATGGGTCTACTGCCATGGTTGCAGGGGAAGCAAGATAGGTGTCTGAGAATCCCCAGTAGTGCTAACCCTACAAATGAATAAATCAAGAGCTACGCAAAGGGGAGGGTAGGCGAATAATGGTCTGCAAACTACAGCTCCATCCAGAGGATGCTCACATTGTGGGAATGCCTAGCATAGTCAAGAGACATGCTTTAAACTCCATGACTATCCAGAGTGGTGAAAGGAATTGAAGACACAAAAACAAGCCGACGAGGGTACTAATAGTGGAAAAGGAAGGCTTCCCTTGCTAAGATGGAACCTCAATTGTCTTTGGTGCCCAAGGTTGAAACTCAAGACCAATCGACTACGTTCAGTTAAGGTGATATCCAAGGTAATTGTGGTTGTACACCGGTTCTCCCTAATCACAACAATTGTGATGGATGGGTTATTGATTTGGGGGCTATGGAGCATATGACCTTTAACCCATATGATTTTGTGAGTATTATAGAGCCCATACGATGTAGTATCTCAAATGCGAATGGGTATACATACCTAGTGACAGGGGCTGGTGTGGTTGCAAATTCCCCTCAGTTGTCGTTGCCCAACACCTTACTTGTCCCATCATTGACCACAATATTGATTTCTGTTGGATAGCTTACTGAAGATATGAATTGTATTGTTCTAATGTATCATCAATTCTATCTTTTCCAAGATATCCTCACGAAGGAGATCATTGGACATGGTACTAAAGGGGGGGGGGGCTATACTATCTAGATGATTTCAAGTCTAGAAGTGTGCATTAGGTCCCGGGTTCACCTAGTAATAAAGAAAAACAAATTTGGCTTTGGCATTGACGACTGGGACATCCTTCATTTGACTATATGAAAAAGTTGTTTCCTGAGTTATCTTTGGATCTAAAAGAGTTGGATTTCTATTGCTAGACTTGCATTTTGGTCACAAGCCACCGTGTTTCCTTTCCCATAAGTTTGAATAAGAATAATGTGCCTTTTTCGTTAGTTCACTTTGATGTTTGGGGCACGTCTCCTATTACTGTTATCTTAGACTATCAGAGGCTTGTTATCTTTGTTGATGATTGCATACATATGACTTGGCTTTACTTGATGAAAACTAAGGATGAAGTGGCTAATGTGTTTAAAGTGTTTCACAAGATGGTTCAAACACAGTTTGATGCTAAACTGCAAGTTCTTTGGAGTGATAATAGTAGAAAGTATGTGAATCGATATCTTATGAAGTACTTCTAGCAGCATGGTCTCATTCATGAGACTTCATGTACATAGACTCCACAATAGAATGAAGTGGCTGAAAGGAAGAATTGCCATATCCTCGAGACCGCTCAAGCCCTCTTAATTGAAGGACATGTTCCTCCACGTTGTTTGGGATAATGCCGATGTTACAATGGTGCATTTCCTCAACCAAATGCCCTCAAAAGTGCTAGATTTCCATATGTCTCTACAGGCTCTCTCTACATTTGTTCCATTGCCATCAATCTTGACAATTCCTCCACGTGTGTTCGGATGTGTTGCATTTGTTCACATCCCGAAGAACTGATGTACCAAACTTGATCCGTGTGCCTTATAGTGTATGTTCTTGGGTATGATACTCATCAAGAAGGCTATCGATGCTACAACCCATCTACTAAGAAAACCTATGTGACTATGGATGTCACATTTGTCAAAGGAGAATTTTTTTTCCTGAGTACCAATTCTACCTTTCGGGGGGAGAATTGGCTAGAAAGGAAGAATTGGTGGGAGATTGTTGCTAGGGTTATACTTGGAGGAAGGGACGTGGTTGTTGGGGATGATGATAGTGTCGATGACAGCCACAACATTGGTAATGGTGGGGCTGGCAAGCTCCGACTATTGGTGATGGTGGAGCTAGGTAGGCTCCGACTAGTGTTGGAGCTACTATGGGTGACAAGGGTAGTGCTAGCGCGGTTGGTATTGATGGTGGAGCTATTGGGTAGGTGACAGATGGTCATTGTGTTGGTGAATTTGCGACAGGTGTAGCTACGGAAGCCTTGTAGGATCCGACAGGGCCGAAATACCCACACATAAACAAGTTGAACAACCTTTTTCCCTTCTAGTACCCAACCAAGTTCATGAGGATTTTCTTGAGGTAATCTCCCCTATTGCCTTTGACTTGCTTGATGGATCCAATATGTCTGTGGAATATAAATTACCTGGTAGGCACAATTGGAAAAAGCCCCCAAATCGATACTCACTAGATGCCGAAGAAAGGAGATCAAAATATTCCATCACAAATTATGTCTCAATAGGAAGGTTATTTGAACCATTGAAGGAGTTTGCATTGGTTGTATCATCGGTTCACATTCCGAATGGAGTGTAGGAAGCTTTGGAGGATCCGCAATGGGTTCAGGCTATGGAAAAAGATATGAAGTATTGTGGAAGAATAGAACGTGAACATTAGTGGACTTGCCTAAGGAAAATAAAACAATGTGATGCGAATGTATTTTTTCTGTCAAGTATAGGGTGGATAAATCCATCAAAAGATACAAAGCGAGACTGGTAGCAAAGAGGTACACATAGATGTATGGAATTGACTACCAAGAGACTTTTTCTCCTACTGCAAAACTTAACACTGTTTGAGTTTTGGTGTCTCTTGCAGCTAATTTAGACTAGCCACTTCATTAGTTTGATGTGAAGAATGCCTTCCTCCATGGTGACTTGGAGGAGGAGATTTATATAGATGTACCACCAAGATACAAGTCTCCCTCACATCCAGGTGTGGTATGCATATTGAAGAGGTCATTGTATGGTTTGAAGCAATCACCAAGAGGTTGATTCGGTCGATTTAGTGAGGTAATGATGAAGTGTGGGAACAAGCAAAGTGAGTCGGATCACACCTTGTTTCTTTGATGAGGAGAAGGGAAGATAATTACATTGATCATCTATGTTGACGATATGATCATTATAGGGGATGATGTGGAACAAATCACCTTACTCCAAAGGAGGCTTTTTGGAGAGTTCGGGATGAAAAATCTAGGAGAACCGAGGTATTTATGGGGGATAGAGGTAGCAAGGTCAAAATGAGGAATATTCCTGTCTCAAAGGAAATACATACTGGATTTGTTGGTAGAAATAGGGATGCTAGACCGTAAGCCAGTGGATACCCCAATCGTGCTGAATCATAAACTTTGAGAGTATCTCGATCAAGTACCAACAAATAAGGAGAGATACCAAAGATTATTGGGGAAGTTGATATACTTATTTCATACGCGTCCAGACATTGCATATGCGCTAAGTATCGTAAATCAATTCATGCATGCTCCCAATGAAAACCATATGAATGCCGTGGTGAGAATAATTCAGTATTTGAAAGCATGTCCTGGGAGAGGGTTACAATTCCTAAGGATTGGTCATCTTGGAATTGAAGGTTACACGGATGTAGATTGGGGAGGGAGTGTGTATGATAGGAGATCAACTTTAGGGTATTTTTATTTGTTGGGGGGAATCTAGTCACTTGGAAAAGAGAGAAACAGAAAGTGGTGGCTTTGTTGAGTATGAAGGCAGAATTCAGAGGGATGGCAAAACAGCTAAGTGAACTTTTGTGGCTTAGAAAGTTGATGTCCGAATTGAGATTTTCTCCTAGATCCGAGATGAAGATTTTTGTGTGCTATTGACATATCGCATAATCTCGTGCAACATGACCATACCAAGCATATTGATGTTGATCGTCATTTTATTAAGCAAAATCTAGATGCAAAGATAGTTCAATTCCCGTTTGTGAGGTTTGAAGATCAACTAGCAGAAATATTGACAAAGACCGTCTCGAGCAAGGCCTTCTACAGATCATTTGACAAGTTGGGCATAAGCAACATTTATGCACCAACTTGAGGGGGAGTATTGGCATGAGCTGATTTGTAGGAGTGATATGTATAGAAAGTTAATATATAGCTTATATTTAGCCTAATAGGTGATTGTTACCCTAGTAGTACTTGTGTGTGTGTATATATATAGCCATGTAAATACAAAAGATATATGAAAAAAATATACAGGAAAGATAGCCATATGCTTTTCAATATATATATGGGTCAAGACAATCCCAATGTTTAGTAACAGTTTTTCTTGCTCCCAAGTTCCAAGTGAGGAAAGAAACAGACTAATTAAAGGCTCACATCCTAGGATTCAATAATAGTGATAACAAATTACAATTGGGAAAAAGCTAAGATGTAGTACAAAATCTTATCCAATCCACACAAAAAAAAAAAAAAAAAAAAGAAAAAAAAGAAAAGAAAAGCCAGCAAGCATTCTAATGGAGGTCGCACTCTCTAATCCTCATTTGCAGGACAAGGATTGGACTGTCTTTGTCGCTATATTGATTGCCATGGTGCAATTCATTTGGGAGGTCTTCGTTTTTTTGAACATAAACATGACTGTCACCTTTCCTTTAAGCGCACCTTGACTGTTCAATGTTATGATCCCTGAACTCAACTCGCTCCCAAGATTCGAAGTGCTGGGCAAGGTATTTGAACTAAGAGTCACGTTCACATCGATCTTCTTGGTGGATTTGAAGTTGGCCTTGCTCTTTGGAATTGCTGCTTGTCCCACCTGAACACCTCCATAGGTGAAGTCCACCGTGGTGGCATCGTACTTGAAGGGACCCCAGTTCGTGTTCTTGACCCGAATCGGAGCGGCAAAACTCATGTCGAACAAGGGCGAGGCTTGAGTCCCGACGTTCAATGTTTGGATGTCGAACTCACTGACCCTAAACTTGGGGGACTTGAACTTCATAATAACCAGCACAAAGAAGAGAGCTTGGACTACCTGAAAGATAACGAAGGCAATGATGCCAATCGTCCACTTCATCCTCTTCTTGCGCTTTGCCTCCTCGTCCATGGTATGGAGCGACTCGTGATCGGATTTGGACATTCTTAATTCTTCTTTCTTTGGAAGAGATGGAAGAATAGAAAACAGAAAGTCTCTCTCTCTCTCTCTCTCTATCTGTCAGTTTTGCTTTCTGTGATTTCGACTTTGGAGATTGCAGAAGTTGTGGAGATTGAAATGAGAAATTGGTAGGGTATATATAGGATTTGATATCCATGATATTATGATATTATATGATCAAATGGAGGCGGGCTCTTTCCTAGAAGAAGTTATTTGAATTCCGAGTCACCAAATGCGTCCTTGGAATGTTCACTTTCTAGACGAAACCGCGAGCAAGAATTTGTCAGCAACGAGAGGCTTGTTAAAACAAAACATCGGCCCATCGAAACTTTGAATGCAAGAATAGTCTCCGAGATCTTTACCGTACGGTTTATACAAATGTTGTTAACCCTACCTCAAGGTTTTCAATGATACCAGAACCACGCAAGCGCGTGGGGCCATATGTAGGCCCCGCACAATGAAAAGAACAAGAGAGGGAGAGAGAGCGCGCACAATGAAAAGAACAAGAGAGGGAGAGAGAGCGCAATACTAATTTTATGGAGATCGATATGTTAACTTCGGTTTATCACATTGCACATTAATACAAGTGGATCGTGTTCAACACTCATCAATATTTTTGATCAGTTGGTTCATCGAGTGGTTTAAAGCTCGATTAGCAAGCCGAAGGCCATAGCTTTGGTTCCCTACCCCATCCTTGATATGAGGTTATCTTTGTTATTCGCAAAGACGGTTTAAGTTTAGGTGTCCTGCTGATTTTGGTCTTTCACATTTGCACTTCGTGTGGCTGTGACGGTGGGTTTTGCTTATGGTGGAATTGTGCTTCGTCAGTGTCTTAAACTGAACATTCCAGCAGCCACTGATATAGATCCCGATCCGTTTGTGAACAAGAACTTTCTATTACCAACTTAAAATCCCAAAAAGATAACTGCAGTTAAATCTTCAGCCTATTCACGGACGAGGATCAAGGTACGCAAAAATCGGCAGAGATCCCTAGCTACTCAATATGAAATTAACAAAAGAGAAATAAAAAAATAATAAGATTCGTTAGCCATAAATTTGGTTTTTGTGTAGCGGATTAAATGTATAATAAGATTCTTTGATGGAAATGATGGTTTTGTGATGTGGACGCTCATCTAGAAGGTCAAGAAAATTATTTTATGTTATAAATTTTATTATGATTTGAACATGAGAAGTGATGCTTACTTAAGGTGATGAGTTCGACCGAAAGCTTACCTGAAAGTTGTGTGGCTGGAGAATCTGGACGAGCAGCGTCGTGACTCTTTCGCCTGCCTTGGCTGACTTTTTGAGAAGACTTCGCTTTCAATGAACTTCCTAATACGTCAGAACAAAGAAAAGTCGTTAAATGATAAATTTAATCTAACGATTCGCCATTTTAAGAGTAGTATAGTTTACAATTTCTTTTTTTGAGAAAAATTGTTACTTCACGAAACATTTGAGATAATTATTGAAAGACTCCAAGGAACTTAACGTAATTCGGAATACCATGTTGTTTGTCCATTCGATGAATCGTGAACGAGAAAGCATTACAAATTCGATTGTTTTCCATGGGAAAGAAACATATTCCTGATGTTTTGCACGTTATAATTCACAGGAGGATTTGCAATATGATGCTTTCAAAACAACACGAAAGTTTCCTGATCTTGATGTTGAATCCATGGTGATGTTTCGACAATAACCCTATTAGAGTCGCTATCTCATTTAAAAAAAAAATGGAGTGTAATAGTTGGCAGATGTGACTCCATCAGGCTTATAATTTACCCTTGTGTATGTTGTGGTGATGATCAATTACCGTCGATGGCGGCAGTGGCGACGCTAGTGAGCAATGCCACTATAACCAATAGGGCTTGCCCTCATGCAGATTTGAGCAAGGGCGAGTTGGCCATCTGGGGGCTGACTGCCCTTGCTGGAGACTTCATCTGCAATGATTTTTCTTTGATTTTTTTTTTAGTTCAATTTTGCCGCCGTGATTTGATATGTCAACAAATGTGGGCCCTGCTCAATTTGACATGGCAAACATAACGGCCACGACAACGATTGGCAATCGATTTCAGCAACTCTCGAAAGCAAAATTAACGAAAAGACTGAACTTTACTATACTAAAGAAGTAAAATTAGGATTAAAACTAACGGAAAGAATTCGGGAATTAAATTAAATATTTTCCCCCAAATAATTTGGATTGTCGAAAACGACAAAAGTACAAATGTATCGTGCCGGCAATAATGCCACACTAGATGAGTAAGTCACGGAGAAAATATTGGGTACCATTCGGATGTCAGCGTGTGAAATCCTAGTCCATTCATCGGGTGAGACGTGTCGTCTGGGCTCACCATGCTCTCTGTCCACTTCCTCGCTCCAACCCAACTGTGTTCTTTCTCTCTGTCCACTTCCTTGCTCCTAACCTAATCGATTTCACGAGCTCTTTCTCTCACATCATGTGACCCTCTCTCTCTCGCGCGCGACTAGCTCTGTTCTCACCCTCTCCGCTGTCTGATGAACCACGTCGCTGCCGCCCTGCTCTGTACATGCCGCTGCTGCCTTCGACTCCGCCGCGAAAAGTGCTTAGATTTACTTCAAAAATTGTGTTTGGTTTTAATGTACAGTTCTCTCTCGACTCGCTCTGTTCTTCGGACGATGGAGGTGAAGGCAACGTTGTTTCATCGGAGGAGAGCTCATGTGAGTGGGAGGGAGTTGTGAGTCGTTAGTGAAAGAGAGAGCGCGTGAAGAGCTGATGGAGTGAGAGAGGTGTCGTCCATTTTGAAATTAATTAGGTGAGAAGCGAAGTGAAGAGGGGTTAGAAGCGACGAACTGAGAGAGAGAGAGAGAGAGAGAGAGAGAGAGAGAACATGGTGGGCCTGGGCGACATGTTTTGCCCGGTGAATGAGTTGGAATTTTGACAGCGTGAAACCCTAGCGGTAGCCAATATTTTCTCAGTCCCGACACGGATATAGGTCAGAGTCCGAAAAGTCAAAACTCTGGACATTGATGTGTTGTGATTTGGTCGCGTGAACTATTTTCGTCTTTTTCTCTTTCTTGGTCAGGTGAACTATATTCATCTTAACTCTCTGCTACTACTCCAGAAAATGCAGTGTGGGTTAGACAACATCCACCACAACGCCCATCGGATAGAAGGAGGGCACAAGTACAAGAAATGTAGATTACTAAAGCAATCAGATCAAAGCTACACCAAACGACACAGCTTATTACGTATGACGTATATAGTACTAACCGATCATCTCCGTATGCGATCTTTGACAGATCGATATGCCTTCTTCATACATGCATGTGAAACGAATGGACGCATTAACAATGATCGTTAAGATAAACAGTAGTAGCCATTCCATTTAGGTAGAAACAAAATTAAAACACTGAGCTAAAGCTCCGATCCAGTTGTAGTAATGAGATGTGTACAAAAAGGAAGGGCAAATTCAAACAAGATAGAATACTGAGTTTGATTTAGATCCATGAAAAACGCATCACAAACATATAAAACCAAGCATACAAAGCCATAACATGATGTGGGACCAACTTTTCCGAGCATGCTCATTTACATGACAAGGCCTGTACCACACTTGTCAAGGTATTGATTGCCATGGTGCAATTCATCTGTGAGATCTTCCTCTTCTTGAACATGAACATGACCGTTACTTTCCCACTAAGCTCGCCTTGACTGGTCAAGTTCATGAGCCCAGTGCTCAAATCGCTCCTGAGGTTTGAATTGCCAGTCAAATTAGTAGAGCTCAGAGTCACATTCACATCAATCTTCTTTGTGGACTTGAAGTTGGCCTTGCCCTTGAGAATGGTCGCTTGTCCCACTTTGAAGCCTCCGTAGGTGAAGTCAATGCTAGAAGCATCGTACTTGAAGGGACCCCAGTTGGTGTTCTTGACCCGGATTGGAGCCACAAAGTTCATGTTGAATGAGGGCGAGGATTGATTGAAGTTTGAATTTGAGATGTCAAAGTTGCTAATCCTGAACTTGGGGGATTTGAACTTCATAATGACCAGCACAAAGAAGAGAGCCTGCACTACCTGAAAGATGACGAAGGCGATGATGCCGATCGTCCACTTCATCCTCTTCTTGCGCTTTGCCTCCTCCATCTTCAGCAACGCCTCCTCGTCAACCCTGCCGTTGTGGTTGGATTCCGCCATCCCCAATGTCTTGGAAAACCCTGTAACTAATTAGAGGTTCTGGCTAAATTTTTCTCCAGATTGGATAGGAATGATGGTTGGATTTGAAGAAGTGTGGGGGGTCAGTTTGAGGTTTTTATATGTAAAGTTGCTCGGAGGTCAGACAAATGTGTGTCGAACGAGGGAGAGCGGATGTGAGACCAGATCACCTTCGTGGAAATTGGAATCTGGACTACTGGGTTAAGCGCGTCTGTCATACGTTGGAATGTTCACTTCTAGATGGACGCGAGTTTACGGAGAAAAAAAGAGTCGCCAACGAGAGAGATGCCTTGTCTTTTAAGGTGAATTTCGTCCTCGGCTGATAGGATTTTTTTAGGTTCCTTTCTTTGGCCTCTCTCGGTCAAATAGACGTTTCGATTCCGAGAGTCCTCTCAAAGATCAGTACCGTACATTTTCAGCCACGTCGCCACCGGAGGACGACCGATTGGACGAAGAAGAGCAAGCCCCACTTAGGAGGTTATGAACTTTCAAAGCGTGTCTCATGTTCAGCTTGACCCTGCATAAATATGGTTTTTTTTAAATATTATAATAAAGAAAAATGACACAATGATCTATGGACTTAGGTCTACTATGCAGTGTTATTATTAAACTTTTAATTTGTTTGATATGAAACCTAAACTTTTAAGTATTTTTTTTTTTTTTTTATAGTTTAAGGATTACACATACTTTAAAATTTTTATAAGAGCAGAAAATCTCATGTCCAATATTTTCAAGTTTCTCTGTTTACGTCTAGGATTACATTATTTCGCACTTAAGTCTTTGGCATTAGTCCCATAAGGCTTCCCAAGAACTTCAAAATTTTATCTCTCATCTCTCCTCTCACAAAGTTTCTTTTTATAATTTTTTTATTATTATAATTTCTCATCGTTTCCTTCCCAAATTTTCATTTCCTCCCTTTTACCTCATTTTCCAAATATATCAAAAGAGAGGATTATACCGTTTTGCCTTTCCTGAATTCCCATACTAAATATCACCTTCACTTTTCCTATCTTCTTGCTAAATTCTTCCGCGCACATATGAACGCAAAGTGAGTCAAGTCAAAAAGCTACCGTGAAATGGAGCAAATGTAAACTCTCTTTTACGAAGGTAAAAAGTCTGCATCACACTCATTGCGATTATGACCTGCTTTCACCTTAGCCAGGCACTTGCCAGAAATTCAACAGTTTTGAAAATACCTTTTTAATAAAGATTGTTTTTATCTTTCAAATAATTGAATAAATGAAAAATATATTCATTTTCAACGTAAATATTTATATATTTTAAATATTGATAACAATTTCTATTAATTATTTTTTCTGAATGATACTAACAATCATTTTTAGGAAAGTATTTTTCAAATAATTCATTTTTCATAAAATAATCTAATCATTGAATTTATATTTTATAAGAAAAATATTGTCACACAGAAAAATTAATGATTATGAAGGGGACACCATGGAGGGAGTTATCATAGTATCACAATCACTTTTTGACTACTAGTATTTCACACAGAGTGCCATGCAATTAGCAAAATCATTAACATTTTTTAGGTTTGAAGTACTACAAAAAATATTTTTCGTAAAATAATCTCATTCTTCAATTTATATTTTATGGAAAGAAATCATTACAAAGAAAAATTAATGATTATGAAGGGGACACTATCAAGAGAGTTATCATAGTATCATGATCACATTTTGACTTCGATAATGAAAAGGGGTTAGAAATATTACAATTTCAAAAGACTGCCTGGCAATTAACAAAATCATTAGCATTTTTTAGGCCCAAAATACGACTCATGAAAATCACTTAAAGAATTTTCTTTTTGATAGATTGATGTCACAGGCCGATCGTTTGGGATCGTGACCGTGCAGCGACTTAGACTCTTTTGGGATCACTTGGATTGTCGGGGCACTTAAGCCAAGCTTTACTCGTATTGATCACTCACTCGCTGTTTACCCAAATCGTAGAGGGAGAAAGTTTATAGAAAGAGAAGCTCTGGAAGAGAGGAAGGAGCTTTAAATTATTGAATGGTTAGATGGATGGAAGAGAGGAAGGAGCTTTAAATTATTGAATGGTTAGATGGATACAAATGAGGGGGAGAACACCTCTTTTTATACTTGAGGCTCTCAAATTACAATCATTGATCGTACATTGATTCGGCGAACGAGATTGCATCTCTTAACCTACAAACTACCGACATTTATGCCAAGAAAGTTCAGCTCTTATCGCAATTACTGTATTGCCCGCCTTGAAGTCTTCCTAAAAAATGCATGGTCCTTTAGTCATGGGAACCTCGCGGTCGTGACATTCTCCCCCATCCATTCGGCGACACCCTCGTTGGTCTCGGCTTAGAGAGCATTCTTCTTGGCATGAGCTCAAGCCCTCTTATTTTGATTTCACTTGGTTCTAAGCCTCTTGAATGGTGGACAATATTACTCCAACTTCAGCTCGAGCATGGCACGTAGCAAGCACCCAACCTCAGGGAAGAGCACTTGGATTGGCATGTTGTGAATTGAAGTAGGAGGATCCAATCCTACCGTTAGCTTCTCCAAGGATGGCGGCTATGGTTGTGATTGGTCATGTGCTTCTCGGTCTTCAGACTTCCATCGAGGTGTCAGATTATGGCAATGGTCTTGGTGTTGATCGCTCCTTTCATCATGGGGATCATCGCCATGCATTGTGGGATCAAGGATCATAATGGTCTTGGTCCTCATGTTGATCATGGACCTCACACTATGAAAGAATTGCATGCCCAAAATGAGATCATAGTCATCGAGGGGGATTATCTCGAAGGAGAGCTTGCCCTTCCATCCTCTAATTCGGACATCCATGTTGGGAGTTGTTCCTATGCTTGCAAGTCTGTTCAAGTTGATGGCCTTGAACAATTTCCCATTTGGCTTCATGTGAAGTCCTAAGGCTTTAGCTACCTTGGTGGACATGAACATGTTCGAAGTGCTTGTGTCAACCAAGGCGTGTAGGACTCACCCACATACCTCGATCTCCACAAAGAACATGTCCGTGTTTAAGGTAGTTTCCTTCTTTTCGGATGGCGACTAGGCTTGAATGGCATTGACATATTTCATGGTTCCAAGTAGAATTTGCCACTTTTCTTCTTTGGACTCCTCCTCCTCCTCCTCTTCTATGGTGAGGAGAGTGTTGATCTTAACCTTCATTGGGCATTTTTGGGTCCAACGTTGACCTTTGCAAATGAATTTAGGAGATGGCGGGGGTTGATTGAACTTACTCGTGGTGTAGTCCACTGGGGTCGACCCTTTTGGAAGGACAGTTATATGCTCCTTCTCCCCTTATGTCTTGACTTGGCAGCCTTGATCTTTTGGCGCACGGGGAGGGTCTCCACCTTCGTTCTCGGATTGTCCATTTGACCTTTAATCCCTTGCTTGGTTCTTTGATGAGTCAACTTTGGTGAAGTCGACAAGGGACTTGGCCACGCTTAGTGCTCTCGTGAGACTCTTCATGTCCCAACGTTTAAGCTCGAGTTGCACCCATGGCTTGAGTCCATCCATAAACACTTTGAGGGCCTCCTCCTCTCCAAGATTGTGTATTTGGAGTTTGAGCTAGTGAATTCCTTCATGTACTCTTAGATCGTCCCTCTTTGTTCGAGGCGATGGAGCTTGCTATGGGCTTCTTGCTGAGCAAACTCAAGGAAGAAGTAGTCTTAGAACTCCTTCAAGAAGTCTTCCCATGTGTTCACGAGATTAGCACCGCGCTTTGTCTCGTCGCACCTATTACGCCACCAAAGCATTTGCGGTATCGTGAGGAACATTGAAGCGGTTCTTACCTTGATCATTTCATCTTGGATGTTGATGGGCCAAAGTCCTACTCCATGCTCCATACAAAGTTGTCCACCTCCTTGGCGGATCAGTTGCCTTTGAGTTCTTTGGGCTTCGGTACCTCTAGCTTGGGCACTACTTGTGTGGGCATCATTGCATTCACGATACTCATCTTGCATGGGGCGAGCTTGGTCTTGAGCTCTTAGATCTCCGCCTTCATGGCTTTGACCTCATTCCTACAAGGATTCTCTTCCTCAATCACTTTGACTTGTTCCCTCAGAAAGTTGATCGACACTTCAAGGGCTTCGTCCTTGTTGTGCAACAAGGCCGTATCTTGGTTGATATTGTTTGTGAAGTCTTCATGGAGCAAGACCTCAACTTCCATGATGTGGTCTCTCACATCGTCAAGTCCTTTCATGAACTTAGCAATGGCACTCCTTACCTTCACGAGCTTCTCATTGAGTGTGGCTACGGCGTCCATTGAGGCTTCTCTTCTCTTGGTGGTCTCCTTGACTTGGATGGCCTCTCTATCTATAACAACTTCTTGGCTTGACATTCTCTTGAACAGGTGGTGCTCCTCGATCTCTTGAAATGGATCTCTTTTCTTGCTCTAATAACACTTGTCACGGGCTGATCGTTTTGGATTGTGACCGTGTGGTGACTTAGGCTCTTTTGATATTGCTTAGATCGTCGGGGCGCCTAAGCCAAGCCTTGCTCGGATTGATCACTCACTCGCTCGTTCATCCGGATTGTAGAGGAAGAAAGTTTTTAGAGAGAGAAGCTTTGGAAGAGAGGAAGGAGCTTTAGATTACTGAATGGTTGGATGGATACAAATGAGGGGGAGGGCACCATTTCTTATACTTGAGGCCCTTAGATTACAATCATTGATCGTACTTCGATTTGGCGCATGGGATTGCATCTCCTAACCTACCAACTATCAATATTTATGCCGAGAGAGTTCTAGATCTCGACGTATTTATTGTATTGCTCGCCCTTGGAACTTCGGAAGCTCTTGCGGAACCCTAACAATCTAGAGAGGTCTTCCTCGAAAATGTACAATCTCTTAGTCATGGGAACCTCACGAGCGTGACACTGCCATGAACTCATTGTAAGGTTCAACTAAGCTGAATTTATAACATGACCGCTATGCATCTTTTTGATGAATTTACAAATTGATCCCATCTCCGTCAATAAATTTGTAAGTTTTTTTTTGTTAATTTGTATATTTACACACATCTTTTCATCTATAAGATGAAAAAATAAAATGCATAGATATATCAAATGATCAACTACTGCACAACTATGGTCCACCAAAAACTAGCCGAAAAAAATTCTCACACAACAATAAGCAATATGTACAAAAAGAATGAAATAAATTGCAAAAGAATAATAGAGCAGAAAATCATAATTTCACATTTCACACGATCCCCATGCTCATTTTCATTTGCACAACAAGGATTGGACTGCCTTTGTCGTGGTGTTGATGGCCATGGTGCAATTCATTTGAGAGGTCTTCCTCTTCTTGAACATGAACATCACTCTGATTTTTCCTTTGAACTCACCTTGACTGTTCAAGTTTATAATCTTAGAGCTCAAATTGCTCCCAAGATTTGAATCACTAGGCAAATTAGTAGAGTTCAAAGTCACCTTCACATTGATCTTCTTAGTGCTCATGAAGTTGGCTTTGCTCTTGGGAATGATTGCTTGTCCAACTTGGACACCCCCATAGATGAAGTTCATGGTGGAAACATCATACTTGAAGGGACCCTAGTTTGTACTTTTAATTCTAACTGGAGTGACAAAGCTCATATCGAATGAGGGGGAGGCTCCCATTCGGACATGATGGGCTTGGTAACGCTCTATCAAGAATATAAGACATTCAATATTCATCAACTTTACAAAACAATTCATATTGACAAGTAAGCCGTGCGACCGGTTATTACACCTACACTTGGGAGCTCAAATTATGCATCTATTAGGGATGACATAATGGCTACAATCCCGAAAAATTCAATGTCTCACAGTGCCCCAGACATATGTTTTGTTACATCAATCCAAGTATATTTATCCCTTAAAGGCTATACTTGATCATTCTCAAAACACCATGTATTTATAATTATATCTACAACCTAGGGGACAAAAACAATATAATTGGTCGACTCCTCCCCCGTGAGGGAGAGAAATACCATCTGCGAGGTGGTGGTCCATGTGATAAACAACAAAAGTCTTCCTAGTAAATACATGTGATCATGTCCCTCTCCATTTCATGACTAACTACTTTCCTAGACACGTCCCATAAAGCCATATCTATTCATGACTGCCGGCAACATGCTAAAGTAGCAACATTGATCTTTCACTTCGAGAACATAATCAGAAGTAATATAGGGCACAAAATGAGGTAAATTATAAATTACCTCAAGTGCTCACACAATGAGTAAATAGAGATTATTTCACTCATCTTCCATTGTCGGTTGTACAATGCATATGTAATATAAATTACATCCTATAGTGGATTTCTCTTTTTATAAGAGCGTATGTCATTTATTAAATATATCAATTACACGGATCTTAACCTAAACATAGTCACGTGCTTCTCACATATTCATGTTTAGCCCGAGTGCTATATCAGCTTGCTTTCTATAGCGTGCAATTAAATACTCGCATCCAGCATCTTACAGGTATACATGATTGTGGGACTATCATGTTCGATCTTATTATAAACAAATCACATACCTTATCTTGACTCCAATTAAGGCAACGTATTTTATGTACTAGACTTGCTCTTTAGCATTTATTTGTACATAATGTCTCATCTCAATGTACTAATTATAACACTTGAGGCGATTACTCATGTGAGTGAACCAATAATTACCCGCTGACATATTTTCCAATAATATATGTGTGCTTGTGCTAGTCTCATAATGAATTTGTACTTATTGATAAAACATTAAGTCACTAATAAACAAATAAGTATAATATATATGTTCACATATATATAAATCAATGATCCTCTACAATAACATGTATAACATTCTACGTAATCCTAGTGACATCCCGTGGGTTAAAAATATGTTTCTAGAAATAGCCTTCGTAAATGGATTAGCAACCATTCTATTAGTTGGAATGTATTGTAGGATTATTTCTTTCTACGCTATTATATCTCTTATGAAATTATTCTTTATGTCAATGTGTTTTGTCCTTCCATGATACTTGGAATCTTTCACATAGGTAAAGGCTGCTTGACTATCGCAATAAACTATTACCGGTCTTGGAACCTTAGTGATAGTGGCTAAATTTTCGAAGAAACGTTTTAGCCATATTGCTTCTTACATTATGGCAAAACATGCAATAAATTCTGCCTCCATCATAGACAAGGCTATGCATGTCTATTTCTTGCTATTCCAAGAAATTGCATCTCCATTGAGTAAGAATGCATATCCAAAAGTCGATTTAAGCTTATCTAGGTCTCCACCCCAATCAGCATATGAGTAGCCTAATAAGCTTAAATCATTTCCTTAGTAATAAAGTCGATAGTTCATGGTACCTTTCAAGTATCTCATGATTCTCTTCACTGCTTTTCAGTGTGCTTGATCGGGATTTGATTGATATTGGCTCACCAATCCCACGGCATAATATATGTCGGGTTGAGTACACATCATAGTATACATCAAACTTCCGACTGCACTAACATAATGAACAGTTTCCATCATTTTAATTTCTTCTAGAGTCTTAGGACATATCTCAATACTTAGGCCTTCACCTTGCATGATATGGATATCAATGAGATTACAATGTTGCATATTGAAACGCTTAAGAATCTTCATTATATAAGACTCTTGTGATAAAGCAAGGAGTTTCCTTGATCGATCTCTTTCGATTTTAACTCCTAATATATAAGCAGTTTCTCCCATGTCATTCATTTTAAAATTGGAGGATAACCATTCTTTTTTTGTGATAACCAAAATCTTGTCATTTCCACCCAATAGAATATCGTCCACATAAAATGATAAAATCACAAACTTATCTTCGGACCGCTTGACATATACACAGTGATCTTCTTCGATCATCACGAAATCAAAAGTTGTTATGACTCGATGAAAACAAAGATACCACTATCTAGATTATTGCTTAAGGCCATATATTGAGCGATGAAGTTTGCAAACTTTATGCTCTTGACCTTTAGTTATGAAACTTATTGGTTGTTTCATATAGATTTCCTTATCTAGTTCTCCATTGAGAAATGCCGTGTTTACATCAATTTGATATAATTTAAGGTCCAAATGTGCAGCGATGGTTAGAATAAAGCGTATTGAGGCAAATCTTACAGCTGGTGAAAAAATTTCTTTATAATATATACCCTCTTGTTGAGTATAATTTTTCGCCACAAGGCGAGTCTTATACTTTTCAATGGATTCATCCACCCTTCACTTAATCTTAAAGACCAATTTGTTTCCAATGGCCTTACAATTAGGTAGTAGATCAACTAAGTCCTAGACATGATTTGCCCTCATTGACTTCATTTCATCTTCCAAAAATTTTCTCCATTTTTCCTTATCAAAGGATGAGAGAGCTTTTTGAACAGTTTTAGGCTCGACATCGTCTTTCTGAGCAATCATAAATGCTTCCCCTTCAATCTCAAAACGATGATGATGAATATTTATACACAACTGAATTTCTCTTGAATTCAGTTCACCAAATGATGCAACACTCCCACTAGGCCTTGCATGTTGAGGTAAATATTCATTTCCCTCTACAACATCAGTGGGTGTGTTATTAGGATCTCACATCTCATATAATTGGAAATTTTTATCAATTTCACCTCTACTAGAAAAATCGTTTTCCAAGAACATGACATATCATGACTCCATTTCAGTCACACTTCCATCAGTTTGTTCACCTATGAACACGTACTCTTTGGAGTGCTCAGAATATCTTATAAAGATACATTTCTTTCCTCTATTGTGGTAATAATCATGAACATTAGCTGCACATCCACATTAACGTAGACTACTTAAGTCTGGTTTCCTACTAATCCATAATTCATAAGGGGTAGAAGTGACCGATTTTAAGGGCGCTCGGTTATGTATATAGGCAACAGTCAATAACGTATCTCCTCAATAGGAGATAGGTAAATTTGCTTGCGCCATCATAGATCTAACCATTTCTAATAGGGTTCTATTTCTTCTATCAGCTACCCTATTTTGTTGTGGAGTACTAGGAATAGTCAATTGTCATACAATCTCTTTTTCATCACAAAGAGCCTTGAATTGCTTCAATAGATACTCACGTCTGCGATCGGTTCTCAATGCTTTTATTGTTTTGTTCAACTGATTCTCTACCATCGCTATATATCGTCTAAAATAATCTAATGCTTTTGACTTATAGGAGATCAGAAAGACATAATCGAAACGCGTGAAGTCATCTATGAAAGTGATGAAATATGAGACTTCATGCCTTACCCTCACATTCAAAGGACCACAAATGTTAGAATGTATGAGTTGCAATGGAAATTCAGCTCTAATCCCTTTACTGAATGATTTTTTAGTTGCTTTTCCTGCTAGACACACAAAGTGACCCATCTTGCCACAATTAGTGGCAGATGTACCCATAAACTTATCTTTCAAGGCAACCCACATAGCTTAAGCTTTATCATAACTTTCAAACTCACACATAAGATCATCTTGCATACAACTCAGCAACGTGATGCGAGCAATGCTATTTTTCCTTTTCCAAGCTTGATAAGTTTCTAGATCTCTCCTGTGTTAAGCTGAAGTTCTATGCTCAAGTTCATCCATGGTGTGGTTGAGGGTTTCCAAAACCTCTTACTCCTTAAGAATGTATTGAAACTTTCGGTGCCAAATATTATAATTGTCACCGTTTAGTTTCTCAACCTTATTGAGGTCAGCCACAATGGTCTTGGATGCCGAAGCCATAATCAATTGCTATAACACATTGACATAATAAATGCAGAATCAATACTAGCATATTTTTCATAATAACACACATATTTAATTTGTAACAAAGACAAACTAAATTAATGATAATTCAACAAAAGACACAGAAATGAAAGTTCACTATGTTCCCAATCAGCTCCTATGTATAATTGTTATATTATTATTAATTAGTTTAATTTACGCACATTGTAAGTTCTAAGTGAGAACTCTTTCGAATTCTACCAATCTACGAACTCCCACTAAGAAAAATAATTACATGATCTCATGTAATTTCTACATTTTTCCATTAACACAAAAACATAGCATGATGTGAATCAATGTACAAAAAATAATTATATTGTAACTATAATCAAAATCGTAATTCAACATGTAACAGAAAAACAAAGATTTCTTACCATTATTCGAATTTTCTTGGAACTAGAAAACTGCAAGTATATTAAACTATATACATGTTACCATCGAAATAAGCTCTACACAGCATATATGACATCATTTTCATATAGGTTAGCTACTGTATTTCCTAAAATTACAAAAATACAAGCTAAAAAAAAATGAATTACGCATTAAACCCCCAAAAATACGCGTACTTAAGGTTTCCTACACATTTTCATACATTTATAAAATTCAAAAATACAAAATAATTAAACCAAAGTCTAGAGCTCAACCATACGAACCAAACGTTGTTGACCACACTCCAATCGGAGCTCCCATGCGCTCACATGCGCTGCTTGAGTGTGTGGCACACGCGCCAACGAGCCGTACAGGCTCTTGGCCGGTCCAACCGGTGATCGGTTCGACCGCCGGACCGATTGACCGGTCCAACTGTTGATCAGTCTGACTGGTTTGACCACCGGTTCCGCTAACCGGTCCGATCGGCTATCCGGTTCGATCGGTTGACCAGTCACCGGTCGGGTCGGGTCAACGGGTTGAGTCACGGGTCGGGCCTCGAGTCGGGTCTCCACTCGGGTCGTCGACCGATGACTGGCCGGCCAACTGCCGCCAGTGGTGACATCATCCCAGCGGTTATCGATTGTTAGATGACGTCATCCATGGCATTAGCATGCGTCGCTTTGCCAAGGCGCGCGTGACGCTCACGCATTGGCTTTCCCAGTGCTTTGAGTGCGTGGCACCAACGTGCCGCGGCTTCTAGCCACACGTGTGGGCACGTCCGACCTCATTCAGCAATGCTCAACCCACCGTTGGACTTCATCTTGACAAGTACTTTTACCTTATATATTTGAAAATTGATTTTGGCCAAAAAAATATTTCAAAATTTGGCCAAAACCGTACGGGTGTACGCGACCCGAACCCATTCTTCGCTCCGGTTCGTTTTTTACGATTCATATAGTAATTCTGAGCAATAAACATCCAAACATAATAGATTTTATTCTTTTGATCCCGATATCAAGTGATAAACGAGAAAATTCGATGAAAGCAAAGCAGAAATCATGACCTGACTCTGATACCAATGTTAGAAATCAAGTTGGCGGAAGACGATTTACCTGTTTCCAATGTGCAGCTAATAATCTATCTTGAAACGATCATTGAATTGCAGATGAATCACGAATAAAAATGCTTCACGTTGGTCTGAATGCAATTATGAGGAAAGCACCTGATTTTCACAGCGTAAATGCCGATTGTTTTTGTTATGAAGAAATGTAGTGCCTTCTTTTTTATTTATTTATGGAAAGGGGATAAACAAAGGAGAGGATTTTCTAAGCATATGTTCGATTTTCTAAGCGTATGTTTTGCCAACCGTGCCAATGGTTGTCTTCTAGACTCTTTTATATAACTCCATCACACCCCTTCAAATGGTGTTTTTCCATTGTAGCATATCAAAATGAAACGGTGCATTCTTATCACACTCCATCATGGACGTACTAATTCAGTACAACAAGTCCAAACAGTCAGGGTTTGGATGTCGAACTCGGCAATCCTAAACTTGGGGGACTTGAACTTCATGATGACCAGGACAAAGAAGAGAGCTTGGACGACCTGAAAGATGACGAAGGCAATGATGCTGATCGTCCACTTCATCCTCTTCTTGCGCTTCACCTCATCGTCCTCCATGGTATAAAGCGATTCTTGATCGCTCTGGTGATAGCTGTTCGTTGCAGGTGGTTGGTATTGGTTCTGGTTTTTCTCTGCCATTTGGTAATATTCTGCAAAACCAGGAAGGAATTCAAGTTTCGTTGCTTCGAAGGAATTGGATATGTGAGAATGTAGTGAGGCTGGAGAAGGGAGGGGTGTGCTTAAGGTTTACATAGTGTTCAGAGTGAGAGTACGTCCAAAAAGAAGCATCCATGGGACAAAGAGAGCCATGTGATTTGACTCCTGACCTCAAACGCGTCGTCCAAATTTTCACTTCTAGAGAAACGCGAGAGTTTAGTGGGAATATGTCAGGGAAAAAGCCATGATGATGAGGAAAAGGTAGTCTTGGTCACTACTATGGCCCTGTTTTCCATTCCGTCGAAGATGAAAGTAAGTTTTATGGTATAAATTGTCATCATCATGAGAAATTACTTGCAAATATTCATTAGCAAACATTGACAGTCGGAAAGCTAGTAATGTGCTTCGATAGTTTAAGAAGGGGAACCCTCGACTTAGCCACACTCTACTTCCAACGGCATAGAATGGCCTGCCAAGTCTGCATAGGCGGGCGGGAGACTCAATCCTGTTTTCCAGAATGGCTTCGAGTCAACATATGAGTCATCGAGTATGGTGCATATTCTGAAGTGGCACGTCAGTATTCTCGAGCCATTATTTGGGGGAGTTACAAAGAGGAGAGGTATGCCACACATGTATCAGAGGGACACAAGAAGATCTGTACTATTATGCTTATATAACATGGAATACAAATTTGGCATTATCTATCTTTATAAATGTGTGATCCTTCTATATATGCAAAAAAAAAAAGTGAAGAAGAAAGAATACTGAATTGGATATCCAATATAATATTATGTCAGCACGTTATGTAAAACGAGTATTGAAATAAGATCTATGCTTGAGATATGCAACCCAGCCGTTTTAGTAGTGGTGGCAAAGGTATAATCATGTGCAAAGTAGGATCCAATCTTTGGACCGTCCAAGTTAATCGGTTCTCTATTTCCTTTTTTTTCCCTTTTAATTTCGTTCCTTTTTACGCTTTCCTGGTTTTTCGAAAATGCCCTCTTTCCTCCCACAATCCGAACACTATGTACGTAGCACAGATGGCATGCGAGCCACCATTGATCAGACGTCGCTCCCTCATCGTCCCTCCCAACACCCGCAAAAGGGGTCGCAAACTTTGCCTGCCATCCTTGACCCCGCCGTGTACTCTTCCCTTAGGTTCGTTCGTTTCGTGGAAAATATGGCCATCCTTGACCCCGCCATATGTGTATAGGCAAGTGATTTGTGAAAAGACAAAAAAGAATGCTCTTAAATCTGGAAAAAAAAAAAAAACTAGTATGAAACAAATGTCAGAAATACATAGTTGAAATGAAACATTTCATAATAATGCAAAAATAATGAAAACTTGACTAGGACATCATGTTAAGATTTAAAAGTACCAATTCTAAAATTTTAAGTTCTTAAATAGATAAAGTAAGATGGATAAAAGGTCGTGACAAATTAAGAAAAAAAGCCTAGCTATGAGACAACCGTGCGTTTATGATACTTCAAAAGTCAAAACAATCAAGCTCTAAAGATCTAGGAAAGGCTGCTAATAGGGAAAAAAGCTTAAACCATAACAGTTTCGTTACTTTTCACCTTTGACTTAACACGAAATTGCAAAATTGGATGTCACACAGAGTCCTTGTGCGGACAAATTAGATGTACAGAACCCAAGTGGATATATGACTCAGTTTCCAGGAATAACTAAATACTTTTCTGCAAAAAATATCGAGAGGCCATTGCGTTGGCATGCCTTGAAGTTTTGCGCTGTAAATATTAGAAATAACGTTAGATTCAGTGCTATGAACTGATCTTATGGTTCAACCGAGCAGACTTATTTGCCAATACTGTATCATAGTTATATTGAATAAAACGTGGCGGTTCCACTGATTTTCTACTACTTTAAAAAAAAAAAAAAAAATCTCAGGCGATGGCCAAAGCTGAAAAACCATCGCTTATAGAGAAATTATTGGATACGTTTGTCTTATCACTAGTGAAGTTCAGCCGCGAGACATGCCGCGGCTAGTCATCCCTGGGCTATCCCCTGCTGTCAAGAACCATTAGGGACAGAAATGAGCCATGGCCAGAGCCCATCACCGGGGATCGTCCACTCGTCCCTAGAGGTCCTAACTACGCCACAAATAACTCAAAGATGTCTGCATTAACTCCAATCCATGGCAATCCACATATAAGAAATACAGGACCAGTCGTTCTCTGTGGGGAAAAAGTAAAGAAAATCCAAAGGACATTGTGTCCGGCACATTATGTGACATGTATACGGAACAAAAAAGGAATTTATAAATGAATGCTCAATCAACAGGATGATAGAAAATACATAAATTTCTCAATTCAATCCATGGAAAACTCGTGGAAAGAAAACATAGAAGTGAGCTCACAAAAGTATAAATAACGAGAATTACAATTGGCATCTTCATTTACACAACAAGGATTGGACGACCTTTGTCGTGGTATTGATTGCCATGGTGCAATTCATTTGCGAGCTCTTCTTTTTCTTGAACATGAACATGATTGTAATCTTTCCTTTAAGCTCGCCCTGACTGGTCAATGTTATGACCCCAGAGCTCAATTTGCTCCCGAGATTTGAATTGATATTGCTGGGCAAATTAGCAGAGCTCAGAGTCACGCTCACATCGATCTTCTTCGTAGATTTGAAGTTGGCCTTGCTCTTGGGGATGATTGCTTGTCCCACCTGGACACCTCCATAAGTGAAGTAAACAGTGGAGGCGTCGTACTTGAAAGGACCCCAGTTGGTGTTTTTGACTCGGATCGGGGCAACGAAGCTCATATTGAAAGAAGGCGAGGCCTGAGTCTCGACGGTCAGAGTCTGGACGGGAAAGTCGCCGACCCTGAACTTGGGGGATTTGAACTTCATGATGACCAGGATGAAGAAGAGGCCTTGGACTACCTGAAAGATGGCGAAGGCGATGATGCCGATCGTCCATTTCATCCTCTTCTTGCGCTTGGCCTCCTCATCTTCCATGGTATGAAGTGATTCTTGATCGTTGCGGTGATAGCCGTTTGACTCGGGTGGGTGGTATTGGTTCTGGTTCTTCTCTGCCATTGCTAGATGGTCTTTTGGGGAGCCGGTTTATGACTCGTGAGTTTTTTCTTCTCCGGAGGAATTGGAGATGTGAAAACTGAGAAGGCTGAGATGCTGAGAAGTCCTGGTTATGCTGAGGTATATATACGATGTTTGGGACACATCACAAGTGGATATAAGATTCCATTTCCAGGAAACTGCAATTTGATTAGAGGGGCCAAACGCGTCCGAACGTTGAAATCATCATGTATTTCTAGAAGAATGCGAATTATTGTTAGTATGACTTTCGGACATTGCTTTTTCAATAAATAAGGACACCTTTTAATGGTGGGGCCATATTATTCTATCAATAGAAGCTTCGATCACATGAACTGATTGGCCTCCCTGAGCGCTTTTAACAAATTATATTTTCCATCTGGGTGCTAAACCAGAGGTTAAGGCACGATGGGGCCAGAAGCGAACCCAGTCCAGAGCATGTTTCTTTTGACTTCTAAAATATCATCATCCCCACGACGATAACGCCAATTCAGGTACTTTATCTCAAAATTAAATGTCAATTCATGTGATACATATGGGATATATCGCTAAAAAAATTGACATGGATTATTTGGAGACCGTCAATGATTAGATAACATGAAATAAATTGAAGTCTATTAATCAATAAGGTGTTGGCTTAGCTGGTAAAAGAGTTGGCACATTGTGATCTTGGGTTCAAGTATAACATTACTCAAGAACTAAATATCATATTTTAGACTCACCCGGTATTGCTCTTCAAGCCCATGTGGCCTGAGCTCGCCTATATATTAGACCTACGAAATGTAAACGATCAGATTGACATTTTGAGATTTTAGGTAAGAATATTATTTGTTAGGAGTTAGAGTGATGTGTCAAGGTTAACTCAATGTAACCAAAGAAAAATTCCTTCAGAGGTGATTGATTTTAGGGTAGATCAATTCATACCCTAGAACTGAGAATCGATCCACATGCTCCTATAATTGGATTAAACTGAATTAACCAATCTGGTCTAGTTCCCAGGTGAGTTTAGAAACCGGCGGGGATAGTTGTGATCTTGGGTTCAAGTATAAAATTACTTGAGAATTAAATATCCTTTTTTAGACCCACCCACATTGGTCTTCAAGTCCATTTGGCTCAAGCTCGCCCATAATCCATTAGGCCCACGAGATGTAAAAAAACAGAACGACATTAAAATTTATTAGGACTTAGAGTGATGTGTCAGGGTTAACCCAAGGTACATCATCATTATGTAGCCAAAGCCCTTAGTTTATAAGGGCAATCGGTTTTAGGGTGGGAACGTCCCACCCTACCCTAGAACTTGAGGACTGACCCAATGGTTCTTGGAATAGGACCAAATTGTACTGACCGGTCCAATCTAGTTCACGGGTGAGTCCAAGAACCAGCAGGGATATTTTGTGATCTTGGGTTAAGTATAAAAAGACTCAAGAACTAAATATCCTTTTTTTGGACCCACCCACATTGATCTTCTAGCCCATTTAGCCCGGAGCTCGCCTACAGTATTTTAGGCGCATGAGATGTAAACAAACAGATCGACATTTTGAGATTTTAGGTACAAATATTATTTATTCAGACTTAGAATGATGTGTCAAGGTTAACTCAAGATACATAATCACTATGGAACAACAACCAAAAAAAGCCCTCAATTATAAGGGTAAGCGGTTATAGGGTGGGTTGGTTCCCACTTTGGAATTGGCTCACTTGGTCTTGGAACTAGACTGGACCAAGCTGATCGGTTTGGTTTGGGTCTTGAATGAGTCCAGGAACCGGCAAGGATATCTTCTTTTTAGCCTATGAGGAATCGTTTGTTCATTCACTTGTTAGTCAGCACACACTTGTACTCTATAGTACTCTGTAACACCCCAATAAATAGAAATAGACCGTCTCCCAGTTGTCTAACCCCTCGCTTCTTCTCTGACCAGCAACGACTCTCTCTGTTCTTAGAAAGTTAAAGAAAAAGGTGTGTAAGAGAACGAACATCGAATGAAGGAAGCGCGTGATTGCATGAGTTAGAGAGCGAGAAGTGAGAGGAATAAGACTGAGTGAGCAAGAAGGACTAAGGGAGGCGCTGCGTGACCGCGTGAGAATGAGAGACGTGAGACTGAGTGAGAGTTGAGAGGGATGAGCGGTGAGAGAGAATGGGAATTTAGGGTCGCCAACGCGTCCCAACGTTGAGATCATCATGTTGTCTAGAGGAACGCGACTTGGGTCGAGTATGATCGCCGGACATTGCTTTTTCAATAAAGAAGGATGACCTTTTTCGGTTGGACCTATTATTCTATCAATAGAAGCTTCGATAACATGAATTCCTATGTGAGCTGTATTCCTTTTTCCCTTTTTTTGTTTGTTTGTTTGTTTGTTTTTTTTTCAGCTGGGTGCTAAACCAAAGCTTAAGAATCAACTGGGGACAGAATCAAACCTAATCCTGAGCATTCCTTTGACATCTAGAATATCATTATTCCCACGGTGCCAAACCGAATTTTTTAGTTACAGTACTGGATCCAACGATTAAATTTCTGTTCATGTGATACATACGGGATATATGGCTAATTTGACGTGGATTTTTTTTTTTTTTTGGGAGGTCGTGGATGATCAGATAGTACGAAATAATAATTGCAAAAAAACACATTATGAGATAAGGCTGGACATATTTGACCGCGGTTAGCTATGGAGGAACCGTGTGATGCTTACATGGAATATTCCGCGAGGTTCTACATAAATTAATCATTGCTTTGGAGACGATTTGATGACTCCTGTCATCACTGTTCACGCTACCATTTGAAGTCCAATTTCACCATATTGCTTTATTGTACTTCTTCTTGATGACGTTCCATTTATCTCATGAGCAACGTACATGGCCACCAACATAAACAAATAATAGAACAATGCGAGTACAAAAATTTGTTTACACGAGCATATAAGAAATAGAAACTTTCATTTTCTAATGAAAATGAATACGCTCATAATTAAGAATTGTATATATGTCAATGTCTCAATTCTATTTAAATGATATTTTTGGCTGTCATCATATCACGTAAAAGTTCATTAAACAAATTGAATGTTTACCTCATTAACTCCACATAAAACTAAATGTTATGGATATTTGCTGCGTACAAATTCAAATTTCAATGGTCTAATTGCCATGAAATATTATTGTGCAATATTTCCCTGCTCAAACGATATAAAATGAATGAACGAAAAATAGTTTTATCATCAATGATATATTTGATAAAACTTTACTAGCATAACAGTTTTTGGGCCACTATGAGATTAACGGCATGTTTTGAGCTACAAATTCTAGAAAGACTGGGCCCCACAATAATTTTTGATTATTTGTTATTTATTTTTTAAGCCCAAACTGGCTATTAATCTCACAGTGGATTAAGAACTTAATTTGCAAACTGAAAATGTTTATGATTGAATTGGCTAAAAGTATAATTAGTTTAGAACTTTTTGAACAATTTTTCCTTGTAACACATTACGGTTCCAATTTTAATTTTTTTAATACTAATTGACCTTCCGCTACTAAAAGATGTTCTAGCGACGGCTAGGATTGTTCGTAGAAGCTGAAAAATTATTGCCTCTGGGGTTCTACGACGGGACTTATACGTGGCTAGTGGTCACCCTTCGGCAAGCCGGTGATGGGAACAATGAACCTCGGTCAAAGCCCATCTTCACGGACTGTCGGTTCGTCCCTAGGAGTCCCAAGTCAACAACAAGTGGAGCTCTCTGTCCGCTTCGTAGTTAGGAGATCCAAGCCAAGATGTCTGCACTAATTCTACACCATGGCAAGCCAAATGAAAGAAATACAGTGCACCAGTCATGCTCATGATTTTCTTTTGTCCAACACAAGTCATCCTCATAATGAAAACACTACTCTGTGTAAGGAAAAAGAATAAAAAAGCACATAACGTGGGTATATAATATGACATGAATACAGAACAAACGAAGAATTTACAAATGAATGGCCCCATCAATAAAAAGATAGAAATATATAAATTTCTCTATTTAAGCTGCAGAAGACTGGTGGAAAGAAAATAACAAACGAGCTCACAAATTATAGATCACTGAAAATTACACTCAACATCCTCATTTACACAACAAGGATTGGACTGTCTTCGTTGTGGTATTGATGGCCATGGTGCAATTCATTTGTGACGTCTTCTTTTTCTTGAACATGAACATGACCGTAATCTTTCCTTTAAGCTCGCCTTGGCTAGTCAACGTAATGACTCCAGAGCTCAATTCGCTCCCAAGATTCGAATTAATATTAGTGGGCAAATTAGCGGAGCTCAGAGTCACGTTCACGTCGATCTTCTTAGTGGATTTGAAGTTGGCCTTGTTCTTGGGAATGATCGTTTGTCCCACCTGGACGCCTCCATAGGTGAAGCTAATAGTAGAAGCATCATACTTGAAGGGACCCCAGTTGGTGTTCTTGACTCGGATCGGGGCAACGAAGCTCATGTCAAACGAAGGTGAGGCTTGAGTCCCAATATTGAAGGTTTGGACGTTGAACTCACTAACCCTAAAATTGGGGGACTTGAACTTCATGATAACCAGGACGAAGAAGAGAGCTTGGACTACCTGAAAGATAATGAAGGCGATGATGCCGATCGTCCATTTCATCCTCTTCTTGCGCTTGGCCTCCTCATCCTCCATGGTATGAAGTGATTCTTGATCGTTCCTGTGATAGCCATTGGATTCGGGTGGTTGGTATTGGTTCTGGTTCTTCTCTGCCATTGCTGGATGGTCTTGTGGGGAGCTTGTTTGTGATTCTTGAGTTCCTTTCTTCTATGGAGGAATTGGAGATGCGAGAACTGAGAAGGCTGTGAATGTTGATAAGTCCTAAGTATGCTCTGCTTTATATCCAATGTTTGGGACCCAACAAATATGGATATGAGACTCGAATTCCAGGAAAATGCTATTAGTTTGAGACGCCAACGCGTCCGAACGTCAGCAATCACATGTTTTTCTAGAGGAATGCGACTTAGTGTTAGTATGATATTCGGACATTGCTTTTTTAATTCAAGAAGAACGCCTTTCTTTGGTTGGACATACTATTCTACCAATAGAAGCTTCGATGACATGTACCGAATTGCCTTCCTGAGTACTCTACCGTATTCTATTTTCCTCTTCTTTATTATTTTCTTTCTTCAACTGGGGGCTAAACCAAAGCTTAAGGCATCATGGGGACAGAAGCAAACCTAGTTTCGGAGCATATGTCTTTTGACTTCCAAAAGATATCATCATTTCCACGATGCTGCGGCCAGTTGTTTAAAATATGGCGAAATAAATTTAACACGGTTTAATTGGAGATCCAATTATGAATTATGGCGAAATAAATAAATTACACCATTCGGAACAACGTCTCACATTGTTGGATTTGCTGATCTAATTTATGCTTTCATCTTGCACTTCTAGCAGCTATAGTTATTTCCATCAAGATAAGGAGGTCTCGTATTTGATTGTCCTTCACAAACTCCTACGCCAATATGACTAGCCATGAAAAATGTTTGTACTCTTGAAATTGACTTCAAAATATATGAGCAACTTGCCTTAATATCAATTGTTATAGCTAAATATGCAACCTAGATGGGGTGAATAGGCCGATAATTGAAACTTGATATATTCTACGGAATTGTTAAAATCGAGTTTGATTTACACAAGAACTATTTGATATATAATAGATTAAGTTGTGAATATCAAGTAAAATATGCTTCTATCAAACAACTATGAAAATAAATGATAGCGATTTAGTTTATACCAAGCTTACGTTCATTATCATAAACTAAGGGTCTGATTGGTAATTGGACAATTCTTGACTATTTTTGTTCTTTAATTTCCGGGAACAAAAAAAGAACAAAAATTGATTTGGTGGAGCGGAATCAAGAAGTAGAAAAAAGGTTACTTCTCTGTTCTTAGGAACAATTCTAGAATTAAGCTATTTATTTATTTTTATTTTTTCCTCCTCTAGCCATTCACCTAGCTCAGTGATGGCCAGCAACTAGCCATTGCCGAGACCTAGTGAATGACTAAAGGAAGAAGAAGAAGAGAAGGAAAAAGAAAGATAAGAAAGATAAAAACTCAGAAAATTATTTAAAAAATTAAAGGGAATTCATAATCACAAAAAATATTTTAAGGGTCGTACCAAACGTATTAATGTTTTTATTTATTTATTTTGAAAATAAAAATTTTGTGCAATTATCAAACACGTTTGAATGTTTATAAACTCATATGAGGAGCAAAATCAACATTATTTTTTAATAGAAATTATTTCCGGAAATATAATGATAACCAAACAGACCATAACAAGCACGAACAAGCACGATTCCATTATCAAATTTGAGAGGTTACAACGTAGCTAGTACCGCTTCTATCCAAAGCTAGTAGATCACGCAATCAAATCCTAAGCACTATTACGACACCATACACTTCTCAAAAGCGATTACAGATGTCCGCCGAGAATCTGCCAATGGCGACAGCAAGGGGAGGTGCTGCAACTGCAACGAAGGATAGGACTTCTGTGGCTGAACAGGGGCAATTTTTTCTTTTTGACAATCATCAACTTATGAGTGGGCGTAAGCAAAAAATTGCCTACCACATCAGTCACCGTAATGGCGCTATGCAAACGATGAATATTTTCTCCATTCCCTTCTTGGTAAATCTCCCAAATAATGCCCTGAGAACGTTGACACTCGATGACTAATCCATTGACTCAATGCTAATCTGAAAAACAGGATTATGTCCTCGGCCCACCTTGGCACACTTGGCAGGAAATCAGGACAGAGAAGAGGCCGCTAAAAGAGAAAAAGCTTAAACCACAACAGTTCCATAGAGTGCCTTGTGTGAACAAACTGTATAAGAACACTTTTTGTGCAAGGAAAATTGCGAGATGATTGTTTTAGGATGCATTAAAGTTCTCCCCTGTAGATACAAACGTAGAAATAAGTTTTGGCTTGAGTGCTATGAACTGATTTTACGGCTTAACGAGCAGAATTGTTATAGTAATTGACCTTTCACTACTAAAAAGATTTTCAAGCGACGCCTAAGATTATCACTACAAGCTAGTGAGCTTCAGCAGCGACAGGACGTGTGGCCACTAGTCAGCTTTATGCGTAGACGCTGATGGGGACGGTACGCATAATCGCACCCAGCGGTCGAGCCATGAGGCATGGGAAGCGAACCACGGCCAAAGCCCATAGTCAAGGATGGTCAATTTGTTCCTGTTGAACGAGTCAATGTTTCTGTTTTGTTTTTTATGTGTTAATAGTCATTAAGCACTTCTATTATGTGGATTGGTTACTGTACGTGTGAAGTTAGTGGGATGTGGTGGTTATTTGTTTTTGTAAAACCTATATAAAAGTTATGGCGTCAGTTTTTTTTATGTGCGTGGTTTTGCAGACGGTTCCTCTGTTTTTGTGCATAACAAAATCTCCTCTGTTCTCCTCTGTTTTTTAACGCTGCTCTTGTGCATATTTGCAAATCTGCATCTCCTCTGTCTTTTAACAGTTCCTAGGGGTCCGAAGAACAGAATATGTGGAATCTCTGTGCACTTCATAGTTAAAAGATCCAATTCAAGATGTCTGCACTAATTTTAAACCATGGGAATCCAGATGGAAGAAATGCAGTGGACCAGTCATACTCGTGATAGTTTTTTTTTCGGCCGAAGGATGAAAACAGTATTCTCTACGGGGAAAGAAGAAAGGGAAAATCCGAAGTGCGTGGGGGCGGTATTTAACGTGACATGTATCCAGAATAAATAAAGAATTTACAAACGAATCTCCCAATCAAGAATAAGATAGAAATACATAAATTTCACTATATAATCCATGAATAACTCGTGGAAAGAATACGTATATGCGGGCTTACAAACTATGGATTGCCGAGAATCACAATTAGCATCCTCATTTACACAATAAGGATTGGACCGCCTTTGATGTGGTATTGATTTCCATGGTGCAATTCATTTGCGAGGTTTTTTTCTTCTTAAACATGAACATGACTGTAATCTTTCCTTTAAGTTCTCCTTGACTGATCAAAGTTATGATCTCAGAACTCAGTTCGCTCCCGAGATTCGAATTGATGTTGCTGGGCAAATTAGAAGAGCTCAGAGTCACGCTCACGTCAATCTTCTTGGTGGACTTGAAGTTGGCCTTACTCTTGGGGATGATTGCTTCTCCCACCTGGACACCACCATAAGTGAAGTAAACAGTGGAGGCGTCGTACTTGAAAGGACCCCAGTTGGTGTTCTTGACTCTGATCGGGGCAACAAAGCTCATGTTGAACGAAGGCGAGGCTTGAGTCCCGACGGTCAGAGTTTGGACGGCAAGGTCGCCGATCCTGAACTTTGGGGACTTGAACTTCATGATGACCAGAACGAAGAAGAGAGCTTGGACTACCTGAAAGATGACGAAGGCGATGATGCCAATCGTCCACTTCATCCTCTTCTTGCGCTTGGCCTCCTCATCCTCCATGGCATGAAGCGATTCTTGATCGTTCCGGTGATAGCCATTCGATTCAGGAGGGTGGTATTGGTTCTGATTCTTCTCTGCCATTGCTAGATGGTCTTGCGGGGAGCTGATTTGTGATTGTTGAGTTTATGCTTCCCTGAAGAAACTGGAGATGCGAGAATTGAGAAGGCTGAGATTGTTGAGAAGTCCTAGTTATGCTAAGGTATATATATGACTTTTGGGACACAAGACGAGTTGATAGGAGACTCAATTTCCGGGAAACTGCTACTAATTTGAGACGCCAACGCGTCGGAACGTTGCAAACGTCATGTATTTCTAGAGGATTGCGACTTCGTTAGGGTATGACCTTCGGACATTGCTTTTTCAAAAAAGTGGGACACCTTTTTGTTGTTGGGCAATATTATTCTATCCATAGAAGCTTCGATCACATGAATTGATTGGCCTCCCTGAGTGCTTTTAACGTATTATATTTTCCAAGTGGGTGCCAAACCAGAGGTTTAAGGCACGATGGGGCCAGATGCACTCTAAACGTCAACTCATGTGGTACATGAAGGAATGACATAAATTATTTAGAGATCATCAATGATCAGACCGCGTGAAATAAAATGAAACGTATAAACCAATAAGGTGTTGGCTTAACCATCAAAAGCGTATATTCTTGCAATCTTCAATTCAAGTATAAAATTTACTCGATAATTGAAAATCTTTTTTTAGCCCCACCCAAATTGGCCTTCCAGCCAATTTAGCCTGAGCGCGCATGTAGTCTATCAGGTTCAAGCCCATAGGAAGTAAATGGACAGATCGATATTTTGAGATTTTAGGCTTCCTTTGTTTCGCGATTTTTTTTTTCTGGCTTTTAGATTGCTTATAAAAATAAGTTAATTGAAAAGATTTCCTATTCAATAGAAAATTACTACTAAAATTCAGAAAAAATGAATTCCTTTTTAAAAATTGGAAATCATTTTCTAAAACATGATAAATTATTAATGCTTGGGTCATAAACTCTGCGCTTGAGCACAGGAGCCTCAAATGCTCGTTCCTGGGCCCTTGGCACTAGAACCGAGACTAGAGGTCAAGGCTAGGTCTATTGGAGTTTATCAAGGGCAAGCCTGAGTCTATCTAGGCAAGGCCCAAAGCACCTCTACCCAAGCTTGGAACTCTAGTACCTGTGCTTGGGACCTCGGTGCCCAAGGCTCAAGTCCTCGGCACCCAAGCTTTGGTCCATTGAGGCTAGGCTAAGGACTTTTATGCCTGAGCCCAAGCCCTTAGCACTCTTACCTTGGTCCATATAAGTTGGGCCCAAGATGCTAGTCATCGCGCAAAGGTCCATCGAGGTCAGGCTTGGGACAACAAAGCATGGGACGCCACGCACAATAACATTGAGGCTGGGCCCTAGACCTAGTTGTCAGTTTCTTCCTCTAGATTTATAAATTTACCACACAATCTTTCCATCTACAAATTGAATCGCAATGCACAAAACATATTAAATGATCAAACTACTGCACAACAATGATCCACGAAAAACCAACAGAAAATGTTCTCATACATAATTTCAAATAATTCGTGCAAAGCTTGTGGAACCATCTAATGGAGAATCACCGTCCTAATTCTCATCTGCACAGTGAGAATTGGACTGTCTTTATTGCTGTGTTGATGGCCATGGTGAAATTCATCTGGTAGGTCTATCTCTATAACATAAACATGGCTATCACATTTCCTCTGAACTCACTTTGATTGTTCAAGTTTACGACCCAGAGCACAAATTGCTCCCGAAATTCGAATAAGTAGGCAAATTAGCAGGGCCCAAAGTCACGTTCACATTGATCTTCTTGGTGCTCTTGAAGTGGGCCTTGCTCTTCGAAACGATCGCTTGTCTCACTTGGACACCCTCATAGGTAAAGTTCACAGTAGAAGCATTTACTTGAAGATGGCCCAATTGGTGTTCTTGATTCTGACTGGAGCGACAAAGCACATCGAATGAGGGCAAGGCCTGAGTCCCAACAGTTGGGCTTTGGACGCTGAACTCAGCGACCCTCAACTTAGGGGACCTAAACTTCATGATGACTGGCACAAAGAAGAGAGCTTGGACAACCCGAAAGATGACGAAAAAGATTATGCCAATTGTCCACTTCATTCTCTTCTTTCGCTTTGCCTCCTCGTCCTCAATGGCATGAAGCAATTCTTGAAACCTCAGGTGAGAGCCATTCTATTGAAAATATATCTCGAACTCGAGCCCCAAAAAAATAACTTTCTTAATCCAAATAAGATTCCTTTAAGGGTGAAGGATTATTTCATAAGGAACTATGCAATTAAACGTTATGTAAGTTATTGAGTATATTGGAGGCCAGAAAATACTGAAAGTGTTTGAATGACTTAAATGTAGTTGTAATTTCCGTTGTATCACTTAATCTATAGTAGAATTTTATGCTGCTCTTTTCGGGAATGTAGATCAATCCTATCAAAATCTATAAATTCATTGTCCAAATATTTTCTTATTCTATCTATTCTCTTGTTGATTGATCACTTTCTGTGACACTATGGATTCAGGTGGTCGGTATTGGTTCTGGCTCTTCTCCGCCGTATGGTAGTATTCTGCTAAACCAGGAATGAATCAAGTGTTTCTGTGAAGGAATTGGATAAGTGAGAATGTAGTCGGAATGGGGACGAGAGGTGCGTTGGTCAGGTTTGTGTACAGGGTTGGGAGAGAGGGTTTGTCCAAGGAAGCACCCAATGGACAAAGAGAGCCACTTTCCTGGAAATTAATGTGATTTGACTCCACACCTCAAACGCGTTGTCGAAATTTTCACTTCTAGAGGAACGCGAGTTTCAGTGGGAATGTCTCAGCAACACGAGTGGAGGAGTGTCTCTCCTACGTCTCAAAAGCTGTGATTGTTTTGACTTTTGAAGTATCACGAGCGTGCCAGGCTTGTCTATTGATTTATCACGACCTCTCATGCATGTTACCTTTATACATCTAAAAATTATATTTTTAGAATTGAAACTTTTAAATCTTAACCTATGTCCACGTCACTTGTCGACCTTGAACATCTTATGTTTAGATAAATCTTAATAGATTTTGAAGAACTGAGGGTTGTAGCACCTAAAAAATGATTGATATTTATTTTATTTGCAACCGCAATTATAACAAACAAATAATCTTATAAATATGACTAACCCATAAAATCGTGAATAGTAGTAGACGTAAAAATACTATCTTGTGCTTCGATTGACATATCCTTTTAATCTTTCCGTTTTCATTGAAACCTTGATAGTGTCTCTTATCTATTTCCACCGCCCTCCCTTTGCCACTACCAAGGCTGCAAACGCTGTGCTACACCTCTGGGTAGCCGCTCGGTACTCACAGCGGTTGCCTCCTCGGGGCCTTTGCCCATCTCATCCCCTCGATTCAACTATCTCTAATCTCTACCCCCTCTATCTACGAATAAAGGGAGAGTCCCTAATTGGGTCGAGGCAAAGTTTGCGACACCTTTTGCGACCCTGATCAATAGTGGCTGGCCCGCAATCTGTGCGGCGTGCGCAGTGTTAAATTGTTGAAGGAAGAAGTGCATATTGGGAAGACCAGAAGAGGGTCAAAAAGAATGAAAATAAAAGGCAAAGAAAGGAAGTGGAGAATCATTCAACTTTGACTGTCCAAAGTGTTATGCCGATGTTTTGTTTTCTGAGGAGGTAAATATACCCCCTGAAAGTATGACACAGAGAATAAGATAGATAATGCCGTATTTGTATTCCATGTTGTAAAAACATAATACTCTGGATTTTCTGCTGGCTCTTTGATACAGGTTTGGCATGCTCTCCTCTTTGTAAATCCCCCCAAATAATGCATAAAGTTGATGACTCATCAGTTGCCTCAAAGCTAATCTGGAGAGCACGATTAAGCCTTCCGCCCGCCTTGGCAGACTTGGCAGGTTATCAGGGAGGAATATATTTAAAAAAGAAGAAGAAAAAAGCTTTCAAATAAAACAAATTCCATAAAAGCTACAAAACAAAACAAAACCCAAAAAATAAAAGATTACAACTTGCAACTATAAAACATACTCTCATTCTAAAATACCAGATTTGTTACACCATCAAAAAATAATCAACAATCAATCACCGAAACGTTGTAATGAGCAGACACTGAAATTTTCCTCTCCAAAATTTATGGCTTGCACGTCCTTAACACCATGAATTGAACACCTCCAAGAAGCTCTCATATCCAAATTTAGATCAAGAGGAAAAAGCTCTCAAACTTAGATATACACCCAAATTGGGAGAACAGAGTTTCCACCGAATCTCAGTGAAGTGTAAAATTGCATCCCGAGCATTTGCTATTTGGACTAGTGACAACATTCTCACAAAATTTTCAGCTGCAAGAAGATTTATTTACCATGACAAGCAACGAAAAGCAATAACAAAGAGCGAAAGAAGACGCATAAGCAAGGCGAAAACAAACTCCCATAGTAGATTGGAGAGGCCAAATCAAGGCCTAAAAAAGCGAACTAGAGTATCAGCTTCAGAAATTGAAGGTAAGCACCTGCAAGTGAAATTTCTTTGAGGGAGGGCTTTTCTTTTTTGGAGAAAGGGTTGCTGACGAATATATTAGGATTTTTCCAACTTTTAATTAATAATGCAAGAATTATAAAATTTGATGTCACATTGAGTGTCTTGCATGAACAAACTATAGACCACTTTTTGCACTTTTTAAAGTTTTCTGCTATGAATACAAACGTACAAATATATATTTGATAAAAGTGTTATGAACCAATCTCATGGTTCAATCGAGCAGAATTCTTGGACAAGTTCTTTGTGGATACTATCATATTGTACAGTGTGAAAGTTGAAAATTCGATTTACGTATTTCTTGATGAGCCACGGCCTAATCTCATCCATCAAGGACCGTCAGTTCGTCCCTAGGGGACCCAAGTACGCAACATGTGGAGATCTCCGTCCACTTCATAGTTAAGATATCCAATCCTAGATGGCTGCGCCAATTCCAAACCATTGCAAGGCAAATGAAAGAAATACAGTGGCCCAGTTGTCCCGTGATGAAAATAGTTATTCTCTATGAGAGGAAAAATAAGAGAAATCCAATGCACATGGTGCTGGTACAGTATGTGACATGTATACACAACAAATAAAGAATTAACAAACGAATGACCTAATCAACTATAAGGTAGAAACACATAAATTTCTCTATTTATTCCATGAAAAATTCGTGGAAAGAGAATATGTGAGCAGGCCCACAAAGTATGAATCACCGAGAATCACACACAGTATCCTCATTTACACGTCAAGGATTGAACCACCTTTGTCGAGGTATTGATTGTCATGGTGCAATTCATTTGCGAGATCTTCGTCTTCTTGAACATGAACATAACTGTAATCTTTCCCTTAAGCTCGCCCTGACTGTTTAGGGTTATGACACTTGAGCTTAGTTCGCTCCCCAGATTTAAGTTAATATTGCTAGGCAAACCAGTAGAGATCAGTGCCACATTCACGTCAATCTTCTTGGTGGACTTGAAGTTGGCCTTGCCTTTTGGAATGACCGCTTCTCCCACTAGGACACCTCCATAGGTGAAGTTAATGGTGGAGGCATCGTACTTGAAGGGACCCCAATTGGTATTTTTGACTCGGACTGGGGCAACGAAGTTCATGTTGAACGAAGGTGAGGCTTGTGTCCCAACGGTTAGGGTCTGGACAGCGAAGTCGCCAACCCTAAACTTGGGGGACTTGAACTTCATGATGACCAAGACGAAGAAGAGAGCTTGGACTACCTGAAAGATGACGAAGGCGATGATGCCGATCGTCCACTTCATCCTCTTCTTGCGCTTGGCCTCGTCATCCTCCATGGCATGAAGCGATTCTTGATCGTTCCGGTGATAGCCGTTCGATTCGGGTGGGTAGTATTGGTTCTGGTTCTTCTCTGCCATTGCTAGATGGTTTTGTAGGGGAGCTTGTTTGTGATTTTGGGTTTTTGGGTTTTTGCTTTGTTAAAGGGATTTGAGATGTGAAAACAGAGAAGACTGAGAATATTGAGATGTCCTAGTTATGCTGAGTTATATATACGATGTTGGGACCAAACCCAAGCGGATATGAGACGCAATTTCCAGGATACTGCAATTAATTTTAGACGCCAACGCGTCCGAACGTTGGAATGGTCATACTCTTCTAGAGGAATGCGACTTTGTATGAGAATGACCTTCAGATATTGCTTTTCAATAAAGAAGGAATTCATTATTAGACCTATAATCGTATATTCATTTTTCTTGGGTTTTTTGAACTGGGTGCAAAACCAAAGCTTAAGGCTCAATGGGGACAGAAGCAAAGCGCAGGCCAGAGCATGTGTTTTTTGACTTCGAAATTATCCTTATCCCCACGATGCTATACCATAATTATATAGAGATACGTTACGAATATACGGGATATACTGCAAAAAAAATTGAGATGATTTATTTGGAAACTGTCGATGATAAGATAGCTTGAAATAAAATGATGCTGTAAATTTGGTTTCAAGAGAGTTTGCACATCTTCTTGTGATCTTAAGTTTAATTGAGAAATTATCCAAGAACTAAATATCCTTTTTTAAAGAAAAAGTACCCAAACAAAATCATAAATTTATTATACTTTTATCAATTCAGTTTTAAACTTTTTAATTATACCATTTGAAATATAAATATTTTGATGATTTACAATGTAATCCATCCTACTAATTTTAGTAGGAAATTGCCAACATGGACGTTGAATCATCCTACATAGTATAATCATCATTGACGTTGATAAAATTTATAAAATTTAATATTTTTTAAATGTTTTAATTTTTTTCTTTTTTCTTTTTTTATTGTGGTTTATGACCCTCATCGACCACTAAGTGAGGGCCTATGAGCCCAGCGCCATCACCGTTGTGGTGACGCTGCCTTCACCCAAGTCATGAGATCTCTCATCCTCGCCAGATTTGGTGAGGGTTGTGTTTTGCGGGCCCTTGCCCACTCTCACCGGCCACAATGAAAAAGAAAAGAAAAAAATAATTAAAAACCAGAACAAAATGTTGAAAATTTGTAAATTTTGTCCATGTTAATTGATGATTGTATCATGTAAAACATTTGGTATTGGTAATTTTCGGCTAAAATTGATTTATTGGACTATATTAGCAAATCGATCAAAACATTTATAATTAAATTGATATAATTAAAAATTTGAAACTAAATTGGTGAAAATGTAATGGGTTTAAGACTTTTTTTTCTACTCCCCCCCCTTTTTTTTTTTTTTTTTTTTTTATCTCTACACCAAATTGTTCTTCAAGCCCATTTTGCCTGAGCACGCCTGTGATATGTCAAGGTTGAGTAAAGATACCTCATCGCTATAAAACCACGAAAGAAAAAAAAAAAAAGAAAAAAAAAACCTTAATTTGAGATCGGGGCTGGACATATTTGACTGCATGACTGCAGTTAGGTATCGCACGATTGCTTTATATATAGTATTCCACGGCGTTCCCTACCTTTATTAATCTTAGTTTTGGACAAGCTTTATAACTCAATATCCTATCATTATTATTCATATTACCATACACAGTCCAATTTCACAATGTTAATTTATTGTACTTCTGCTAGATGGTTTTTCATTTAAATCATGAGGTCTCCTTAATATTAGATAGTAACATTGCAGATGGCTGCCTACATAAACAAGTGGAAAACATCGCCAGATTACACAAAAGATTGAGTAAATTCACGCCGTAACGTCTAGTACTCGAGCATTGATTCAGGTCATTTACTTTACCCTTTTGTACCCTTAAAAAGCAGGAATCTTCCGGCCTTGAATTGATAATCTTGAAGGAGATTGATAATCAAATATTTCTTTTCCGAACGGATTGTTTGACCATAAGCACAATCACCACCTCAAAGCCCAAATAATGCCTCGAGAATGTCGACGTGCCAGCTTAGAATATTCGCCAAACTTGATGACTCATCGGTTGACTCAAAGCTACCTAAAACCCAGGATCGAGTCTCCCGCCCACCTTGGTAGACTTGGCAGGCTGTCAGTAAAAAAGGAAAGGCCGCTTAAAGAGAAAAAGTTTAAACCATCACAGCTTCGTTATTTTTCTTACTTTTAATAAATTCAAGATATTGTAAAAATAGATGTGACATAGAGTGAATTGTGTGAAGAAACCATATCAAGGACACTTTTTGCGCAAAAATATTGTGTTCGCATGTATTAGAGTTTTTCGTTGTTCGCACCAAGAAAAGTCCAAATCTCCGATCAACAACTCGGCTAGCAAATGCTGAGTAATAAGACACATAGAGGTCTACAAAAGAATGCAGTTTTAGCCGACACAAGATATGGACGAAAATATACGGATGAAAATGGGCATGTCTTAAAGCAAAACGTCAATAGATGAAGATCAACTCGAGCGACTGAAGGGCTATGATCTCCCGAAGACTGATGGTGGCAACCGTGAAGATGTGAAGAAGACATATCATTGAGTAGTAGAGTTGAATATCTCTAAGTAACCGCTTGTAGATTGGAATTGCTTAATTGGAGGAGTCCCATAGAATGTGTTTGATTTCTTGATAATTGTTGTTAGGTGTCAATGGTAGGTATAGATACTTAAATTTTAGTTTGTAGAAGACACCATTAATCAATCAAAGGATACCCAGTTGTTTATTTTTACTTCCAACTTATCTCTACATTTTCAGCGTCCTTTTATATGACTAGCAGCAATTGTTCCTAATCTTATTATCTTTAATTCTCCCTTCGTTTACGTTTTCTGTCCAAACCTTTGCCAGTTTGGATCTATTCATCCATATTTCAATAGAAATTTTTCCAACACTTTTTTGGCAAAACATCTGCTATAAACACAAACTTAGAAACAAATTTTGATTTAGTGATATGAACTAATCTCATAGTTCAACCGAGCAGAATTCACTATAAGTTCATTCGTGAGTACTACCGTATCCATGTAATGGAAAATGTGACGGTTCCAATTCTGTACTAATTGACCTTCCACTACTAAAAAAAATCTCAGGCGTAAGACTGTTCCCGAGAAGCTGAAAAACTAATCGACTTTCCACTACTAGAAAAAACATCAAGAGACGGCTAAAACTATAATTGGAATCTGAAAAACTATCACTAGTGAGCCTAGGCAACGGGATATGTCTATGTCCTGTAGGAACCCTTAGGCTAAGCCGCTGATAGAGACAGTACTTATCCGTGTACCTACCGTCAAGATCCATTGTGGAGCTCTCTCTCCACTTCATAGTTAAGAGATCCAATCCGAGATGCCTGCTATAATTCTAAACCATGGCATGGCACAAGAAAGAAAAAGTGGACCAGTCGTCCTCACGTTGAAAGCAGTATTCTCTGTGGTGAAAAAGAAAAAATCAAAAGCACGTAGTGTCGGTACATCACGTCACATACGGAACAATTAAAGAATTTTCAAATAGAATGACCCCATCATGTTTAGAGCATAGTAGAAATCCGATACATTTTGGCTAGGAAGATGGCCAAGAGAGAGCCCAAATCCAAGCCTGTTAATATCTATCTTCATTTAAAAGTTTAATAAGTTATGAATATATTAACTGATCTATACCACATCAATTTATAAGCATATTAGTATCTACCTTTAAGCTAATAAATTATGAGTTGGCTGAGATATATTAATTGTTTTATAAGACATCAATTATTCAATATGAGACTTCAAGAGATCACCAAGAGGGAGCTCAAATCTGAGCCAGTTAATATCTACATTCATTCAAAAGTTTAAGTTAATAAGTTATGAGCAACTGAATGATATATTAACTATTCTACACTACATCAATTCTCTGACGTGGAACTTCTTCAACATAACTCACGCACACATAAGTCATAACAATCTCTCCTCACACGTAAGCTCAGTTTTAGGCCTATTCCTCCTTAATTCACATATTCTTGTGGCCCAACATCATTATTGTTAGGCCCATTCCTTCTTAATTCACATATCCTTTTGGCCCAACATCATCTTTAAGGCCTGCTTTGTACCCACTCTGATATTGTTTGCCTCAGGAAATCGCCAAAAGAGAGTCCAAATCTCAGCCTGTGAACTTATTTTCACTTAAAAGTTTAAATCAATGAGTTGTGGACTAACTAGCATACATTAATTGCTCTACACTATATCAATTTTATGATGTTGGACTTTTCTAACATAGCTCAATCACACGTGTATCTTAATACATCAAATAGTTGGATAGAAATGCATAAATTTCTTGATTCCATCCATGGAAAATTCATGGAAAGAAAATATAAAAGCGGGCTCAGTAACTATGGATCATTAAGAATCACGCTTGACATCCTCATTTACACGACAAGGACTGGACCGCTCTTGTCGAGGTATTGATCACCATGGTCCAATTCATTTGTGAAATTTTTATCTTCATGAACATGACTGATCTTTCCTTAAGCTCACCCTAACTATCCAATATTATGACCCCTGAGCTCAATTCGCTCCCAAGATTCAAATTAATATTGCTGGGCAAATTAGCAGAGCTCAGAGTCACGTTCACATCGATCTTCTTGGTGGACTTGAAGTTGGCCTTGCTTTTTGGAATGATCGCTCGTCCCACCTGGACGCCTCCACAGGAGATGTTAACAGTGGAGGCGTCGTACTTGAAGGGACCCCAGTTGGTGTTCTTGAAGTGGATTGGGGCAACGAAGCTTATGCCGAATGAAGGTAATGCCTAAGTCCCAACCGTCCAAGTTTGGATGGCAATGTCGCCGACCCTGAACTTGGGGGACTTTATCTTCATGATAACCAGGACAAAGAAGGAGCTTGGACTACTTGAAAGATGACGAAGGCGATGATGCCGATCGTCCATTTCATCCTCTTCTTGCGCTTGGCCTCCTCATCCTCCATTGTATGAAGCGATTCTTGATCGTTCTGGTGATGGCCGATCGATTCGGGTGGGTGGTATTGGTTCTGGTTCTTCTCTGCCATTGCTAGATGGTCTTGTGGGGGAGCTGGTGTGTGATTTTTGAGCTTTTTGTTTCTCTAAAGGAATTGGAGATGCGAGAATTGAGAAGGCTGAGAATGTCGAGAAGTCATCGTTATGCTGAGGTATATACACGATATTTGGGACACAATACATGTGGATATTATGCTGAGGTATACACGCGATGTTTGGGACACCATACAAGTGGATATGAGACTCAAGTTCCCGGAAAATGCTATTAATCAAAGACGCTAACGCGTCCGAATGTTGGAATCGTCACGTTTTTGTAGAGGAATGCGACTTATAAGATTATGACTTTCAGACATTGCTTTTTAAAAACAGTAGGACCTTCTCTTTTTTTTGGTGGTTCGACAACATTATTCTATTCATAGAAGCTTCGATCAGATGAATTGATTGGCCTGCCTGAGTGCTTTATCATATTCTAATTTCCTCATTTTTGTTTTCCAACTGGGCACAATGGGGAGAGAAGCAAGCCCAGTCAAAAGCACTGTGTGTTTTGACTTTCAAAATATCATAATCCCACCGGTATTTACGGCAAAATTAAATATCGAATCCTTTGATACACGCGGAATATATGGCTAAAAGAATTGACATGATTTATTTGGAGACCGTCGATGGTCAGACAGCACGAAAAAAAAAACATTATTTAAAGATCAAGGCTGGACATATTTGACTCCAGTTAGGTACGGAGGAAGTGTGCGATCGCATATTTGAAGTATTCTAATATGTTCCCTCCCTTAATTAATCTTAGTTTTGGAAAATATTTAATGGCTCCTAGCATCACTTTTAGGAAAAATACCAAAACAATCATAAATCTATTGCAATTTTTCAAGTCATTAACCTTTTTTTTTACCGATTCAATCTTAAACTATTTACAATTGTGCAAATATAGTCTATGGCTAATTTTGACCAATATTGGCCGATGTCTAACATGGACAATATTTTGATAATTTTCTTTTTTTTTTTTTTCTCCTTCTTCCTCATTCCTCCTCCAAAGGCAAGCGTAGACAAGGTTGGTCTCATCCAGCAATGACGAGGCTGCCCTCAGCATGGTTGAGCAAGGTCCTACTAGATATGGCGAGACTTGGCCTCGCCTAGCCATGAGGAGGTCACAACCTACTCATGGCGAGTGAGGCTCACCCAAGCTAGAGGCCGCATGAGGTCATGGCCTTCAACCTCGCAAGATCGCATCCTTTGACCTAATGACCTTTGGTGAGGTCCAGCATTGCCCATGGCCGGTGAGGCTCAACCCTCCCCAAATTTGGCAAGGGCAAGCAACGCCTAGCCATTGGTAGCCCTTGCTAGAGGCCGCAAAAGGTTGCGGCCTCTAACGAGGATGAGCCTCTCCAACCTAGCAGGCAGCTTGGGCGAGGTTGCCCAACCATGGCCAAGCTTCCCCAAGGTCAGCAAGGTCCCTTGCTAACCATCCCTTTGGCTAGCTGCTATTGGTGATTGGCTGGAGGAAGGAGGAAGGAGTGAAGAAAAAAAAAAAAAGAAGAAGGAAAAATTAATTAAAAAATAATAAAATAATAAAATAAGATATTATTAAAAATTATCAACGTCTATGTCAACGCCGTCTAGCTAAAATTGGCTGGATAGACTAGATTTGCACAATAATGAAAGCTTAAGAATTGAACTGAAAATATATATATATATATATGACTGAATCTTAAAAATTACAATACTTTTATGACTTTTTTTGGTAATTTTTCTCATCACTTTTTATACCACCATACAAATTCCAACTTCATAATATTGCTTTATTTTACTTCTCCTAGATGATATTCCATTTATACCATGAGGTCTCAATAATATTAGATAGTAACAGTGCACATGGCCATTTACATAAGTATCACAACAACGTCTCAGTGAAGTTTTAGCTACACAAGCATATGAGAAATGGAAATTTTCATTTACTAATACAACGGATACAGTTACAAAATTTGAAAATTGGATATAAGTCAATGCCTCAACCCTACTTATGAAATGATTTCTTTGACAGACAGAGTATCAAATGAAAATTAATAAAATAAATTTGACATTTACGTCATCAACTCCATGTAAAACAAAATGTTGTGGATATTTGTCACTTGGGAGATCTAGACTTTGGCAGGTTTATTACCACGAAAAATAATCATGCAACATATCTATTGAGATGAAGGTGTGAATAGTGTTAGAAAAGACTTCAAACAATTAGTGTTGTCTAAAACAATTAATATATTATAATTGGCCTATAATCATTAGCTTCGATTTTGGGTAAATGTGGATTAAACTGAGAATGTCGACATGCTCGGACTTGCACTCTCTCTTGACAATCTCCCAAAAAAAAAAAATCAAGTCTCTGATGCACGTGCTCAACAAAATGCAATCAAAATCAATGATTAATTAGTGCCCAACTCTCAATGCGTATTGGTGTTTTGTGAATATTTTAAGGAATGAATTTCGTGAGAGATGCAACTTCAGGCGGTCTTCACAGTTCAGTTTAGCGAAAGAGACCTAGGGTAGTTTTCGTGATTTAGCCAAGCAAAAGAGACACAGGGTGAAGTTGAGCTTTGTTGATGACAATAAAGTGGAGATTCAAATTGAGATTTGTTGACACACAAGGAATCTTGAATTGAGGGAGAGTAGACATAGGCCCATAAGTCATCAATTTAAACTTTTGAATAAAACTGAATCCAACTGGATATGTTGACAAGTTCAAACGTTGGATTTCTTTTGACAATCTTCCCATATGAAGGTATTGGATTTCTATTGCATGCTACCAATAGTTTCCATGCTCAAAAGACAAATTTGCCTTGAGATAAGATGACTAATGATGCATGTTTCTTCTTGGATTTAGTTGAAGTACATAGTTTATGTATGCATATCGTCTTGCATAAGTTGAAATTACTGCCTGTGGTGAAAAACGAAGATCAATATCAAACAGTTGGAACCACTTTTGAGGCAAACGATTAGCAGAATTCGGCCGCCAAACGCCTTCCGACGTCGGAATCATATGTTCTAGGAGAAGGCGAGCTTAGTGGGAACATTTCTGGATAAGCAAGGAGAGATCGTTGACCTTAATAAGATTGAATTACTTTTCTCAATGGAAGCTTCGATGACGTCAATCGTCTCCCAAGATCTGTCCGGCCGTACGCCTGAGCCCAAGTCATATATTGAATTACTGTACTGATTCTAGATGATGTTCCGTTGATGTTAGACAGTAGCATTCTGTTCTTTGGCACGTCTTTGTTATACCTGAGTCACGCTTCTTAGAGAATGCTTTCTCTTTGTGACCACCGCAAATTACGCGAAAGGAAAGTCGGCCCGAGAAAGTAGTCAAAGTTTTAATCTGGAGTTAGGAGCTTGTTTGACCCTCAGACACCGTACTGTTGTGATGACGCGGAAACTCACAAATCCCACAATTTAGATCTAATGAGAAAAGAAAAAATTAACAAAAGAAGAAAAAACAAGGATTAGATATTTACGCGGCTCAATTCAAGTGTTGATATCTACTTCATGGAAAAATCAACCGCAAAATCCATTATGAATATGGAGAATTGGGTTACAATCGCTCAAGTGCTTCTCAAGTTTAGATTATACTCAAAGCCAACCTATATGTGTTATCTCACTATCTCTCATGCACACTAACCTAGCTAGCTAACTTCAAGAAAAAATCATAAACTCCTCTTGTTTGCTCTAATGTGTAATAATCAAGCAAAATTTCATTTTTTTCCTTTTGTCTTTTGAATCTAAGATCGGATCCACTAGTTATGCTTGAAGATAAAGTCATAAGACATCCAAAACACAGGCTAGACTTTTATTAGATTGGATTTCATATGGGAGCTCAAACTTGAGAAATAATTTATCATATTGATTGTCAAGGACGACGGATGAAATTGAATCGTTTAAGATAAGAAGAAGGACTCTGTAAAGAGATAAAATGGAATATCACTGTCAAGGAAATGTCTTTCTTGGTATAGTGATTGTGTGTAGATTCTCCATTTAAGGGCTTTGGTTGGTGCTTTGCACCACATGTAGTTGAAGAAAACTTCAGTTCAAAAAGTCCAAATAAAAGATTCTCCATCGTGTGCAAATCCATAATGCAGAATCAATACTTTATTTTGAAAAAAAATAATAATAAGCAAGCATACAAGCCATCTAGTGGGAAATCACACTCTCGCATCCCTCATTGACATGACAAGGATTGGACCGCATTTGTTGATGTATTGATTGCCATTGTGCAGTTCATCAGGGAGGTCTTCCTCTTCTTAAACATGAACATGACTGTCACCTTCCCTCTGAGTTCGCCTTGACTACTCAAGTTGATGACCCCAGAGCTCAAATCGCTCCCGAGAGTCGAATTGACGTCGCTAGGCAGATTAGCAGAGCTCAGAGTCACGTTCACATTAATCTTCTTGGTGGACTTGAAGTTGGCCTTGCTCTTCGGGATGATTGCTTGTCCCACCTGAACACCTTGATAGGTGAAATCAACGGTGGAGGCGTCGTACTTGAAGGGACCCCAGTTGGTGTTCTTGACCCGGATTGGAGCGACAAAGCTCAGGTTGAATGACGGGAGGCCTGAGTCCCGGCAGTCAGGGCCTGGACGTCGAACTCGGCAACCCTGAATTTGGGGGACTTGAACTTCATGATGACCAGCACAAAAAAAAGAGCTTGGACAACCTGAAAGATCACGAAGGCGATGATGCCGATGGTCCACTTCATCCGCTTCTTGCGCTTGGCCTCCTCGTCCTCCATGGTTGGAACTGATTCTTGATCACTCCGGTGATAGCCGTTCGATTCAGGTGGGTGGTATTGGTTCTGGTTTTTCTCTGCCATTGCTGCTACTCTCTTCGTGAACTTGTTTTTTATGTCTCACTTCGTTTTCTCTGTGAATATTGTACCAAGAGGGGTGGCTAAAACGTTTATATATACGATTCCCGCAGACGAAATATGAGACCACTTTCCTGAGAAACGACGTGCGAACTCAGCCGCCGAACGCGTCCCACGTTCGAATCATCTTAGAGGGACGCCAGTTTTAGTGGGAACATCTCTCAAATACAAGCAAGAGAGACTGGCCACCTTTCTTGATAGGAGAAACTGTCAATGCGAAGCTTCGGTGACATGAACTGTCTCCCCTGTTCTTTTATGGCCGGATGCGTTCAACCACCGTGTTAGCCCAAGCTCGAGGCACAACCCAATAAAAACAATATTTTCAAATCCCCACCGGAGACCGTACAGAATTACATGGTCAAATAAGTGATGCCCGGCTGAGATGGGAGGCTGTTGTCCTCTCACTAAGAAGTCGCGGGTTTGACTTTCTTAAAACACCCTCTTAAGAAAAACGGCAAGCGACTTTTCCAGGGAAAAAGCAAGTTAAATGGATTAAATACATCTCTGGGGTTCGCAACTTATTACTTTGACTGTATGAAAGGGTCCACATCTGGTTTTATCCGGCACTGGTGTCGGTTGACCGGTTGAATCAGGTTAGGTCCTGTTTTCGACCGATTTAATGTGTTAATGTTATGGTAGTATGAACCGTACTGGAGGACCCGCCGGTATCCGATTGTCAATCCATTCTGTTCGGTCTGGTTTCTAAAAGTAGAGGGAGCTGCTTGTATTTGGAGCAGCTAATGCGTGAATGTCCTAAAAGTACTGAAATAGTTAAGAATAATAAAGCGGACATGGGAGAATTGTGAAATTTATCGTGTTTGTGTTGAAGAAGAAAAATTTAAGCCTACTTATAGGCATGGATAATGATTTATCCAAAATAGCATAGATCAAGATATGCTCAATCAAAGGGATTAGGCACAATCTTGAAAGTTATAGAGAATTAATAAAAATATCAAAATAAAAATTATCCTAAAAAAGTTTCTAATTATTTCTAATATCCTCTCAAACACAACATGACTAAGTTAGTATAAATATGAAATCAAGTTAGACAATGCTTTGAAAACTTCCTTTTGTTGGAGAAATCTTCTTGAAGTGTTTTGAAGTTGACAAATTGTTTCTATCAGTCTAGTCTGAAGGCTTGCAGACTCTGCTATTTAAAGTCTGAAGACCTTGGGACAGCCAGACTCAAGACTCAAAGTCTATCCTCATTGACAGTCTCTAATCCGTTGAAGAAAGGTTATTCAGAACTGGATGTTTCGTTAATGATTTAACCTTATCAACTGGAGAAGATCTCATGGCTGGAGAAGACATAAACGGAGTCCTTTGATTGATCGAAGATTGATTCGATAATTAAAGATCCGGTGATTGCCTAAATATTATTGGAAGGTTTTGCTTATGGAAACCAAGATCCTGATTGTATGGGCGAACAGGATTGATGGGCTATCAACATGTTCCTTTAATAGCTTGAACAATCTTCCTAATTGATTCCGTCCAACGGGTAGATTGGAGGAATTCCTTTGGTAAGTGCCAACGGGTATGATGGCATAAAGGAGTATATAAGGAAGACTGTCTTAGTTGTTCAAGGTGTGCGCGATAGAAGAATTCCAAAGTTTGAAGCTTCTTTTTGTTTAGACAAATCCTTTGAGCGAATACTTGTATACAAAAAGAGAGTCTATATTTGTGAGAAACCTTGAGGAGGTGTGGTAGAACATCTACACTGTGGAATCAAGGCAAAGCTGTGCTGTAACTTCTCTTTTGATCATAGTGAAATCCAGCCGGTGGGCTGTCAGTGCGGAAGAGTGGACGTAGGCTTGGAATAAGCCGAACCACTATAAATCCTGTGTTCAATTTTCTCTTCCTCACTCTCTCTACCTCGATCGTATTTCATTTTGTTAATCAAGAGAGAATTTCCTTTCTATCATATGCTAAGAATCGCTTCTGTATTTCGATAAATTGTTTGTGCACCTATTCACCCCCTCTAGGTGTTTATACTAGCTATCTCAATTGGTATCAGAGCCTGTGTACTTACTTTATTTGAAGTGTTTTACTTCATAGTAAAAGATCCATGGCTAGTATGCTAGCACCAGGGCTGATGGAAGGGCAAAGCAATACCAGATCATCCTACTTTGATGGAAAGGATTACAACATCCGGAAGAACAAGATGAAAGCTTTCCTTCGATCAAAGGATCCTCTGGAATGGGACGTTGTAGAAAAAGGAATTACTCCTACCACCTTTGCATCAGTCTCCGAAAGAGGAAAAGAAACTAATGAGACCAGCGGAATGTCTCGGGAAAAAAATAATCAAGAGACAAGCACTCGATGCAAAAGCAATTTACTCCTTATATTGTGCTTTATCACCAACTGAATATAATAGAATATCTTCTTGTGGTACAACAAAAGAAGTTTGGGACAGATTGCATATCACCTATGAAGGAACAGTCGAGTGAAGGAAACAAGAATCAACATTCTTCTCGGTCAATACGAAGCCTTGAGAATGAAACCAGGAGAATCTATATCGACATGTTTAGTCGTTTTACGATATTGTGAATGGTCTTGAAAATCAAGGTCAACCAACTTCCGATCCCATGAAGGTAAACAAGCTGCTGCGTGGACTCTCCAGGATTGGAATCACATAAAGACTTCGATAAGAGAGACGCAAAGAATTATGCCACTATCTCGTCGACGAGCTAATTGGAACTCTTCAGATTTTATGAAGTGGAACGGATCAATGAAGATGAAGATCCAAAAGGTAAGAAATCCATTGCATTAAAATCAAATGATGATTCTAATGATACAGATTCTGAAGAAGATATGGACGATGAGGAGCTTGCTCTCATGATAAGAAGATTGAAAACTGAATAGAAAAGGAAGAAGGTTCAACTCAAAGAAACAAAGCTTTCAAAGACAGCAGACCAAGTCTGTTGATGATGAGGAACCAAACAAAGACATAGTCTGCTTTGAATGTAAGAAAAAGGGACACATCAGACCCAACTGTCCTCTTTTGAAGAAGAAGAAAGGAAAAGCTGAAAAATTTCGAAAAGCTCTCAAAGCCGAAACCTGGAGTGACACAGAGTGTGAAGAAAGTGATAATGAATATGTCAATCTATGTCTGATGGCACAATCAGACTCAGACTCTGGATCAGACTCAGACAGTGAATTTGAGGCAAGTAATTTTAAAATTCCTGTCAAAGTTTCTAAATACATTGATGAACTGTGTTTCGTCTTAAGACTTCTCTCAAAAGAATTTCCGAACTGAAAAAGGAAAACTCAGCACTAAAGTAAAAGGAAAATGTTTTAGTAGAAAGAGTTAAAAGTCTAGACTTGATTTGTTTCCACTCTTAAAGAAAATGAAGATAATCTTTTAAAAGAAAATGCTCTTTTAAAAACAGACTTATCAAATATCTCAAAGAAATTTTCAATAGGGTCTGAAAAACTTGAGAAAATTCTTTCAGTTCAAAGACCTTACTTCAATAAGTCCGGTCTAGGTATGACAGCAGAAACAATTCCTTGATTGATTTTCCTAAAGTAAAAGAAAGAATTAAGAAAAGACTCTCGAGAGAGGTTTACAAAAATCACTTCAAGAAAGTTTTTGTAAAATCTGTAGGTAGAAATGCTCTCGGATGTTCAAAATGCAACAGTCCAGGATCACTTTGAAAAAGAGTGTCCTATGGTTTGGAAACCTGTTAAGAAATTATGGGCTAATCGCTTATGTTACTAACACCAAAGGACCCAAGAAAGTTTGGGTACCAAAGAAAGCTTGAGACTCTTTTTAAATGCAGGTCACCGTCAAGAAAAAGGTAAAGTGGTATCTTGACGGTGGATGCTCAAGACACATGACATGAGACTCAAATTGTTTTATAAAACTTGCTCAAGTAAATGGTGGAAAAGTTTCATTTGGAGGAAACAGCAAAGGAAGTATTGTGGGATTTGGAACTGTGAAAATTGTAAATCTCACAATAAGTAATGTTTCCTTAGTGGAAGGACTCAATTACAATCTTCTCAAGCATTAGTCAACTGTGTGATACATCTTTGGTTTCAAGATCTTCTTTCAAGAAGGAATATGTTCGGAATCGTAAAGACTCTACTCAGTCTTTCATGGGTTGAAGACATGGAAACATCTATCTTCTGGATGTAAAACCAAATGAATCGCAATGTTTTATCTCAATTCAAGACGAAGCAAGCTTATGGCATAGAAAGTTTGGTCATGTCAACATGAAGCAATTAGCCAAAATCTCATCAAAACAGCTTGTTCGAGGACTACCCAAATTACCTTATCAAAAGACTGATCCATGCACTCCATGTATTCGGGAAAACAGGTAAGAAATTCATTTAAGCCAATAAATCATGTCTCTACTAATCATGTACTACGCTTGCTGCATATGGATCTCTTCGGACCAACCAGAACACGAGTATTGGAGGTAAGAAATATTGCCTAGTAATTGTGGACGATTACTCCCGTTTTACTTGGGTATATTTCCTTGCAAGTAAGTCCGAAACCTTCTCGTATTTTGAAAAGTTTGCTAAAAAGGTTCAAAATGAAAAAGGATGTGTTATCTCAAGTATAAGAACAGATCATGGAGGTGAATTTGAAAATCAAGATTTTACAAAATTTTGTGATGAATCTGGCTTTAATCATGTGTTCTCCTCTCCATATACTCCTTAGCAAAATGGAGTTGTGGAAAGAAAGAACAGATCTCTTCAGGAAATGGCTAGAACTCTTTTAATTAAAAGCAATATTTCTTCACGATTTTGGGCTGAAGTTGTTTCAACAGCATGTTATATCATCAATAGAGTCTTCTTAAGACCTATTCTAGAGAAAACCCCTTATGAATTGTTCAAAGATAAGAAGCCTATTGTTTCATACTTTCGTGTATTCGGTTGCAAATGTTTTATATTGAAAAATGCAAAAGATCGAGTTGGTAAGTTTGAAGAAAGATCAGATGAAGGTATCTTCCTTAGATATTCTACATCAAGCAAAGCCTTCAGAGTCTATAACAAGAAGAGCCAGTCTGTGGAAGAGTCAATGAATGTCAAATTTCAAGACTCAACGCAAGATGAATCAAGTCGACTCATCAAGAAGAGTCTCGAACACACTCCGAATCTTCCAAAGCTTACAACTCAAGAAGCATCTCGACTGGAAAACCAGCATCGGGATGTTCGTGAAGATCCAAACAAAGAAAGAGATCATCATCCGACAAATCAACAAGTAAGCGGAAGCATAAGTCTAGTCATCCCAAAGATCTTATAATCGGCGAAATTAATGAAGGAATTCGCACCGAGATCTAAAAGGCAAGAAGAGTCTAGTCTTTGTGGCTCTTGTTTCTGAAATTGAACCAAAAAGCATAGAAGAAGCTTTGTCGATGAAAGCTGGATTGAGGCTATGCAAGAAGAGCTCGATAGTTCAGCATTAATGATGTCGGGAATTGACATCCAAACCAAAAGGTAAAACTATTATTGGAGCTAAATGGGTGTTGAAACAAGATGAATGAGAAAGGAAAAGTCGTACGAAACAAAGCAAGACTCGTGGCCAAGGGATATACGCAAGAAGAAGGAATAGACTATGATGAGACTTACGCTCCAAGAGCAAGGTTAGAAGCTATTCGACTATTACTTGCGTTTGCTTGTTATAAGAATTTCAGGTTATTCCAAATGGACGTCAAAAGCGCCTTCCTAAATGGAGTCATCCAAGAGGAAGTTTATGTGGAACAACCACCAGGGTTTGAAGACCCAAAGAAGACTCGATCTTGGGATCGAAGAAGGCTTTGTATGGTTTAAAGCAAGCACCTCGAGCTTGGTACGACAGATTAAGTAAGTTTTTAATACAAAATGGTTTTGTCAAAGGTAAAGTAGATACTACTTTATTTATCAAAAAGGAGAACAAAATTTTCTTACTTGTTCAAATATATGTGGATGACATTATTTTCGGATCTTCTAATGAAAATATGTGCAAGAAATTTTCTAAGTCTATGCAGGATGAATTTGAAATGAGTATGATGGGAGAGTTAACATTCTTTCTTGGTCTTCAAGTAAAACAATTGAAGGAAGGAACTTTTATTTATCAAGAAAAATATGTTAATGATCTTGTCAAAAGATTTGGACTGGAAAAGTGCAAAAAGACCGACATACCGATGTCAAGTTCTTTGAAGATAGACAAAGATGAAGAAGGGAAGAAAGTTGATCAAAAGCATGCGGGAGCATCATTGGTTCACTCATTTATCTTCTGCTTCTAGACCGACATCTTGTTGAGTGTTTGCATCTGTGCTAGGTTTCAATCGGATCCTAGAGAATCCCATCTCGGTGCTGCGAAACGCATCATTAAATACGTTGCTTCATCATCAAGCATCGGTCTTTGGTATCCTAAGAAGGGAGACTTTAATCTTCGGGATATTCAGGACGCAGATCGGCCGGTTGCGAGTTGATAGAAAGAGCACTTCGGGAACTTGCCGGTTGCTTGAAGCAGATGTCTCTTGGTTTTCAAGGAAACAAAGCACCGTGTCCCTTTCAACAACAAGCAGAGTATGTAGCCTGGGAAGCCGCTGTTCGCAAATTCTATGGATAAAACAACAGCTAAGAGACTTTGAAATTGAAGACTCATGCACGGAGATTAATTGCGACAATACCAGCGCTATCAACCTCACCAAAATCCAATTCTCCACTCAAGAGCAAAGCATATAGAGATTCGACATCACTTTATTAGAGACCATGTTCAAAATGGAGATGTTTCAATTTAATTTGTTGACTCAAAGAATCAAGCGGCGGATATATTCACAAAGCCTTTGGAGAAAAATCAATTTGAGTCTATACGTTCCAGACTCAACATTTTGAGGTATGAGGATATCAAAGTCTAAAGACTTTCAGACTCGGACTTACAAGACTTTATCTCGAAAGACGGTCTTGGTACGTCCGTCAAAGCGTAAGTCTTTCTTCCTTGAATCTCATCTTGAAAAGGTACGATCGTCGACTATGTTTAAATTGTTGCTATATTTAATTGACGTAAATATTGCATCGTTTCATTTTCAAAAAGGAAGTTATTTTTGAAATGGCTATTTTTGCGAAAAAGACAGTTATTTTGAAAAGGCATTCTTTTATTTCCTTTGTGACGGTTCGTTTATCCCTCTTTTAACCGATCGTGCACTGTCGATTCCTCTTCACTTTTCTCTCAAAAACCCTAGAAAGCATCGATCCTCCATTCCCGTTTGTCTTCTTCGTTTAATCCTCAAAAAGTTGTCATCTTTCCTGGGAAAGTCAAGCAAGGAATCTTCCAAAAATTGAGAAAGATGTCATCTTCAAGAAAGTCTTCGAGAATTGCAAGCAGGGGACCACGGCGGATGAGTGAGGGGCCTACGCACTTCGATCTTATCAAGATGAAGTGACTCCAAAACAGCAAGCGAGCCCACAACATTCTCAACGGCGTCATTCTCCTCCATCTAGTCCTCAAGGCGTTGATCATCAACAACAGGGAAGAAATCATCGAGGATGCGAGACCTCGTAAGAGTTCAAAAGCCCGCTATATTTACCGATTATATCGTGCCCTAAAAGGAATTCGTACTCCTTTGAACTACATTGATGATTTTCTTAAAGACAAAGGACATGGGAACGAATATATCTTTCTGCGAAAAATGGAAAGTTTGGGAATTGCTCGAAAAGGGGTGGTTGAGGAAACCCTTGCAAATATCCCAAGTGATCCTCGTGACTGGGGGCCGAATCCTGTAGATGGGAATGATGATGATAAATTATACAGTCAATTTCAACCGAAAATGGGTGTTGCGGTTGAAAATCAAGGAAAATGGGAGATTTGTTCAGATCAAAGGAGCAAAAGGATCTGTACTCGAAATTGCTAAAGCGTGGGGTAATAAACCCTAGGAGTGTGGATTTTGATTTTCTGGATGCAGTGAATGTGAACTTGAGGGAAAAGTTCAGTTATCTTCAACTTGAAAAGTTCTCGCTCGACTCTGAGAGGTATATGCTGAATTAACTGCATATTTCTATTCAAATCTAAGCTTTTAGATGCGAATAGATTCTCTTTCAGCGTTAAAGACCAAGACTATGTTGTGGATATGAATATCTTTGGCAGATGTGTTAGAAGTAGAAAGAGGAAGATATCGGCCAATCAAAGTTTCCATTGCTCGGGCCACACTTGAACCGGTGAAGGACAGGAGAACAGATGAAAAGATCACCTACTTAAGGATGGGTGCATTCAACATCTTGCTTCACAAGATTGTGATTAATTGCCTCCGACCGAAATTAACTTCCAAGACTGATGTTTCAAGTTCAGAGGCTAAGCTGATGTATGACATTCTCTTTGGAAAAAGGTTTTCTCTCCCTCACACTGTGATGTTTCACATGTATAGAGCAATGATGAAGGACAGAGGTCAACTCCCTTATCCAAGCCTTGTTACGAAGTTATTCGGACATCTCGAATATTCAGCCTCCACAAATCTTTTGTGTTCGACCATGCGATCATATGGTGGTAGGTCTGAAAATGGTGACCAAAATGCGTCGAAGGAACCGAGCAAGGAGTTGGAGAAATTCAAGGAGAAGACTCGCAAAATCTCATCAAATATCTTCGCAGCTAAAAGAAAAGGGAAGGAGCCCATGGTTGCTCCATCCAAGAGAAGAAGAGCTCTCCTTGTTGATGATGAAGATGATGAGGAAGACATCACCATCTCTGCATTGGCTTTGAAGAATTTAAGTCGTCCTGTTCCACAGAAAGAATCGGAGCAAATGACGAAAGAAGCAGAGGAAAAGGAAGAAGAAGAAATAGAAGCTGAAAAAGAAACAGAGGAGGAAAGACCTGAAGAAGAAAGAAGAGAAGAAGGAGAACCTGAAGAACACTCTTCTCCACCTGTAGGCATGGAAACAGGGGGAGATCATGAGAAAGGTGTGAAGTCTTCATGTCCTGATGCAAGTGAAGGAGTCAGTCGCTCACCAGCAGACCCAAAGGATGTTTATGCATCTCAATTTCCAAAAGAAGGTCATGAAGTTTCATCGCCAAACCTGCAAGACTATGCTGATCTACCATCGTCTGCATTTACTCCATCAGATCGAGCCGAAGCAAGTACTCAAACTGATAATGGAGCAGATTTTCGCAGAATCATGGATATTCTTTTGGAGATGCGAGGTCAGATTTATGCCTTGGGATGCGAAGTTCAAAACTTGAAGAATGAAGGTCAAGCTTCTTCCTGTTCATTGAATGATAAAATGCAAGCCCTCTCCGTTCAGAATCAGGCCAATGCCAAGAGTGAGGAGATTGCACAGCTAAATGAAGACTTTAAAAGGCTGGAAGGCATCATCCAGTCTATGGAAGATTTCCAGCTTGTCCACGTTCCCAAGCAATCTTAACTTCATCTCATCATTTTTAATGATGACAAAAAGGGGAGAGATGCAAGATTTGATCAAAAACTTTTCATTCATTAAACTTTTAATTGTTTGTTGGATTGTTTTGTGGTTTGAATCTGTTTGACTTTGGTTTGTGTCCGGATGAGAACCGAACTAGACTTGGACTTGATTTGCTTCTATTAACCAATATTGATATCTTATAAATGGCTTCATCATATACTGACTAACCTATTTTCTGTGGTTGCAGATTCTAGTGTTATTCTGTTAGCCATTTATCTCTATAAGATATGCATATGTGTTTGAGAAATGTTTTGCAGGTCAAAGATATCCAAATCTGCGTAGAAAGTTTTGTCACCATCAAAAAGGGGGAGATTGTTGGAGAAATCTTCTTGAAGTGTTTTGAAGTTGACAAATTGTTTCTATCAGTCTAGTCGAAGGCTTGTAGACTCGCTATTTAAAGTCCGAAGACCTTGGAACAAGCGGACTCAAGACTCAAAGTCTATCCTCATTGTGATCTCTAATCCGTTGAAGAAAGGTTATCCAGAACTGGATGTTTCGTTAAGGATTTAACCTTATCAACTGGAGAAGATCTCATGGTGGAGAAGACATAAACGGAGTCCTTTGATTGATCGAAGATTGATTCGATAATTAAAGATCCGGTGATTGCCTAAATATTATTGGAAGGTTACGCTTATGGAAACCGAGATCCACGATTGTATGGGCGAACATGATTGATGGGCTATCAACATGTTCCTTTAATAGCTTGAACAATCTTCCTAATTGATTCCGTCCAACGGGTAGATTGGAGGAATTCCTTTGGTAAGTGCCAACGGGTATGATGGCATAAAGGAGTATATAAGGAAGACTGTCTTAGTTGTTCAAGGTGTGCGCGATAGAAGAATTCCAAAGTCTGAAGCTTCTTTTTGTTTAGACAAATCCTTTGAGCGAACACTTGTATACAAAAGAGAGTCTATATTTGTGAGAAACCTTGAGGAGGTGTGGTAGAACATCTACACTTTGTGGAATCAAGGCAAAGCTGTGCTGTAACTTCTCTTTTGATCATAGTGAAATCCAGTGATGGGTGTCGGTGCGGAAGAGTGGACGTAGGCTTGGAATAAGCCGAACCACTATAAATCCTGTGTTCAATTTTCTCTTCCTCACTCTCTCTACCTCGATCGTATTTCATTTTGTTAATCAAGAGAGAATTTCCTTTCTATCATATGCTAAGAATCGCTTCCGTATTTCGATAAATTGTTTGTGCACCTATTCACCCCCCTCTAGGTGTTTATACTAGCTATCTCACTTTTTTCTCCATGAAATGCCTTCAACGTCATGGGCTTGGTGGATGCGCAATGGAGTGGTGTCTGGCGGTGCCTGAGGTGGTGTCTGGCGGCTATTCAAGGCTATAGCTCTTTTGATGATGGTGTCGGCATCTCCAAATGACCTATGAAAAAGTTGAGAATTAGAGGAGAAATGGCAAGTGGCCAACATAGTGTGATTGGCTTGGGAAAATAGTTACTGAGCGATGTGACTAGCACAGCTCAAATGGATTTATTTGGGTCTACACCAGGGTAATTGGGAAAGCAGTCGGTGTACTTAGGATTTCCGAGGAACTGTCTAATACCAAGTAAACAGAAGAGAGAAATATGGAATTTAATGTATATTTCAATAACAATTGCATTTATCAAATCTAAAAAATCTTCTTCTTTTATAACATGCCATGAATAAGGTTGAACAGAAGACGAGAACATGAGATGACAGGAGGGTTAAATATTAAGGGATAAGATTACTCACATAACATTGCATGTCCAACAATGTATTAAATGGGCATCGAAAACGGAAATAGAACTTGGGATATGTCCTATCTCCCTTAGTATGTCAAAACACAAACTGAATTGCCTGATGGAAATTGTACGTGTCTGTGATGTTGTGGCAAATCTGGAAGTTTGGACATGTAAAAGAAAATGCATCAACAACAACCATAAGAAGATTTGGGAATTAACAACAAAAAATTAATGTGAAATAATTTGACATCATTCAAATGAAGGGAATCAAGAAGATGAATTAAATTCCTAATATAATTGTATAATATCTTTTTCGTAAAAAGCTAAAAAAAAAATTCTAAAAATCCATGTGTTACAAGAAACTGATTAGACTATCATCACCTATTTGAGAATAGGACATGGATCTTTTATTCTAAGTGGAACTCCCTTCAACATTTTAATAGTTTTTAACGATTTACTTAAAAATTGAGGTTTTTATAAATGGTTGAAATTCACGGAGGTACCAAGAAGTGTATTGTGCCAGATAGAAGATCTTCACCGATGGGCATAAATTGACCGGATAAGTTCATGTCTATTTCTTTAACATGCTCGAATTTAATTTTGTGCACTGAAGTACTCCAAACACAAACAATTTTGTGCAATCAAAATGCTTTTTCGCAGCATTCTTTCTCATGATGATGGGGCGGCCACCGATATTGCAATTTTTAAAATTTTCAATTGAAAACGAGAATTTTACTAATCTATTTATGGGAAACAAAGAAGAAGAGCAAAACAAAGTCAAGGAGAAAAGTCTGAGCGTTTGCGACTTGGTATGCTTTTCCCCGTAAAGCATGTTTTGTGACCTGGCGTCAAATTAGGTTTGAATATAATTTTATTCAAAGATAGTCTAGACGTAGGCATGACTCATTTTATCTAGGGGCATGGAAATACCGACTCTTCTCACCTGCCCCCGTCCACTTGCGAAAATTCTTGCTCCAGGTCCATTCTCGTGATGGTCATCATCGCTCGACGTCTCCATTCAGTCAAAGCAGTTGACCAGCAAATTAAGATGGGACAATTTTCGACATGACTCATTTGCATATCATGTACAAGACACGCAATTAAGTGAGTTTTGGATAAATCTAATTGCATCCGTATCATAAATTTCGAAACAATCCCTTTATACGTAAATATGGTAAATTGCATGATTTGTAGAATCGGTTTTTAATATGGAGAAAAACTCAACAATGACAGGAAGCAATGTGAAAAACGAATAAACAAATAAGCATACCACTCGAAATTATTTATAAAAAAAAAAAAAAGAAGGAAAGAAGCTAAGTCCATTTGACATGGAATCACACTTGCATCTCTCATTTACATGACAAAAATTGGACCGCCTTTGTCGAGGTATTGATCGTCATGTTGCAATTCATTTGTGAGATCTTCGTCTTCTTGAACATAAACATGACTGTAATCTTTCCTTTAAGCTCGCCCTGACTGCTCAAGGTTATGACTTGTGAGCTTAGTTCGTTCCCAAGATTCGAGCTAATACTGGTGGGCAAATCAGGAGTGCTCAGAGTCACATCCAAATTGATCTTCTTGGTGGACTTGAAGTTGGCCTTGCCCTTGGGAATGTTCACTTGTCCCACCTGGACACCTCCATAGGTGAAGGTCATGTTGGAGGCGCCGTACTTGAAGGGACCCCAGTTGGTGTTCTTGACCCGGATCGGAGCGACGAAGCTCATGTTGAACGAGGGAGATGTCTGAGTCTCGGTGGTCAGGGTCGGGATGGTGAAATCGGCGACCCTGAACTTAGGGGACTTGAATTTCATGATGACCAAGACAAAGAAGAGGCCTTGGACTACCTGGAAGATGATGAAGGCGATGATGCCGATTGTCCACTTCATCTTTTTCTTGCGCTTGGCCTCCTCCTCCTCCTCCATGGTCAGCAGCGATTCCTCATCGGTACGATGGTGGCCGTTCGACAATTCTCGGGGCTGGTATTGGTTCTCGTTCTTCTCAGGCATCATTGCTGAACTTTGGTCACAAAACCCTCTTTTTTTTCCTCTCGTGTTTGGGATTTTCGAGTTTCTTTTCTCTCTGAATAAGTTGGATGCGAGAGAAGCTGTGAGTGATGAAATAAGAGAGTGTTGCCAAGGTTTATATACAGTATGCAGGATCCTGTAATGGAGCATTATCAAAGGAGCCTACTTTGGTTGACGGCGATGTTTAAGATGCTAAAGCGCGTCCCGTGCTGCCCCTTGAAAATTATTGGCTTCTAGAGGGAACCTGAGCGGGCGGAATTTCTTCGATACGCAAGAGATATTTTGTTTTATTATATTCGACAGAAGCTTCCTTTACCAATCTTTTTCCCATTTAATTACTTTCAATTAGGGGTATAATTGAGTCTGAGCCATGCCAATAGGGAGCGACGCGCAAGCTCCACTTGCCTCGCTGGTTGATGCTTGAAATACTCGGACATGACTCGACCCGATAACAATCAATTGATGGAGGAATTTGAGCTCGATCTCGATCTTGAAAATGCCTTAATAATGTGGGTATATCATGTAACTTTAAGAATACTACGTCTAAACAAAAATTATTTTTGAAGAAAAAAAAAAAGGAAGCACAATTTTGCTCACGAGCCCACGAGCAAAATATTGACAAGATCGATCGAGCTTGATAAGATACTCAAATAGGTCCGGCTCGGCTCAAAACAAGAGTAGTCAATCTCAAAAAAAAAAAAAAAAAAAAATCATCGAGATGAGATCCAGCAAAGCTATTTGCAAGTCGCTTGGCTTAGTTTCACTCCTTTCAAGTTTAGCAACAGTGTAGACATGGAAAATGCACCAGGCAGGGCCGCGGGGAGCCAAGAGTTTGCTTGGTAACATTTTTGTTTTATAGAATAATTTCTTTTCATATATAATATTTTTCTATTTCTATTCCCCGAAACAATTTTTGATTAAAAGAATGTGTTTGGTAATTATATAAAAATTTTATTCTCAGAATAGAAAAACATCGATAATACGTTTGGTACAATCCACAAATTTTTTTGTAACTAGTATTTCTTGTAATTTTTTAATAAATTTTTAAGAATTTTTTTCCTTTTTCTTTTCTTTGACTTTCACCGCCGTGGCAGCAATGGCAAGGGGCGGCAAGTGACAAGGAAGAAGAAGAAAAGAAAAAAAAAGACTTATTTCTAAAAATTGTTTCCAGAATTAATAAGCTATTTTTTTCTACTCCTTATTTCTATTCTATATCTATTCCCCAACTACTTTTCTATTCGTGAAAATAAAAGTTACTAAACGAATTTATGTTCTTTTTCTATTTCAGAGAGCAAAAGAGCAGAAAAATAAATGAGCAAAAGTGTTGCCAAATGGAGCCTAAGGGTCTTTGGGCTGGTTGGCAAAATTAGAATTTTGGGCAATTTATCCTATTGGTAATTATAAATTCTAGATATCAAAGTAAAATTACTAATAAAAAGAAAAATAACGAAAACAAATCGTCAGTCAATAGTGATGTGCATTTTGACATATTTTGTAATTTTTTAAATATTTGTAAGAGTGCAATGGACTGGCATTAAAAAAAAAAATCGTTCTCTACTATGAAAGAAAATATTCTCTATATTCCCTATTAGATATCCATCACATCAACATGAAAAAAAAAAAATTGTTTTCCACTATTATTCAAGAATATAATATTGTCTTACAAGGGGAAAAAGTGTAAAAAAGTCATGAACCTTTTTACCTTTGTAGCAATTTAGTCCAAAATCATTTTGTTGGTACCAATTTAATTCTAAACATTTTTCACTTGATGCCAATTCAGTCATTTCTAGTTAATTTTAGTTGGATTTTTACTGACTGAGCGCCGGCCGGCTGACATGGACGATCGGCGCTGATGTGGACAATTTTGGATAATATTTTAATATTTTTGAATTTTTTATTTTTCTCTTTTCTTTTTTCTTTCTCCTCCTCGTTCCTCCAACCAATCATCAGACCTTGTCAACCGGCCAAAGGAGATGATTGACGAGGTGGAGGTCGACCTCGCCGACCTCTGGCAAGGCTCGAGCCCTCGCTAGAGGCCATGAGGGTAGCCTCGTGTTGGGCGAGCAAGGCTCATCCTTGCCAACCATGGGTGAGGCTCAACCTTGCTAAATCTAGCGAGGTCGAGCCTCACCCATGGCCAGCAAGACTTGATCCTCATTAGATTCGACAAGGGCTCAAGCCTCACCAGTGCCGGCCATCACTTCGGCGATTGGCTGGAGGAGGAGGGAGTAGGAGGAGGAAAAAAGGAAAAAGAAAATAAAAAATTCAAAAAAAAAATAATTAAAAGTTATTTACATTAGTGGTGATCGTGTCACGTCAGTCAATCGATGCCTAATCACAAAATCCAATCAAAATTAGCTTAAAGGACTGAATTGGTATCAAATCAAAATATTTATGACTAAATTGACACGAATGAAAGGTTTATAACTAAATTGACACAACTACAAAATGTTTAAAACTTTTTAACACTTTTCCCATCTTCCAAGACGTACTAATATAAGCAAATATAAAAGAGGAATGCTACTCATCTAATGTTCCTGTTGATACCTAATTTGCATTTTCAAGTACATATGAAAAAAAGTTTAAAAAAAGTTTTTTTTTTTTTTTTTTAAAAAGGAGAGGACGCAAGGGGGAGAACACAGAGGGGAATTTTCGCCGACGCATCTCCGAGCCACCACTACCGCCGTCAACATGTTTTCGAGCTACCAACCGACGCCAACCACCGCAATCTTCACCAGAACCCAGGTGGCATTTCGCCAAACGCCTGGTGTGCATGGTGTGTTACCGAGTTGGTCGGATTCCCCTAATCGTTTCGAGCAAGCTCCAGCCCACCACTCGTCCCCGTTGCACTCTCTGTTGTCCTGGCACGCCTCAGTAGCTTCCTAGGTTCGCGCTCGAGTCTCGACTGAACCCGAAACCTTTGCTTCCTAGAACGCCCACCACCCGTTCGCTAGAATGTCCAAGCGAAAACCAGCCGTTGTCTCGAACCTCAAGCTGGTTTTTCGGTTGCCGAAGCGCTGCCACCGCCCCGCTAGAAGCCGGGTTGTGCCCCTGTCTAGCCAAAGCGCGTTTGTCGCACCCTAGCCAGAAGCCACCCAAGACGTTCGCCTTCGCCTCTTTCCCAGCCGACCAGGTAGTCGCGGAGCAGAGGTCGCATTCTGGTAGAGCACCGCCCTCGACTGACCCTTTGCCACCTCAATGAGCCGCCTATCCGACGCCGGCCACCGCCTCCTTCCCTCTCGAAAATCGCTCAGAGCTGCACGCCATCCCGATTCCCCCTTGGTCGCGACTGAACAGTGGCGATCGGAGGCTATAGGCTAAGCTGGGCCAAATCTTTCTGGCCCGCTTGGCCTCTCTCTTCCACGACCCACAATCCAGAGTTGGTCTAGGCTGTGGGTCTGCAGAAAGCTTTTCTTGCAAGGGATTGGGCCCATTAGTTGAGGCCCAATCCCAGCCTAGTTCAAGCCCAACCAAGGCTACTCGGGCCTAACTCGCTCGGTTTGTTTGACCTGACCCGCCCCTAATCGAGTCGAACCCAAGCAGGTTTGACTGACCCGCCCCCAACCGGGTCAGACCCGAGTTGGGTCAAACTGGACCCAACCCGGAAGCCAAAAAAAAAAATTAAAAATTAAAAAAAAAATTTTTTTTTCGAAAATCTATAAAATGTAGGTTTTGGTTGGGAATTGACATGTCTTGTCTCACCAGTGTAATTAGGCCTTTATTTTCTCGTATATTAATTATATTGCATGTTTAATTGACATATTTAATTATGTTTAATTGCACGTGCTTAATTTTACTGCAATTAGAATATTGGTAGCTATAATTATTACTTTAATGATTGCGTACCCGCATAATCACCTCACATGTTATTGATTAGGTATAAAATCAATCCAAACTGCCTAACAAAAACCTTTTTTTTTTTAATTTTATAAAATGAACAAGATTAGGTACCGAAAGGACTCTAATTAATTAATTAGTGTAATCAAGTTCCCGACCCTAAATTCTCTGGTTGCGTAAGAAGCGAGGCATACTCTCATGCCTTGCTTGGTGACTCTTTTTTGCGAAATTCTTAAGAACACTCCAATGTCACGCAAGATATGGGCTTGGAAGACCCGTGCCTAATCATGGGCCTTAGGTCCGTCCTTTAGGCAATATCCCTAAACCTATTCCTTCCCCGATGGTAGGTCATGACAGTTCCCATTGAATTTGCCCAAATAATATTGCGTGAATCTTTCCAAACACGATCTCTGACACCTCTTACAAGACCCCATAAATAAATTAAGAGCGCCCGTTCAAAGCAAATTAAACGAGTTGAGAAGGAAATCCGTGCCCGTTGGAGTTTGGTTGGAGCATCCTCATTCTTTCTACCAAAGTTGCTTGCTTTATTATCTTACTTTTCATGAGTTGAAAGAAATTCTGCGGCTGTCTTTGAATTACTCTCTGTTGTACTTGCATTTTTTTTTCCAAATTCAAGAAAAGCTTATTTTGGATGCACCAAGGCAAATTTCCTTCGGTTTCCGGATTTCATGCCTGACCCTCTTCATCCCAGGCACTCGTCTCAGTGCACAATCTATCTTTACACATGGTGCTCAAGTAGGGGCAACTACTGCTGATAGCAAGTTTCTCAACAACCTCAACCACCTCCTCTATAGGCTGCTTTAGACCAAGGACCCATCTCCAATTTCTACAATACAACGGAAGGTGAAGATCTGGACAATGTTTATTGTTTCTTCCTCTACAGGTAAATCACATGCGAAAGATACTCATTGTTTCAACTTTTGAGTAATACCTTTCGATTCTATCATTATAATATTTGGAATCGTCTCACTTGGTTCTAGGATTTATATAATGGACCTGATATATTGGTCTTAATTGATATCCTCTACAGAGGGCGGTGATCCAATTCCCACCGAAAAATTACTGTCCAGATTTCAGTGATTACTAATGCAACTTTACTGTTCTTCTTCAGAGGGGATGTGGCCGCCAATCTCTGTCAGTCTTGCATCGATTCAGCTGCCAGCAACATCTTAGAAAAATGTCCAGGAGACAGAGGCGATCATATGGTACGACAAGTGTTTCGTGCACTACTCTAACAGATCATTCTTCTCAATCATGGAGTCGATGCCAGCTTTTTTCTTGGTCAACCGTACGGATGTTTTAGTTCCCAACAGCTCGATCGTGGTGGAAACTTTCAGGAAGATGATCAATTTTGTGACGAATGCGACAGACTTGGCAAGGAATGCTGGCGATCTCCTCAGAAAGCCTATACAGTCTCACTTTCAGTGACCCTACATGAGCTTGCACGGTGCATCCCGACATATCATAGTTAGCTTGTAGGAATTGCTTGCTTTCTGCTTTTGTATGCCATTCTTAGTTATGGGAGGGAGGTGCGAGAATTCTTCAGCTAAGTTGTAATGTACGGTACAAACCGTTTCGTTTTTGTGGAACCTAGAGGGCACTGGCACGCAGAAGAAACCGGATCTTTACCTTCGTCATGTTAAAGAAACCGGAGATGGGTCCTTGGTCGTAAAGCAACCTGTAGAGGGGGCTGTTGAGGTTGTCCCGAAACTTGCTATTAGTAGTGGTGTTGCCCCTGCCTAAGCACCATGTGTAGAGATAGGATTGTTCCCTAACAGAGTGTCTGGGATGAGGAGGATTTGAAATCCAGAAAGCGAAGGAAATATGTCTTGGTGCATTGAAACTCATCTTTTCTTGAATTTGGAGAGAACACAATTACAATAAGGAGTAATTCAAAGACCGCCGCGGATGCTCCAACCAAACTCCATCGGCCGCAGAGTGTCTTATAAGCTTCGGTGTTAGAGAAAGAAATTGTATTTGGAAAGTCCTTGCGATATTCATGGAAGTCAATAATACTAGCGCAGATTTATTGGGAATATTACATGAATAGCATTTCTCTTTTGTACTTCCTTATATAAGTACACCTTGGAAGACAATGTTATATTTTCGGTAATGCATGCTAACAAATGATGGTGGAAAACAATTTTATTTCATATCGATATGATAGATATCTAAAGGGAATATAGAGAATAGTTTCTTCCATAGTAGAGAACAATTTTCTGCTTTTGAGGCCGGTCCGTTGTGCTCTTACAAACGTTTAAAAATTACAAAATATATCTAAACACACATCCATCTTGAGCAACTATTTTATTTTGATCAAAACCGACAATTAAATATACAATTCACACACCTTTATATAAAACTCCACATAAAAAAGGCCAAATTACCCATCCTTGCAAACTCATTTAGTATGTTGCTTAGGGTTTCGGTGGTTGGTTTTTATTGGATTTTGTGTGATTTGGGCAGGTGTGAGAAATTAGGATTTGGACAATTTTTTTTGGAAAGGAAATGTTGTTTTCATATAAGAAAAGACATGATGATAATTGATATGAAGGTGCAAAAGTGATTTCAAAAGGTAACACCTAAGTATGTTTTCAATTTTTATTTTTTTTCAAATGTAGAGGTATATAAGTGGTAGTTCTTGAGTGGTAATGAATGTTTTCGGTGTCTTTCCTTTTATTAGTAAATTTACTTTGATATCTAGAACTTACAATCAATAATTGGATGAATTAAGCCACAAATTCCAATATTGGAGAGAAAAATATTATAAAACTCATAGATAAAATAATAAAATAATATAACAACAATTTTAAATTTATTTTTCATATTTTCGGTGTGGCCCTGAAATTGACTATCTGTATTGTAGAGGCTAAGGAAAATTCATTGTACACAAAGAGAAGCTGGGTATCTAGCTTCGTCGACTCGGTTAAATAATGCTCCTCTTGTCGCTCGTATATTCAATATGAGTGGGGCTATGCTCCGGTTTTCCATGATTGCTAAGCTCATGTGCATAGACTCCTTTACTAGCTAGAGATCTTCATTTTTGCCCTGGAAAACCTAAGGCCTAAAAGGGGCTATTTTGAGGTAGGATGTTGACTTCACATGTATCAATCCCGTGCATCCACGGTTGCTCTATATCGAAGAAATTAATCGCTTTGTTTATTCGAGGTTTGATGACTTTTGGAGTGGAGCACTACCGTCTCCGCCCGCCCTGGTAGACTTGACTTAGCCTTTGCTTTCGATTGAAACCAGAGTTCCAAGAACGACACCGACGCAAATCACAATCATGCGTATTTCCCTCAACTACAGGTGCCCCTCAGGTCAGTTTATCTTTGGTGCCGTGTCATTCATTATTGCTCATCATTTCAAGATTTTAAGAACGAATGAACATGCTTGAAGATACTTATTGTAATACGAACATGTGGGTATTGCGAAATAACGATTTGGATGGTAAGTAGAATCAACAAAAAATAGAATACATCATCACTTAGCTAAGAAGAAACCCCAGGAAAATAGAGTATGTTTATGATTCTGTAGCATGTGGAACCATATAATAAGCAAAGCATACTAGTGCTCCAAGACCGAGAACCGCCCTCTCAAGTCTCAACAGCCTCAGCTGCAATGCAAGGATTTGACCTCCTTTGCTGATGTACTGATCTCTATGGTGCAATTCATTTTTGAGATCTTGGTCTTCTTGAACATGAACATGACTGTTACCTTTCCTTTGAGCTCGCCTTGGCTTTTCAAGGTTAATTCGCTCCCAAGGTTCGAACTAGTAGGCAAAGCACCGGAGTTCAAGGTCACGGGCACATCGATCTTCTTGGTGGACTTGAAGTTGGCCTTGCCCTTGGGAATGGTCGCTTGTCCCACTTGGACGTCCCCATAGATGAAGTTAACAGTAGAAGCATCGTACTTGAAGGGACCCCAGTTGGTGTTCTTGACCCGGATCGGAGCGACGAAGCTCATGTTGAACGAGGGAGATGTCTGCGCCTCGGTGGTCAGGGTCGGGATGGTGAAATCGGCCACCCTGAACTTAGGGGACTTGAATTTCATGATGACCAAGACAAAGAAGAGGCCTTGGACTACCTGGAAGATGATGAAGGCGATGATGCCGATTGTCCACTTCATCTTTTTCTTGCGCCTCGCCTCCTCGATCTCCTCAAGCGACTCCTGGTCGCTCCGGTGGTAGCCGTTCACCTCCGCCGGGTGGTATTGGTTCTGGTTCTTGTCCGCCATGGATGCTCAGTTAATATGGCGATGGTTTTTCTCGATTCTTTCTTTCTCTCTTTGTTTTTTTCTTTCCCGAGAAGAAGGAAGAACAAACGGAGAGTGAATTTCTGGGTTCCTCCCCCTAAGCAAAGTGGCTTCTTTTTCCCTGGGAGAAGTGGAGGAGATGTGGGAGGAAATGCTGATGTTTTGCATTGTGGATTGAAAGATATATATAGTCTTTAGAGGGTGACCCGAATGAAGTGTGCGTCGGGGGTGAAGGAGTGATTTTTCTGGGGAAACGAATTCCTGCTTTGAACATCCGCCAGGCAACTTCGTTACACACGGCAAAAGACGAAAAAAAGGCGTAATAAATTAAGGTGGATGCTTTTGACTTCTAGATGGTCATGACTTTTGGGTTTGAGAGGAAACTACACGGTGGCGAAGGTGGACCCCATCAACGGTCATCGGCGGAAGCTTCGGTCTTGGTCATACATAGTGCGCTCATTTAATTCAAACGAGGGGAGCCCCAGTTTAGGTGTGACCTGACATATAATTAGATATTTTGAAAAGTGACTGTTCAGCTTAGTTTGTCGTTTTGTGGGATAGTGGACTTTTTTAAAGACGAAATTTTGAGAATTTAGAGGGAGAAAAGTGAGATTAATGTTTGAGACCCTAAATCCACGTAAGCCAATAAAGGCAGATTCCGATGTACTTCCAGTTAAAAAAAAAAAAAAAGAGTGAGATTAATGTGACTATAGGGATTCGACCCGTGCTTGGCGGAGCGAGGAAATTATTTGTCAGACGATTTATTCGGGGTTTGCTGACGTGGAGTAATGATGGGTTCTAGAAGCCGAGGGGAAAAATTGTAATACAAAAAAAAAAGGAGGAAGGGGGGCCCGCCGTATTGGGTTCTCTCCCCGAAATGGGAGGAGGACTTGGATGACGGTGGAAAAGGAAATGGGAAGAGGACTTGGAGAATGGTGGAATTTCCACCAATACATTTGAATACCATGTCGACAAGGGCAAAAGGGTCTTTTTGATAACATATATTAACATGATAAAAAAATTTCTTGCCAATTTCCGAACAACGAGATAGTTATCTAAAAAATCTTAAATTTATTATACGACGGTTAATTCAATCCTAAACTTTTTTTCCGATCAAATTTGGTTGTGATGACTATATTAACAAATAGTTAAAATGTTAAGACTTAATTAAAAAAATTAAAATATTTATAATTACATTTATCGTCATACAAAAAGTTTCTTTTTCGATGATTTATCGTTCAAACAACACGCTCAAAAATCATTTTCCTCTGCTTTTCGTTGCGCTACCTTCATTTCCTTCCCCATCCCGATCTCATCCTAACGTAATCAGAGAATAGGATTCGCATGTTGGTCCTGATCAGAGTTCACTTTCCAAGAACTTGTGTTCATGACGACTTATGCTCTGCTGTCCAAATACTATTGATTAATCGTTCCATGCTCGAGACTTAAATGTGTAATCTTCCCCGCTCTCCAACAGCTTATCTTATAAATAAATGTTTGCTTACTCAAAAAGAACAATAAGCTCAGTCGAAGATAGTAGACATACCTATATGCCGTGCCGATTCGGTGATTTGAGATTGTAGAGCCCACTTTTGCCTTTAATGACCTGTGTTCTAATGTCCGAGGAAGGGATGAGATGGAGATGTGAATTTAGGGGGTACATTTGACATTTTCATGTTGTATATGAGAACTGCATGACATTGCCAAATTGGCATAGATAAATAGGCCTTCTTAGTTATAGCAAATCATCCTCAGTATACTTTTTTTTTCCAATGCTATCTAGATGCCTAAAATCATCGGTAGAATTAAGTTATTAACATTTAAATCCCTAATTTCAAGCCACCATTATATTTCCTCTCCTCCACCTAAACCTTTATCCCTTGCCAGAAGTCTTGTATTGTATGGTATGTTGCTGAGTCCATCTGTTGGGACCCGGAAAGAGTCCTCCTACAAGCTGTAGGGATTATAAAATCTGCTCGTCGAGGTCCTGGGTTTGATCGAGTGGGATCGAAAACTCAGGCTTGGGCGTCGATGGGTGGATCCAAGCATTGGCCATTTCGGTCATTGGCTGAGGTGATCACAAGTCTAGCCCACGAGGACATACTTAGGCAGGACATTGAAGTCGAAGGTCTAGACATCACCTATCAGGTCACTTACACAATTCGTTTTGGTCGCTTGAGATTAGACCCATCAAATAGGTGAATCTAGTCGAGTCATAAATGGTCCGACTCAAATAGACCCATATAACTTATTTGATATATTTTCATGTAATGCAAATTTAGTGACCTATATCTCACCTAACTATATTCCTAATTTTTTTTTTTTATATTTAACCCAATTTACAGAAATCCATAGCCAAATTGAAGTAAAAGTGCGAAATGAGTGAGCAGGAGATGGAATGAAGGCAAGAGAGAGATCAAAGAATGAATCACAGAAATGGATTGGGCCTAAATAAACTATAACCCAATTTATAACCCAATTGTGACCCACTTAACACTAGCATTGTGTTTAAACTTAATAATGATCCATTTACTCAATAACTAACCATTTATAACCCATCATAACACCTACATAAGTTAAGGAATGGGTTGTGATCCATCTTAACATATCTACTTGAAACTTAGCTTTGACAGTTAAGGCCTCCCATTCGCTCACACAATTGGGTTTGCTCACCAAGGACTTCAGTCCATTCTATAAGCCAAGGAGTACAAATGAATTTCGAAGCCCCTTTTGTTGTGCAATGCGTGAATCATTAGTTAAAATTTGGATAATGACAAGACAGGACTTCAGTCCATTTTTTTGGCACTACTGAACTTGACATTGTTCCGCTTTCACCGTCGAAGTGCGGCAGTGACTATAGTCATGATTGCAAGATTTGATCTTGGATAGTGTTCAGTTGAGACGATAATGCTCGTACAATCGTAAGGCCTCATCATCCAAACGATCAGCATTGGCTTACTTTCAAAATCTAACCAAAAATAATCTCCATTCTAATCACAGTACAAATAGAGAATTTATAAAATTCTAAGTATACACACAACCGGAACCCAGTGAATGATAATCGGACAAGTATACACACAACCGGAACCCAATGACTGATAATAGGACACATAGTTCAAAAACAATTCGTGGCAAGCAAATGAGCAACCGCACAAACAATCTGATACAACGATCAAGCTCTCGACTCTCATTTGCATGACAAGGACTTGAGTGCCTTTGTGGGCACATCAATGGCCATAGTGCAGTTCATTTGCGATGTCTTGTTCTTCTTGAACATGAACATGACCGTCACCTTCCCTTTGAGCTCAGCTCGGCTGTTCAATGTTATGACCCCTGAGCTCAACTCGCTCCCGAGAGTTGAACTGCTTGGCAAGTTCGTAGAGTTCAAGGTCACGTTGGCGTCAATCTTCTTGGTGGACTTGAAGTTGGCCTTGCTCTTCGGAATAGCCACCTCCCCACTTGAACGCCTCCATAGATGAAGTTAACAGTGGTGGCATCGTACTTGAAGGGGCCCCAGTTGGTGTTCTTGATCCGGATCGGGGCGACGAAGGTCACGTCGAATGAGGGTGAAGTCTGAGTCCCGACATTTAGGGACTGGATGTCGAACTCACCGACCCTGAACTTGGGGGACTTGAACTTCATGATGACAAGGATAAAGAAGAGGGCCTGGACTACCTGAAAGATGACGAACGCAGTGATGCCGATCGTCCATTTCATCCTCTTCTTGCGCCTTTCCTCGTCCGTCAGTTGCTGCGACTCTTGATCCTTTCTGTAGAACACCATCCTGATTTTTGGTCTGTGGGTGATATTCGGTTCTGATTGTGCTCGAAAGCTGGTGTTTCAGCGATGGGTTGCTCGAAGAAAAGGAAGATTTTCTCGGCTGCGTTTCGCTGGTGAAGTGCTCGGATGCGTTTGAAGGGGTTGTTAATGCTTGTTTGGGTGGCGATGTCGGGTTATATATAGTGATTTTGAGGGGTATTTCTTCCGTATGCTATAAGATATATAGGGACCTTACGAGGAAATGATCGCAGTAGGACTCGAACAGCGGTCCCGGGATTTTCGTACACGTTTTTGAGGCTCGTTTTTGTTGATTTTCTAGATGCTCGTGATTTTAAATTGGTGAAATTGCCTTCTTATTTACGACAAACGGTAGCAATAGAAGCTTCTTTTAATTTAATATTTGTTTTTATCTGATGGAGGGCTCCAATACAAAAGCTGAACCGTCTAAGGGGTTGGCTTGGCTGGAAGTTGCTTGCCCAATTGAACCACCCGTCTTAATAAAATCATTTGCTAAGAATGAAAGTTAAACCTCAGTTTATATACTGAGTAAGTTGTGACTTATAATCACCTGTCGCGACCTACCGTCGAGAGGGAAGGGAACAGGTTTAGGGGTGATGCCTAAATGACGGGTCTAAGGCTCATGATTAGCGCGGGCTCTCCTAAGTCCATATCCCGTGATGTTGGGATATTTTTTGCATAAAATGAGTTGCCACTATTAGAGTCAGCTAAAAATCAAGTGAAATATGGGAGTGTACTCACTTCATACACAACCAGAAAATCTAGGGTCAGAGAATTGATTACATTAATTGACCAATTAGCTTCCTTTCAGTATCTAATCTTGTTCATTTTAGAAAAAAATATTTTTGTTAGGCAGTTTTGATTGACTTTACATCAATCCAATAAGATGTGAGGTAATCATACGGGTACGTAATCATTAAAGTAACAATCATAGCTACCAAAATTCTAATTGCAATAAAACTGAGCAAGTGTAATTAAACATAAATAAATATGCAGAAAAACACGCCATATAATCAATATACTAGCAAATAAATGCCTAATTACACTAAAAGGCAATACAAAAGCAATTCCTAACCAAACCCCATCATTTTGGGTTTTAGAAAAAAATTTTGAATTTTGAATTAATTTTTAATTCAAAAATCAAAATAATAATAATATTTTTCGCGTCGGATCGGGTCGGGTCTGGTCGGACCCGACCCGGGTCTGACCTGGTCGGGCGGAGTTCGGGTCCGTCGGAGTTCGGTCTGGTTGGGGGCGGGCCGGTTGGCCCGCCCGAAAAAAGGAAGGCCCGACCAAACAATGGTCGGGCCTTCAATTAATTGCGGTTGGGTCCGTTCAACGGGCCCAACCCTTTGCGAAAAGGGCCCTCTGCGGCAGGCCCCATCTCCAGCAAGAGGGGCTGAGCGGGCCGGATTCGCAATCTGGCCCAGCTCAGCCCGCGTCCCCCAGTTCGCGAACACTCGGTCGCGACCGGGGAAAACACGGCTGCGGGCAGCCCCGGGGGGTTTCCGGTCAAGGCACGGCCGCTCCGCTTCGGCTAGGCGGAGGAAGGGCGGCTCGACCCCTGAGGTCGAGGGCCTCGGCGGCGGCGGCGGGGTGTCGGTCGAGGACGGCACTTCGTCGGCCCGCGGCTCCTGCTCCGCGATCCGCCCGGTTCGCGACAGGGTAGATGGCGACAGCAAACGACGCGGGCGGTCTCCGGCTAGACGAGGGTGCTCCGGTCGAAGGATCGGGTTGAAGTCAGGGACGGCGGAGCTCGTTTTTGGCGGGGCATCTCGATAAATGGGTAATGTGCACTAATGGGACTAAGAGATTTCGGCTCGGCCGAGGCCCGAGCACGGATCCGTCGACCTAAGGAAACCTACCGGAGTTCAAGGAACATAACAGGAACCGACAGAGGGGCCGGAGCTCGCTCGAATCAGTCGGAGGAGCTCCGGCCAACTTGATACGCCACTATGCACGCCAGGTGTTTGGTGAAGTGCCTACCTGATTTCCGGCGGGGTTGGAGGCGATCGGCGGCTCCGGAAGCGGTCGACGGCTCAAGGGGGACTCCTCCTCTCCTTCTCTCTCTGTGCGCTCTCTCTCTCTCCCCTCTCCTTCTCTCGCTCGCTCTCGGCTTGGTGTTTTTTTAGTGCCGATTCCCCCCCTCGTTCTCTGTCCTCTCCTCCGGTTTTATGCTCGGCCAACAAGCGCGCATGGCCTCTGCAGCTGCCAACTTGCCGGCCGGATTGTCCCCGACCCGCGGATCACGCCGCTCGCCTGCCACCGATTCACCTGCTCTCTGCTGCCGCTCATCCTCTCTGTTCTCTGCAGGTTCTGCAAGTCTTCGAGCGAAGATCAGCAGAGGGGAAGAAGGAAAGGCCGGGCCGCCGAAGGAGAAAGGGGTCTGGGCCAAGCCCAGCGCGAGGGGAAGAAGGAAAGGCCGGGTCGGGCCAAGGTCGAATCCGGCCCGACCTGACCATTTTCTTTTTTTTTTTTTTTTTGTAAATAATAATAATTAAAAATTAACTTAATTTTTTTAATAATAATTTTTTTGCCTTTTTTTTGTGACTAATTCCTAACCTTTAATGCTATTTTAAATTAATTAATTTAGTTGAAATTAAGGTGTCAACATTACCCATCAACGGCCAAGGTATGCCTAAAATCTCTCTTTGTTGCGTTTCTTGATTCTTATCTAGTGATTACGATAGCTTGGAGATGAGGTAGTGTTATTGGAATCGATTGGAGAAGAGTTTCAAATCATGTAAATCTCTCCGACCTATTTCCCTGCTTTGTTCATATTGTTTTTCTTTTCAAATATTATGATTTGCCACATGAACTCCATTCGCCAGCTAGAGATGTATAGCAAATTCTCCTTACCCCATAAGGACCCTCTCTAACCCTGCACGACCTGGAGGTATATAGCGAAATGTCCTTACTTCGTAGGGACTCTCTCTGAAGACCAAGGGTTAGAGATGACCCCTACGAGGAGTTGGATTTCATCGATGGTGATGAAAACTTCACCCCTAGAGGCCGCATGATTAATTGGGTCTTAAAAACCTCCAAGCCCTACGCACAACTTTTCTTTCTTTTTTTCTTGGTCTCCAATAAGTGCATTGTTACGAAAAATAGATTGTTTAAAAAAAAAATCTGATTTGAAAATTGCTGTTTCTACTAATACATGTATCCTTAAATTATCTTATTTACTATGTATACATACAATGAATCTCAACACTCAGCTTGTTAAGCACAAACATTACCATTAATTAGTCAAAAATATATTATCATCCTAAGCAATTAGCCCATTGTGGGATCTCATAACAAGATCAAGGATCTCCATCAATTATAGATGTTAAAAGCATATATCTAATAATTAAGTTATGTGGCTAAATTATTAATTAATTTATAGTAATAAAAGGTGCATAGATAATTAGTGATTGTGATAGCTTAGAAAGCATATATGGTTATTAGTATTAGGGGTGAGAAAAAAATTGGACTGAGCTAGGAACCGCCCGAACCAGACTGAGCCACCCGATTCTGGGTTGTTCCCGGTTCCAAAAAATTGAAACTAGTGAATTTTAGTCTAATTTCAGGTTCTAAGTGTAGACCTACCCGCCCAAACCATACCGATATATGTAGATATGTATGTATGTATGTATGTTAATCCTGGAGTCAACAATCAGCCAATTCTTTCCCAATCGTCACCGGCTCAAGCTTGAGGTTGAATTAAAAGCAAAACCTCAAACAGGTGATGGGCGCGACGTCATACCAAAGAGGGGAACAAGGCGCTTGGTAAGTGTGGAGAAGTGAGGAGCAACAGGATCCATGCCATGGGCAATGGGAGTCTTCTAAGTAGATGTCGAATATGCTTAGCATGTACACGGCGTGAAGAGCCATGCCCAGAACCACGAACCATCTCTCTCGTTTCTTCAACCACCTCCTCTTTCTGCCGACGCCTTCTTTAGCTCGTGCATCGCCAATCCCCAAGATCCCATCTTCGACCCAATTGATATTGTTTTTCTTGTGTGATCAGCTACTAGTATTCTTATTCTTGGCTTCTGACTGCTGTTATAACTCATGCTAGCGACTCGATCAGACAGAGTTCAAAGAGAAGCACTTGAGCCTTGTTCAGTTCAACGACTCATACGGAACGAATACATGAGCCACGAGAGGTGGTCTCTGGAACATTATCAAGCTTATTGACATTATCAAGGCCAATTCTTAGACCCACTTAGGAACCAGGGGATCATGATCGACCAATTCGGTCCAATTCTCAGGTGGGTCCAAGGCTAGGTGGGTTAGTTCCACAAACTAAAAACCGCCTCTTCTAGTCCAATTCTCAATTTCAAGGTAAAAACCAACATATCCTAAAAGTAATCACCCCTAATTGGTATAAATTGGAAATCATTTTCAAATCATGTATATCTCTCCCCATATCTCCTTACTTTTTTTGTTCTTTATTGACATAAAGACACTAAGAGTGCAAAAGTTTTGCATGGCACTCGTCCATTTTATTTTTTTTCCAAACTACTTCAATGCTACTTATTTAAGGAAACGACCATTTAAGGACTAAATTCGATTTGGATTATTATATTTTATTAAATTCTCAGACCAAGATAACTTACCAGCGTGTCCAATCAACATATATTCCCCTAACCTGCGACGTCTGCATGTTTTGCCCTAACCATAAAACCATAGATTGGACAATCAAGAATTTTCCCAAATTCCCCAAATATAAAGATTTTGGTGGTCCTCTCATTACACCCGAGGGCATGGAGGAGGGTCCGGATCTGAAGGATTTTGGTGGTAATGGACTAGGCAAGGGAAGACGTGACCTTTAAGTAGGTCAAGTGAGGCATTTGGTCGAACAGATTGCAGGCGTCGTCAGGTGGGAGGTAAAGGCGAGAGTTGGGGTCGATTCGATAGAGAAGGAAGGCAATGAACGAATAGTTCCCGGCTCTGGATCCATAGATTTGTGGGTTTGAGTTCTATTACGGAATTGAAGCAGTGGAGAACGGATTTTATAAGGTAGACTAGAGAGTTCGACAGAAGAAAGAAACCGTGTGCGATATTTGATCTTACTGCTAGATGCAAATTATTGAAACCAGGGGAATTGGTTTTCGAAGAAAACGATGTGAATAGATTGACATGATCTTGAAGTGAAGAAGGATCGAGTGAGCAAGTTCATCGAAGAAGTAAACCCTAGTATCATTGGTCATAGCTCCTCCTGCAATTTCCATCGTCCACCATCTCCAATCGCCATCAGCCACTCTGAAATCTCCATTGCCGGCCATCTCGATTTCATTGCAGCCAAAACAAAGCACAACATAGCATACACACCGATCTCACGAAAGAATCCTCTCTCAAACATTTTTTAAGTTACAATCGTTTGTGATCCTTCTCCATCGCTCGCTAATTGTTGTCACCCCCCTTCGTTTGACGCCGTCCGTTACTTCCAAGTCTGGCCGGTCGTGCCCTCTTCTCCCATGCTTTTCAGATCCAAGTGTTCAAATTTCCTCACGCTCGCTTGATCCTTCTTCGCCGGCGCCATTCACTGGCGCTTGACGTTTTGCTCCAAACCCCAACATCGTTCAACCTAAGGTACTCAAGAACAAGGCTACCCTGCAAACCACGACATCTACTTCAAAATTGTCGAACAAGGCTTGATTGGGAAAGAAAGAGAGAGCAGAGAGAACCAGAAAGAATGGTACGTGAAATTACTTTAAAACGGCGTCGATTTGTTATTAAAGATCAGCTCATTGTCCACATGTATTTATTTTAATATGGGCATTGACATTTAATTAAAAAAGCTAAGAAATAATTTTGGCGAAAATTAGGATATAGTGAATCATCCTTTGTATACCCTTTTTTTCCAACGTTGCTTTTTGTTCACAGGGAACAAAAAAAAAAACAGAAAAGTTGTTTGAAAACAAAATCTAAATGACTAAAGTCATTGGCACGATTAATTATCAACATTTAGAACCCTAATTTCAAGCCTCCTATATTTCTCCTCTCCTCCATCAAAACCTTAATCCCTCGCCAGAAGTTCTGTATATTGCAATATGTTGCTGAATCGATCTGTCGGGAACCCAGAAACAGTCCTCCCAGAGGCTGTTAGGATTATAGAATCTGACCGTGGAGGTCTTGGGTTTGATCGAGTGGGAGTGAAGACGCAGGCTTGGGCGCCAATGGCAAGGATCCAAGCATTGGCCGGCCATTCGGGTCTCTGGCTGAGGTGATGACAACGCAAGTCTAGCCCATGCGGACTTAGGCAGGACATTGAAGTCGAAGGTGTAGACATCACAGACCAGGTCGCTCTCGCAATTCGGTTTGGTCGCTAGACGCTTGAGACCTACCTTTGAGAGCTAAGGCTTCGAGTTCAATTGCAGCCGTTTTGGGGCCGACCCCTTAAGGTACTTCCGCTGCTCGCCAAGGACTTAAGTCCATGCAATAAGCCGTGGAGTTCAAATGAATTTCAAAACCCCATACACTGTTTAACACGTGACCCTTTATTTAAAATTTACATAATGACGGGGACGGCTCCTGAACTTTTCTTCAGGATTCCTGGAGGCAGAATCATTACTTGTGGCTTTTAAGTTACATGTAAATTTCCCTTAGTTTTTATATATCCAATTTCAAAAACCTTTTCCAAATAGATTCACCGGTCAATGGGGCCTTAAAGTGATTTGGTTTCAGCATGATACCCGACCGATTTCCATATTTTTACCATTTTTTTAGTACTAAAATTAGATGACTAAACCTGACATTGTAAGGCCTCGTCATCCAAACAATCAGCACTGGCTTCCTTCCAAAAGCTAAGCGAAAAAATCCTCCATTCCAATCACGGTACAGATCAAAAATTTCTAAGTATACACACAACTGGATCCCAATGAATGGTAATAGGACACATAGTTCAAAAACAATTCACGGCAGACAAATAAGCAACCACACAACCAATCTCATACAGAGATCACGCTCTCGACTCTCATCTGCATGACAACGATTTGAGTGCCTTTGTGGATACGTCAATGGCCATAGTGCAGTTCATTTGCGAGATCTTGTTCTTCTTGAACATGAACATGACCGTCACCTTCCCTTTGAGCTCGCCTTGGCTGTTCAATGTTATGACCCCCAAGCTCAACTCGCTCCCGAGAGTCGAACCGCTCAGCAAGTTCATGGAGTTCAAGGTCACATTGGCATCGATCTTCTTGGTGGACTTGAAGTTGGCCTTGCTCTTTGGAATAGCCACCTCTCCCACCTGAACGCCTCCGTAGACGAAGTTAACGGTGGTGGCATCGTACTTGAAGGGGCCCCAGTTGGTGTTCTTGATCCGGATCGGGGCGACGAAGGTCATGTCGAATGAGGGCGAGGCCTGAGTACCAGCGTTCAGGGACTGGATGTCGAACTCGCCGACCCTGAACTTGGGGGACTTGAACTTCATGATGACAAGGACAAAGAAGAGGACCACGGCCACCTGGAAGATGAGGAAGGCGGTGATGCCGATCGTCCACTTCATCCTCTTCTTGCGCCTCTCCTCGTCCGTCAGTTGATGCGACTCTTGATCCTTCCTGTAGAACAACATCCTGATTTTGGTCTGTGGGTGATATTCGGTTCTGGTTGTGCTCGAAAGCTGGTTTTTCAGAGATGGTTTGCTTGAAGAAAAGGAATATTTTCTCCTCTGCGTTTCGTTCGTGAAGTGCTTGGACGTATTTAAACGGATTGTTGATGCTTAATTGGGTGGCTATGTCGGGTTATATATAGTGATTATTACTACCGTGGACCTTACAAGGAAATGATCGCAATGGGACCTGAACAGCGGTCCCAGGATTTAGGTACCCGGTGCCAGAACGAGTTCTTTTCGGATCACTTTTGTTGACTTTCTAGATGCTCGTGGAATTGTTTTCTTATTTACAAGTAACGGCCAGCTATAGAAGCTTAAATTAATTTATTGTCCATTTTTATCTGATGGAGAGCTCCACTTTTAAAGCTGAACCGTCTATAGGTTGGTTGGAAGTTGCTTGCTCAATTGAACCACCCCTCTTAATAAAATCATTTGCTAAGAGTGGAAGGCAAACCTCAGTTTATATGCTGAGCGAGTAAGTTGGGGCCTATAATCACGCCTCAACGGCCAAGGTATTCCTAAATTCTCTCTTTGCTGCTCTGCTTATACTTCTAATTAGCAGTAGGTTTCTTGATTCTTATGTGGTGATTGTGATAGCTTGGAGATCATATAGTGTTATTGCAATCAATTGGAGTAAACTTTCAAATCATGTACATCTCTCCAACTTATTGCCCCTGTTCTTGATCTTATTCCAGCTTTGTTCGTATTGTTTTTCTTTTCCAGTCTTATGATTCACGGCACGAACTTCATTCTTGAGCTAGAGATAATATCGAAAAATTTGGCTAACCGCTTACAACAGTGGTTGTCTAACTTAATTGTTGTTAAGCAAAGTGCATTTGTAAGTAGAAGACATATCCCTAACAACATTCTCATTGTTCAGGAAGTACTTCATCAACTAAGAACACATCAGAGGAGAAGAAAATTCCAGGAGGTTCTCAAACTGAATATGCAAAAAGCCTTTGACAAAATTGAACGGGATTTCCTAAAAGCTTACAAGCTTAAGATGAGTTTCTATGGTAGAGGATTTGTTAGGTGATGCAATGCATTACAACTATGTTGTTTAGTGTAAAATTTAATAGTAAACCCCTATTATATTTTCCGTCCACACGAGGTATTCGACAAGATGACCCATTTTCTCCTTATCTATTTATTTGAGTGGGAAATGTTCTATCTCATTCGATGAAGAAAGCTACTATTGATAGTTCTATCGAAGGTATTAAGTTGAATAGAAACTACCCTAAACTATCTCACCTCATGCTTGCATATGATTCAACCGTTTTCCTAGATGTTACACTTAATGAATGTCAAAATGTCATTGTTGTTCTAAATCAGAACTGTTTCGCATCTAGCTAGACTATCAATCTAAATAAATTGGGGATGTATTTCAATAAGGTTTGTCTACAAAACTTGAGAAGGAACATGACTTTAGAAATGAGAATTCCGGAATTAGAGAAGTTTGGGAAATATCTGCGGATTCCTTCAAAGTGGGGTGCTTCAAAGAAATAAATGTTTGCCTAGATCCTTACGAGAGTGAATGTGAAGTTAGAGAGTTGGAAGGAAAACTCGATGTCTGAAGCTAGGAAGGAGGTGTTGATTAAGGCAGTGATAGAATGTCATTGAAAAGAAATTGGCTACCTTCTAGTGGAGAAGTGATAACAATAATTATGGGTTACATTGACCGAAAGGGGATACTTTAAAACTAAGAAAGGATGAGAGTGATTTTGGCTTTAGAGATTTAATTGATTTCAATCAAGCTAATTTAGAAAAACAAGCCCAAAGAAAATGGCAAGCGTTTGCAAAGGACTCTATTTCCCAAGATGTAACTTTTGGCAAGCGGGCAAGGGTATTCAATTGTCATGGGGTTAGCAAAGCCTCATTATAAGAAGAGATGTGATCTCTCCCTCTGTTATGTGGGTAGTGGGCAATGGTGAAAAGATTTGCATAAGAGACAATAGATGGCTGTAACGACGACCCACTAGAGGTCCTACAATAAGAGGGAAAAATTATTCAAAAAGTCTTAAATTTATTGTATTTTTATCAACTCAATCATCAACGTTCAATTTTTTCAATTGAATCTATCCAATCAATTTTAACTTAAAATCACTTACAATGACATTTACTTCTTCATGGCACAAATGGTATTGACATAGATAATTTTTATTATTTTTTTATATTATGAATATTTTCTTATTTTCTTATTATTTTTTCTTTTTTTTTTTTTTTTTCCTTTCTTTCTTTTCCTTTTTTTCTCTTTGAAGCTTGGCAATGGTCGTCACCCAGCCCTCCCTGGCCTGTCACAAGCAAGGGCTGGCCAACCCTCGTTAGCTAGTACTCTAGGGCCACAAAGCCCTCACTATACTAGGTAAAAAAAAAAGGAATAAAAGAAAGAGAAAATAAAAATTTAAAATTTATTCAATAAATTAAAAAAAAAAAATTATCCATGTCAACATCAACCATCCATCTGCGCAACACCGTTGGCATGCATGTGTCACGGTCCATGAATCCTCCCGTACTCATGACACTTGTGAGCAGTGCTTGGGGTTATCGAGTGAAGAGTGAGGAGGCAGAGGGGACGAACACAACTGGTCTTTGGGAGTGGCGTCAGGATGGTTGGTGATATTATATCACTTAGGAGCTCAAGGTGGGTTGGTCTCCGTGCACAAACTGGTCGAGAGCTGATGCCGCTCTCCTGACGAGGCCATGGCAAGCCGAAACCAGTTGTTGAGCCTAAAGAGATCTGCTATCTCACTCGATGGACTTGACGCCCGAGTGAAACTAGGGTGTGATATGATCTCGTACAAAGAAGCTATTCACCATATTGTTCACTAGAACAGCTATAGAAGGAAGGCTGGCCTGGCGAATTCCACTCTCCAGGCGTCGCACGAGTCGTTCCATGGCCAAAGAAACTGTCGGCCCGTGACACATGCATGTATGCCAACGGATTCTAGTTAAAATTAGCTAAATATACTCAATTAGCACAATTAAAATGTTAAAAATTGAATTGGCAAAAGTGTAATTCATTTATTAAAAAAAAAATGGATAATTTTCCCACAATGAGAAAGGAACCACTAAAAGTGGCTAATCTAGTTACGAGGGACGAATAGAAATGGAATGGAAAATTATCAAAAAATCCATAAGCCTATTGTCATCATTTAAATTTAGTCCTAAACCTTCTTTTTTTTTGGCCAATTGGGTCATAAACCTTTTTTTTATTTATGTCAATTCAGTCCATTCAGCTAAAATCAATTAGTTGACACCGACATGGACATCGATCATTCTATGTGGCACCCTCGGCACTAGCGTGAACAATTTTTCATAATATTTTAATATTTATTGAGTTTTTTTTTCTTTTTCCTCTCTCTCTCTCTCTCTCTCTCTCTCTCTTCACTTCCTTCTTCCTTCAGCAAGTCGCCACCAACAATCGGCCAAAGGTAGGTCAATGAGAGCCCGGCCATGGCTAGTGAGGCTCAACCTCGCCAGTCAAGCCTCGCTCTTGTCGGATTTGCCAAGGGTGGCAAGGTCGTGCCTTGCGAGAGGCCACACGAGGTTGTGGCCTTCAACCACGCAGCCTTTGGTGAGGCTTCAACCCTTGCCAATTGTTGGCAAGGCATAACCTCGCCCATGGCCGGCGAGGCTCAACCATCGCCAGCCTAGTGGGTGGCTTGGGCAAAGCCGCCCTCACAGCCCCTCACTATATCTGTCGAGATCAAGCCTTGCCCAGCCATGTCCAAGCTTCCCGAGGTCGATGCGATCTCATCAGCCTTGCTTGGCTCATGACTGGCTAGAGAAACAAAGAAAAGGAAGGGAAAAAACAAAAGGAAAAAGAGAAGAAAAAATAAATAATTTGAAAAATATTATTAAAATTATCCACATCAACGCTAGTAACTCTACATAAGATAATCAGTGTCCATGTTAGTGCCAATCGACCACTGGCCAACCAAAATCGGCCAAGTAGACTAAATTGACACAAATGTAAAAGATTTAGAACTGAATTGGCAAAAAAAAAAAAAAAAAAAAAAGAGTTTAGCAATGAATTAACACAATTGCAATAAGTTTAGGACTTTTTTGGTAATTTTCCCAATATGGAATAAAAATATGTTGAATCCATTTGATGCCCAAACTATTGAAGAAATACTATATATCCCCTTGGTTCACCAGTTAAATAAGACAAACTAGTGTGGATAAATATAAAGTTTAGAAACTATACAATCAAAAGTGGATACCATAGCAAATTAGCAAAAGGGAGGAGAAAGAAAGAATCAACCTTGATTCAACCTCATCATCTCGTTAAGAGTGCACAACAAGTTTGAAACCTTCTTTTAGGGAGATCGTCAAGAGTGAGCCCAAATATGAGCTCATCAATATATTTAGTTAGACCCCTATTTATTTAAAAACTTAAGCCAATGAGTTATAGGCAAACTAAAATATATTAATAGCTCTACACCATATCAATTCTCCAAAGTGGGATTTTTCCAATACAACTCACTTACAAGTGCATCATAACAATCTTCCCTTCATGTGTGAACTCAGTGTTAAACCTGCTCCCCCTTAATTCAAGTATCATTCGGCATCAACTTATCTCAAGTTGAATCCCTACGGACCCGCTTTGCTACACCACAATGCATACCTATTATCATTGGCTATGATACCATTTATTGGAAGTGCACAGCAGAAGTTCAAAACTCTACTTTTGGGGAGATCGCTAAGAGTTAGCCCAAATACGAACCCATCAACATATTTAGTTGGACCAATCTTTAGTCAAAAGCTTAAGCCAATAAGTTATGGGTCAACTAAGATATATTAACTACTATACACCATATTAATTCTCGGATATGAAATTTCTTTTAACACAACTCACTCACACGTGTATTCTAATACATCTATGGGAAAAAAATTTGGCATTCAAACACCACCCCAAAGATGAAATTCTTTTTATGGGGAGTGAGCCAAAATGCTATCCCAACGATGGAGAACATGTCCCATCGCTCTTTTCTTGAACAAAAGACAGTTTGGCTTGATCCAACTCTGAATATCAACATTAGCAGATAAAGGTTAACCATATTCGATAACTAGTTTAGCAAATTCAAAGAAAGCCCTAAACTTTCACCCTCACTCAAATTTGTAGGGATGACTATGTGGTTCATCTTTCAAAAGCAAAACCCAGACTCGAAGCATCTTCTCGAGAATGCCAAAGGTATGTACGAGAATATGTCAAGATGGAGAATAGAGTCAAGGAGGAAAGCAGCTTGAAACAAGAACATACATCATATTTGGAAACTTCCCTCTCTCGGATCCTTAAAAATGAAGAATTGGCGGTGAAGAAGTGCAAAAGTGAACAGCATGTTGGTATTTGGTTGTGCAAAGCTAACCCCCGTTGAGGTTTTATGCTACATCTAAATTAGAGATTACTTGTTCAATTTCTCTCTTTCGACTTGGAAAACATTATCAACTCTTGCTCGCATATCGAGTCATAGTGGTTCCTATACATGTCATGTTCCTTGGATTAGTTATAAGTGGTATTCGAGTTCTTATTTTTGCACATTTAGCCGCGGCTAACATAGGCAAATCCATGGAGGGTCATCATTGACTCGTTTCCAAAATAGTCATTTTTTAGTTCAACGCAAGGTAATGTATGTGTAACTCAAGATAATCTACTTAGGCGAGATAAAAATAGACAAGTAAGGTATATACAATTCACATAAATAGGAAAAAAATTTCCGAGATCTAAAAGATCTTTTTCCTAAAATTCCTACTTGGCCTATCTAATTTATATAAGGGAAAATTCCAAAAAAAAAAAAAAGGCTCGAAATGCTCTCATTTTCTCAAATAATGGTCCAAAATAAATCTTATTTCAAATAAGGGTCTGATCTCACCGGTCGCCAGCTACCTAAATTTTTCGACCAATCAAGGGCGTTTTCGTCCAAATATTCTTTTCTTTTCTTCTTGTTTCTTTTTTGAACGTAGGTCAACGACCGCTAGCAAAGGCCAGTGAGCACTCGACAACCTCGTTGGCCGCTGGGAAGGGTTGGCGAGGGCCTACAAGCACCGATGAGGGCTCAACAAGCTCGTCGACACTGAGAAGGTCTAGCGAGGGCCTGTAAGCCCTCCCCAGCCACTGGCAAGGGTTGTTGAGCCCTCGCCAAATCTAGCAAGGGTGGCCTCACCCGTGACTGGCGAAGGCTTGCAGGCCCTCGTCGACCCTTACTAGCGTTTGGCAAGGTCACCAACCCTTGCATGGGGTTGGCGAAGGCCGACCTTGCAAGTGGCTGCGAGAGGCTTCCTCCCCTAGGGTGAGGGCCAGGGTGAGGGTCACCTTGCCTAGGTGAGGTTGTCCCTTATCTATGGTCAGTGTGGGTGGACCTTGCCGAATTAGGAGAGGGCAACCCTCGCCTAGCCTTTTGTGGGCATCATTAGGGTGTGCATGACCAAATTTTTGGAACAAAAATCAATTTCTCGCTAGAAATTGATTTCTTAATTTCTATTCCATGGACGAGTTTCTGAGTAAAGAAACGTGTTTAATAACAATTCAAAATTCATATTTCTGAAATAAAAATTCGTTTGATAGCAAAATAAAAATTTTATTTCTAGGAGCGGCAACGACCGGCGTCCGGTGGCCCAAGTCCGACGTTAGGCGAGCGGCGTTCGAGTCCGGCGACCAACGGCGGGCGGCTAAAGTCTAGAGTCCAACACCAAAGTCCAGCGACTGACAATCGACATCCAACATCCGAAGTTTGACGTCTAACATCCAACATCCGGAGTCCAGCGATAGGAGGCCGGGGGCGGGTGGCTAGTGGCCGAAGTCTCGGCGGCGAGCAGCCAACATCCGACGGCTGGTGGCAAGCAGCAGATGGTCGTCAACGAACATCCGATGGTTAATGATGAGCCTCCAACATCTAATGATTGGCGATGAGCGGCCAACGACCGATGGGCGTCCGGCATTCAGCGATGAGCGACCGAAGTGCAATGGCCGGCGGCTGACATCCGGTGGCCGGCAATCGGCGACTGGTGGTCGGGGCTGGTAGCGGGCGTCCGGCATCTCATGGGCAGCAAGTGGGCGACGGGCGATGACGAAAGTGAACGATGAATAAAATTTTGATTTTTTATTTCTATTCCAGAAATAAAAAAGCTGAAAATTTTAACTTCTAATTTCTGTTCCAAATCTATTTCTAGAATAAAAATCTGTTCCAAAAATAGAAAAATAAAATTGCGTTACCAAACAGATTTATGTTCCAAACCTATTCTAGGAAACAAAAAAACAGAGAAATAGAAATTTTGTCTTGCGCACCTTTAGGGTGCGTTTTGGTCGGCACCTATTTCTGCCTGCACGTAAATTTCTTTTTTGTTCTGGGAACAAAAAGGAACAAACGCGTTTGGGTGCATTGTTCCTTTTTGTTCTTTTGTTCCCAAAACAAAAAGGAACAGTAAATAAGAAACAAAAAATTCTTGTTTCTTATTTCAAACATATTTGAGAAACAAAAAAGAAACAAAATGGTGTTCTCCGCGACCCTCTCCTCCCCGCAAGCGTCTCCACCGTCGTCTTCTCCGGCGCCTCCCACTCTCCGGCCCCGACAGCCCGCCTGCTCGTCTCGAGACCATCCGGCTTCTCCACCATCGACCTCTCCGGCACCGACAGCCGCTGCAAGCGTCTCCACCTGTGAGCGGGTGACGTAGGCCGGGTCGCGGGTCGCCGGGGCGGCGACGGCGGCTACGGTGCGGGGCTCGGCCGTGGGGTCTCGAGCGGCGGACATCTACGAGCGAGCGGCGAGGACGGCCGGTCGAGTCGTGGGCCGGCGCGGGGTCGACGATCGAGTGGATCTCGAAGTCGTGGGTCACGCGCGGTGAGATCTCGATGCGGCGGTGGCGAACGAAAGCTCGAGACCGTAGATGCGCGATCGGGCGTGAGGCGGAGGGGCGGTCGCCGTGCGGTGGCGGCGAGGAGGCATCGAGCGCGGTCGCCGATGCGGTGGAGGGAGACGACGGTGTGGCTCGGGTCACGTCGGCACGGGCGCGGCGAGGCCGACCTCGCGCTTGGCGAGCTCGATCTCGCCCATCCGACGAGGCCGAGCTCGCCTGGGCCGGCGGCGAGCCTCGCGTGGCGGGCGAGGCCGCCCCTCTCGGCGGAGTCGGCCACGGCCATGGCCGAGCCGCTGGCGGCGACCGGGCAAAAGAAGAAAAAAAGGAAAAGGAAAAAGGAAAAAGAAAAAAAAAAAAGAAAAAAGAAAAAGAAAAAAAAAAAGGAAAAAGGAAAAATAAATAAGAAAAATAAGAAAGAAAATAGAAAATAGAAAATAAAAATAAAAATAAAAATATTAAAAAATTAAAAGAAATAAAAAAATTATACAAACTTACCAAACGTGTTTCTATTCTTTTTATATTTCTAAAACAGATTTACCAAACGCGTTTTTTTGTTCAAAAATTGTTCTGGAATGTAAACACTTTTTTATTTCTCGTTCCTTAAATAATTTTTAAATGTAAACGTTACCAAACGCACCCTTAGTAGCCGATCATCCATCAACAAAGAGGAAGAGGAAGAAAAAATCAAGGAAAGAAAAAAAAGGAAAATGGTAAATGATGAGAATACTCTTGACTGTCAAAAAGTCAGCCCTTATTTAAAACATACATAATCACTTCAAGATTCATTTCGGATCTTTACTTGAGAAAGTGATGGCATTTCGAATCCTTATTTGAGAAAATGAGGGAACTCTTTATATAATATCTACCCACAGTAAATATTTTTTTATTACTATTTTATTTAATAAGAAAAATAATAAGAAGAAGAAATATATATATTTTTATATCGCGACCGTCAACCCCGGTGGAAGTGCTCTGTAGATCCAATCTCCTCCTCTTTCGTTCGTTATTCGAATTCTGGACCAGAAGAATCGACGGATCGTTTGTGGCAAATTCATCAGAGAGGGAGCCATCGCCTGTGTTTGTAGAGACTCCACGAGTCGACTAGTGGACGGATTTGCGATGAGCGTGCATGCGAGCTCGGTTGTGCAAGTGGGATCCTTAGCTTTGGTGGAAATCCTCATTTTCCTTTTTGCACGAACTGAACAAGCCCTAACACCTGAGTCAGATAACGAAGCCTCGATAAGAGCCATTTTAAGCACAAATCAATTAAACTGGGAAGTGGAATCGTGAGAGGACGTGATCGGGTCTCGCACTTTTCAAATCAATTCGGCCCATTGTAGCAAAGAGACCAACAAAATAACGGACTGGGTCGACAAGGCTCAAAGTAAAAGAAACTCGCTTAGCAATTGGATTTTTATTCCCCTCAAGTCCTTCAGGACTTAATTTGCTCCGATGCTTTCGATTTGTATTCACTAAATTCTTTTAAGTGAATGTTATCTATTATTTTTGGATTAAAAAAAATTGGCATTGTTCATCATTCACCGTTGAAGTACTGAAGTGAGTATAGTGTTCGTGATTGCACCATTTGATCTTGGATAGTATTCAGTTGAGACTACATTGCTCGAACAATCGTAAGGCCTCATCATCCAAACAATCAGCATTGGCTTACTTCCAAAATCTAAGCAAAAAGAAATCCTCCATTTCCAATCACTGAACAAATAAAAAAATGTATAATTTCTATTTATATACACGACCGGAATCAAATGAATAATAATAGGACACAGTTCAACAAACAATTCGGTGCAAACGAGTAGGTAACCACACGAAACAATCCAATACAGAGATCGCCCTCTCAACTCTCATCTGCATGACAAGGACTTCAATGCCTTTGCAGACACATCAATGGCCATAGTGCAGTTCATTTGCGAGGTCTTGTTCTTCTTGAACATGAACATAACTGTCACTTTCCCTTTGAGCTCGCCTTGGCTGTTCAATGTTATAACTCCTGAGCTCAACTCACTCCCAAGAGTCGAATCGCTCGGCAAGTTTGTGAAGTTCAAGGTCACGTTGGCGTCAATCTTCTTGGTGGACTTGAAGTTGGCCTTGCTCTTTGGAATAGCCACCTCTCCCACCTGAACGCCTCCGTAGACGAAGTTAACGGTGGTGGCATCGTACTTGAAGGGGCCCCAGTTGGTGTTCTTGATCCGGATCGGGGCGACGAAGGTCATGTCGAATGAGGGCGAGGCCTGAGTACCAGCGTTCAGGGACTGGATGTCGAACTCGCCGACCCTGAACTTGGGGGACTTGAACTTCATGATGACAAGGACAAAGAAGAGGGCCTGGACTACCTGGAAGATGACAAAGGCGGTGATGCCGATCGTCCATTTCATCCTCTTCTTGCGCCTCTCCTCGTCCGTCAATTGCTGCGACTCTTGATCCTTCCTGTAGAACACCATCTTGATTCTGGTTTGTGGGTGATATCAAGTTTTGGTTGTGCTTGAAAGCTGGTGTTTCAACGATGGTTTGCCTGAAGAAAAAGGAAGATTTTCTTGGCTGCTTTTTGCGGGTAAAGTGCTCGGATGTGTTTGAAGGGATTGTTGATGCTTGGTTGGGTGGCTATGTGGAGTTATATATAGTGATTTTGAGGGGTATTACTAACGTATGTTATAATATTCAGGGACCAAACAAAGAAGGGATCGTAGCAGGACTTGGCCAGCCGTCAGGATTTTTTTGGTACACGGTACCAAAACGAGTTTTTTAGGGTTGTTTTTTATTGACTTTCTAGATGCTCGTCCGTATTCGGTGGTGAAATTGTTTCGTTATTTACGACTAACGGTCGGCAATGGAAGCTTCGATTAGTTTTAATGTTTATTTTTATCTGGTGGGGGCTCCAGTATGAAAACTGAACGGTCCAAGTAGGTTGGCTTGAAAGCGCTTGCTAAGGTGAACCACTCCTCTCAATAAAATCATTTGCTAAGACAGAGAAAGCAGTGGCCTATAATCACGCCTGGACGACCAAGGTATGCCTAAATTCTCTCTTTGCTGCCATGCTTATACTTCTAATTAGCGGTGAGTTTCTTGATTCTTATCTGGTGATTGTGATGCCTTAGAAATGAGATAGTGTTATTGGTCTCGATTGAAGAAGAGTTCCAAATCATGTACATCTCCCCACCTTATTTCCTGCTTGCTCTGTTCTCAATCTTATTTCCAGCCTCGTTCATATCGTTTTTCATTTCGAGTGTTATGATTTGCAGCATGAATTTCATTTACGAGCAAGAGATATATAGAGAAAAATTCTTGTCCCGCAAAGACCCTCTCCAACCTACACGGGTCTAAGGAGTAGGATTCTATCAATGGGGATGAAAACCTTGCCATCACGGGCAAGGATTACTCCGATCTCGAAAACCTCCTAACCCTACCGGCACTCTCTCTCTCTCTCTCTCTCTCTCTCTCTCTCTGCGGTTTCAATACATATATTGCTACGAAAAATAGACTGTATTAATGTCTTTTACTGATTTAAAAATTATAATTTCTACTAATCTCCTTTAATCATCCTATTGAGTAGTATTCTATCAATGGGAATGAAAACCTCACCACCACGGGCAAGGATTACTCGGGTCTTAAAAACTTCCTAAACCTGCCGACATACTGTGCTCTCTCTCTCTTTCACCGGTTTCAATACGTATATTGCTACAAAAAAATAGAATGTATTAATCTCTTTTACTGATTTAAAAATTATAATTTCTACTAATCTCCTTTAATCATCCTATTGAGTGGGATTCTATCAATGGGGATGAAAACCTCGCCAAAAACCTCCTAACCCTACAGGCACTCTCTCTCTCTCTCTCTCTCTCTCTCTCTCTCTCTCTCTCTCTCTCTGTGGCTTCAATATGTGTATTGCTGCAGAAAATAGACTGTTTAAATCTCTTTTACCGATTTAAAAATTGTAATTTATACTGATCTCCTTTAATCATCCTATTGATTAACATATCTCAATGTATGTAACATGCATTGAATCTCGACACCCATCCCCTTAATGTTAAGCACAAATATTACAATGAAATAGTCAATAATACATTATCATCCCAAGCGATTAGCCCATAGTGGATCAAATAACAAGATCAAGGATCTTAATCAGTTTTAGATGTTAAAAGCATATATCTAATAATTAAGTCAAGTGCCTGAATTATTAGTTAAGTAGTGGTAACTAATGATGCACCGTCAGTCAATGATTTGATAACCTAGATAGGAGATAGGGTGACTGGTATAAATCGGAAACCAATTACAAATTATGTACATCTCTCGACCCATATTTCCTTACTTGCTTTGTTCTTGATTCTATTCTAGCTTCTTTCATATTTTTCGTCACTTTGAGTATTATAATGTATGGCACCAATTTCATTCGCGAGCTAGAGATATATAGCGACATGTCCTTACCCTGTAGAGATCCTCTTTGACCCTTGTCGAGCAAAGTGGGTTAGAGAGGGTCCCTTCAGGAGTGAGGTCCCATCGACTGGACGAAAACTAATCTCGCACGAATCGCGGACCCAGGATTAATTGGTCCCAAAAACTTTATCAGCCCCAGTCATACAGCTTTTCTTTTCTTTTATTATTAACTAGATTTAACACACGCATTGTTGTGGAAAATAAACCGGTTAAAGTTTTTGCTGATTCTAAAATTATACGCTCTACAAATGCATGTATGCTTCAGTTATCCTTTTATTTAATGTCTCTCTGTCTGTGTAACATACTTTGAATCTCAGCATTTGCCGCATAATGTTAGGCATAAATGGTACTATTAAATAGTCAATAATACGTTAACATTCTAAGCAATTAGCCTGAGATATTCATGATGAGATAGACGATCTCCATCGGTTTTGCATGTTAAAAGCATCTATCTGCTAATTAAGTTAGGTAGCGAAACTCCTACTTAATTTTATAGCAATTAATGATGCTCCATTCTATTGGTCGAAATATGTGCAGCCCCATGTGCATCGGTACTGTCGTATCGTCATTATAAGCCGGAGGCCTTCAGAAGGAAGACTTCTCAAAGTCATTATTGCCAGTACTCAAAGCTTTTCCAACCCAATTTACACGCACCAAGCTTTTCCAACCCAATTTACACGCACCACCAGATAATGCATCTCGCGTGGTGCCCACCTTCCATCCGACGATAAATTCCGATTTGGGTTAATGTGATCCAACGTCATTCAAGAGCTTTTCCCGTTCTTTATGACGACCTCTGCGTTGTTGCAGATAATTCGAATCTACTTTCGGAAGTGAACGAGAATAAAGGGGTGAGAGACCGGCTTTTTCTGGGGTTTTAATTTTCGGATCCCCATAACAAAACGTGGCTAGGGTTCATATTAAAAATAACTAATCACGGCATATTTTCCCCATGCTAAAGATATAATAACGCCGTAATGAGCAGGACCTAGAGAACGGAGACAAAATACAGGCTGTTGTACACCCAAAAAAATTATTATTATAATCCCAACAAAAATACAAAAAAATTAGAAAATAATGAGGTCTTCTCGCCGCCGATCTGGACTGGAACCCACCCCCCCTTGATTTTTCAAAAAGCTTATGCACAATAATGGAGACTCACAAGCCATGGTAGGCCAACATGGCCCGACACCTATCACATTCACACCAAATCGCACTTTAGTAAAAAGAGCAGGAAAAAAAAGCAAGAAAATTCTAAAATCCTTTGCGTATCGTCTCCACTCCAAATCGGATTCTCCGACCTCCCGCTCATGGCAACTCGATCGCGACTCGGTGAGTCGCGATCGAGCGCTGGACGAGACAAACCGCCGTCCCTTATTAACATTTCACGGACTTGAGCAGCTTCTGCGTGACGTCGATTTCCATCGTGCAATTCATTTTGGTCGACTTCTTCTTCTTGAAGATGATCATCACCTCCACCTTCCCGCTTAACGTGGCCTCGCTCTTCAGAGTCAGGACTCCCGATTTCAGCTCGCCACTGAGAGTCGAGTTCGCGCTGCTGGGCAGCTTATCGGCGCTCAGTTTCACGTCCAAGTCGATCTTCTTGGTGGACATGAAGTTGGCCTTGCTCTTGGGGATCGTCGCTTCGCCCACCTGGACGCCGCCGTAGGTGAAGCTGACGTTGGCGCTGTCGTACTTGAAGGGCCCGAAGTTGTTGTTCTTGACTCGGATCGGCGCGACGAAGCTCGCGTTGAAGGATGGGGCTTGAGTCGTCTCCAAGCTGTTGATCTGCAGCGTGCCGACCCGGAACTTGGGCGTCCGCGCCTTCATGATGACGAGGACGAAGACGACGATCACCAAGACCTGGAACACGGCGAAGGCGGCGATGTAGGCAGCCCATTTCATCCTCTTCTTGCGCTTCTCCTCGTGGGAGGGGAGCGACTCGGCGTCGTTCTTGATGGCCATTGAGAAGAGGTTTCTTGCTTTTGGTGTGTGGGGACTTGGGGGAGAAAGATGGCGTTGAAAGATGGGTTTCTCTTTCGAGGGATCTCTCTTGGGCTGCTGCCTTTCGTTTGTGCTTGAAGGGTTTGGGGCGAGTTGGTTTTATAAGGTTTCTATCTAGGATGAGAGGGACTTGAAGCCGCCAAACAGGACTCGAGAGGTTGGACCGCTTGGAAATGTAAACGGTCATGACTTCCGTGAAGACTTGATGGGACAACGGGACAAAATCCTCGTAAAAATATCTTGGCGACTTTCATGTCCCTGCATCCCTGGCTTAATTACTTACCAAGGGAGCTGGAAAGGGAGACGTGGAGAATAAATAATTCCAGAGAGAAATCAATGCCGCGCCATGGCAAAAGAGTACTCTAGATCACTATCAGTGTATGTTTAGGTGCTGCTTTTGTTGTAAATATAGGTTATAGCTTATTATGATTACCTTTCACTAAAAAAAAAAAAATACTCTAGAAATTGAACCTTCGATGATCTTAATTTTTTGTGATATGAAGGACAGAAAATGGGTACAAAGAATCAAGAATTTCCCAACTCGAAAGCTTAAATTAGTTGGTCTACATGTATATAAAGAAGTGCTAAATGACCTTTATAAATAAGTAATGATTTCAATTATTACGGTTCACATGTCTTTGATTAGCGCGTCTAAATTTGTAGAGAAAATATCTTTCTCATGAAAATGACTTATGATTTCTAATTAGTACATGCAATTGGACTTGACAGCTTGCTCCCCATGCATGTGGATATAGACATGGTGCAAGTGGAGGTAGCAGGTCGATCTTCTATCATGAAAACTTTAAATTGTTCTCAAGTGGACATTCATGACAAATGTTAGGTTATAACTCGAGTTCTGAAAGTGAGATCGCTCTCGCATTGTCAGTCAAGAAACCTTGGTTTGGCTGGACATTTGGCAGATTTAATATTTTGGGGAGCATAGTAGTTTAACCGAGGGGTGTGCATTGCATTAAGATTTTCCTAAGTTAGATGTCCCTATCGATTGCGTTATGGAGGTACCATGTTTATCTTCTTCGCCTTGACATGTTCTAAAGGCATTGGTGTCAGCACATGCCCAGATATTCACTTTTATTGGTAGACAAACGTGCGAAATTCCATTATACAAGTTTAGTTATAAGTGGCGGTTGGTTATAAGTGGCTTTCTTGTTTTCGTATATTGCGGCCCCTTCGTCTGAAAGGGACAGGTTCCGGGAATTAGTCCCTAAATCAAGAAACGCGGGGGGGAAAAAAGCGTTTGGGCCGTACAATAAGTACATATTGCTCGAGGATTTTCGTAATAAATAGTAAATCGCGAGTGTCCGTTTTAAGCGCCTAAAAGCAAAATGCTTATGCTTTGTCCCATAGCCTTGTGAACGAATTCATGCATTCAATGGGCCTTGTGAGATGCCCAATATATTATATTCTACATTCTTCTTTGTTTCTCTAACATAATAATCAGATTAATTGTATATGGATCAATAGATGTCCACTAGATGTTCTTGAGATGCCAATATCTGTGTGTATATAACTCTGGTTAATACCACAAAAAATTCTTAAATTATACCCAATGTAACATCAATACCTAAAACTATTTTTGTCATAAAAACCTTAAATTAGACTCACCATAACACCAATGCTCCTACTTTTTTTTTTGTCACTCAAAATTCCCAAACTTATATTAATGTGACAAAGATACCCTTAAACCATTCGCTTGCTATCATATCCACATCAACTCCATTTGCCATTGCTGTTTACACGAGCCTTTTTGTCACATTGGTATAAGTTTGGAGTATTAGAGTCGTGGTGGAAAAAGTTCAAGTTTTTAAGGTAGGTGATAGGTCATTTTGTCACATTGTTGATGACATAAGAAAACGTTTGGAAAATGATGTTATGGTGAGCATACTAAGACTTTTTTTTTTTTAATGGCATTTTCCCGAAAAAGAAACTTTTATGGCAATGCTAATCTTTCTAGTCGTGTCGTTGAGTAAGTCATTAATGTTTATTATGTCGAGAATGTGTGATCTCATTTCATCATAGTATTTTGTAGTGACCAAGAACTTCAACTTATGAATGTTTAGTTGAAGGAAAACTATTTCAGTAATTGTCCATGTTTAGATGACGGAAAACTAATCAATTTATGGAGATCATGAATATTAATTTCAAGGAAAATGATTAGGTTTTCCATTCATTTAGTAGTTTAGAAAAAGTGATTTTTTTTTCTTTTGCTTATCATAAGGAGAAGTCATTTTCTGCCAATACAAACTTGTTATTTTCAATCTATAGAAAAACATTTTCCATAAATCAATTAGTGTTCCATCATCCAAATACCGAAAAGTCATAAAATAATTCTCAAAAAACGCTTTTCTTTCAAACAAATGGACATTTAAATGATAGGAAAAATGTCCAAAATGTGTTAAACCTATTACATTTTGACTAATTCAGTTATAAATTTTTCAACTTTGCTAATTGAGTTTTAGACATTTTCACTTTTTGCTAATTAAATCCATCCAACTAATTTTGACCAAATCGCTAATGTGGACCCTAATAATGCTAAATAGGATGAGTAGCGCTAATGTAGACAATTTTAAAAAAAAAAAAAATATTATGTTGGCCAACCCTTGCCGACCACAAGCTAGGGCCGTTGTCACCACTAACCGAGGACCTCAACTGTGACCAATAAGGGCAGGGGCTTGGAAGAAGAAAAGAAAATGAAGTTATAATAATAATAATAATAATAATAATAATAATAATAATAATAATAATAATATACAAAAATTTGAAAATTATAATAAAAAAAATGTCCAAGTTAGCACAGGTCATGCAACATGGGATGCTAGTATCCACATCAAGGATTTTGGACAAATTGGCCAAATAGTTTCAATTGTCAAAATGTGAAAGCTTTTAAAACTCAATCAGTTAAATTGAAAGATTTAAAATTAAATTAGCCGAAGTACAATATGTTTAGGACTTTTTGGATAATTTTCCTGATGTTGCATGCTTAATTAAACCCAAAACCTATGTATGCTTGGCTTCATCAGCCCTCTCGGCGTAGATTGCGTAGATTGTAGATCGGATCTCGAAAGGAATGGTCCGGAAATTGTTTTGCATTTTCGTGACTTTTCCACGAACCACTAAACGTAATCCACGAGATTTGAGCAAGATCTTATTGGGGTAGCTTAATCACTGAAAAAGTAATTCTTTTTAGAGATTCTAGAAGCACCATTAAATATTGGCGCACTAGTGGGGACAAGGTAACATGCGAGGAAATGCGATCTTTTATATGATTGATTCGACCTGGCTTTTTAATATTCGGTCCGTTCGTAGTATTCTATCGAGACTTGGACAACACATGAATGTCATGGCCAGCTGCCTCGACCGGGCATCCGCCGTGGAATGTTCTTTTATCCACCCAAAACATGCACGCAACGTCCCAAGATTTGAACCCACCCTGCAATCAAACAAATCCGCCAGTATAATTAAAAAATTCGACCAAGAATATAATCTTGACTATGCCTGCAATTAGATTACCAATAAAATGAGCAATTTTGGGGAAAATTATCAAAAAAGTCGTAAACCTATTACATTTATGTCAATTTAATCATAAACCTTTAATGACGTTAATTTAATCATGAACCTTTTGACTTAGTGCCAATTTAATCCTAAACATTTTAATTGTGTTAATCTAATCCTAAACATTTTGATTTAATGTTAATTCAGTCATACTAGCTAATATTGGCCCGAAATTACTGATGCGGATGCTAATTGGCTTACGTGGCACAGGTTGGTGCTGGCCACTAACTAAAGAAAGAAGAAAGAAATGATAGAAAAAGGAAAAAAAAAATTATTAAAAAAATTGTTCACACCAACACCTTGCACCTTGTGGTGCCATGTAAGCAAATTGGTGTCCATGTCAACAATATTCAGCTAAAATTAGCTGAATTGGTATCTAATCAAAAAATTTATAACTAAATTGACATTAATACAATAAGTTTATAACTTTTCAAACACTTTTTTCAGCAATTTTGTATTTGTGAATTAGGTAGACTATGTACATGGATTCAGTTCATCGTGCGATGCATCGGTCTGTTAAATTGGGCTTTGACTCAGTATATTGCGGAGATCCACAAAGGGTAATAGGATATTTAATGAACTTAAATCTTACCGGCTTAGAATGGATTCTCTTATTTTAAAGCATTGTGCGTATGTATAAATAAAATTCAAAGGTAAATTAGTGGATTCATATGAAACCCATCACGTAAAAGAATTAGTTATATACCTAGCTTTCTATGTCATAATTGCTCTGGATGGACAATTTAAACTAATTTACCCTGATTAGTTTAAATCGTGAAAATCTGGACACATCCACGATTATAACATGGTCAAAATGACTGTGAAATCGATTTACAAAATCTAGTATCTTTGTAGTAATTCATCACATTGCCTCGATAAACTAGATGACTTTGTAAAGCAGTTGCAGCGATCTAAACATGACCCTTTGAAGGATAATCCAGGGAAGATGAAACCCCTTTAATAGATGATGAGAAGCCAGTGATAACTTCCCTATAAAAGCGAGACATGGTGATCTACTTTCACGTAATTAAGGAGGCACCCCCAATAATATACATTTATTCAAATCCTACTTTAATACATCACTTGACCCACATCGGTAGCAACATTTTATTTTTAAAAGCAATTCATCATCATCGTTTGATAATAAACACCAAAAAAAGTACATCATTGTAATTTCTTTCAAATGCAATATGAATGATCTCAATACTTTCCCCAATCGCTTCCCTTCAATTCCCACTCCTCCTTCTGGGTAATCCGTTCTTATCGAAATTGAACCTAATCGAACTGACCCCACCGATCCAAACACCATCAACACCCAACTTGCGCAACTATTTAGGAGAGATTTGACTTTAGCAGTCAACAAAGACTGCCTTTCTTTAAGTGAGGTATAACTCAATCATCGTCAGCCACAATAGACTCAACGGCAGCCCATCTTCTAGATAAAGTAGAAGATGCCCTCCCCATTTTCACGCGTTGTTTATGATTTCCATCGACCCATCTTGGTCCACCACGGTCCGTCGTCACTCCCGAAAAATATAATTAAAAAATTAGAAAAGAACGGTCCACACCTTAATTCGGTGAAACAGCAAGAACCGCTTCTATTCCATTCCAATCTAGTTTTGGGCAGCGTCAAAATTGACCGGCTGAGGTGGTCCACTAAGGAGTCGCATTCGAGTCTCTCGTGCGAATGAAGTTGGAACACAGGATTGCGCGCTCCTTTGTCGATTCGTATCGGTCCTTGACCGGCAGACTTCGATGAAGAGATGGTGCTATTTAGGGTCTCAATTGCAGTCCGTACCCGAGGCGACTAGGGGGGTCGATCATCTTAATCGAGGTTCGGCGAACTCGGCGAGGCAAACACGGCGTCGCCCTCATGTTCGATTCCTGCGCGTTTGGACCCGACTTACTTGTATCTTATCAGATTAGAAAGGTGGAGTCAGCTTAGAGAGCGAATTGCTGTATCTTCTGCGTATTATGCTGAGGCACGTTCGAAGTTGATCAAGTTTGGAAAAATTCAAAGAGGCACCTACCGAAGTGGATCGTGTGTGGACTGAATTGTATGACCGTTCGTTAAGCGTAGCGGAAGCTTCCGAGTTTTTTCTTCATTTTTTTTTTTTTTTTTTTTGTTGGTCGAAGGAAGCTTCCGAGGTTAAAAAGTCCAAATCTTGGACCGGTCCAATCCATTCTCCGCCACCGTAAGAGAGCGGGAATGTCACGCACCGAACATTAGAAAAAAGGACAGTAAGAGAACACGAAATTGACCTTAAGCCCATCATGTTCTTGTGGGCCAAGTCCAAGAACGATACCCGACCCAGTATGAACACGAACCAAACGGGCCTCGAATCTCTCCCCAGACCTTACGGAAAGTTTTCTGCATGGAGCCCCAGATCCGTCCAGTTCTGTGAGGTCCCAAAGCCCAAATGGTCATAGGGTTTCTTCTGGATCGGCCTTATATTAAGTCGCATGGGCCAATCGGGCCCACTCCAGAAGCAGTTCTTCACTTGAGTATTTATGCACATCAGATTACTCAAGTGACATGTGTTAGTAGCCTAATTCATTATATCGAATCAGATCATAGAAAAATAAGGATTAATGTCTTGTCTAAGTAATAGCAGTTGGACACGACTTATTTTTCAATTTTTAAGAATTTTAATTTTGGACCATTATTTTATATCGAGCGCCTCTAATGATGGCATTGAAGTTGCCAAAATATTTTTCTATGATAATTGATTTTGAAAAGGGGATTTTAATTGCTTAAAAAGGCTGAAGCAAAACTGTATACTTGTTGACAAAACTTTAGAAACCTCGTCACCCTACTTTCCATGGGAGGACATATAGAGCACATCGTGTGATTCATGGAATGGTCGACTGTCAACGGACCGTTTGCAAGCTCAAGTGCATGCCCCACGTGGAATGACTTCACATACACCAAAACCTCAAAATAAGTCAAGACTACTATTCACATGTGCCACTCAGCACATCATCACTAATAATTAGCACTAAAAAGGTCAATTGAAAGGCTCAAGGGTATGCCCCATGTGGAATGACTTTGCATATGTCGGAACTTCAAAATAAGTCAAGACTACTATTTACATATACCACATCGGCACATTATCACCGATAACAAGCACTAAAAAGGTCGATTAAATAAACCAATACCCATTTTACTCAAATGACTGGAGCGTATAATTGGCAAACCCCCCTCATTTGCCAAGCATTAGGACATTAATGCAACACAAAAAATAAAAATCAATAGTGTGATTATCACTCTCTACACACTATAATAAGCTCCCTTATTCTATGGATAAAATTCAAAAAATAATATCTAAAAGAAAAGAGAGAGGAACTCGCATAACACGTGTCTTGACCTTTTCCCTTGATTCTCGAAGGGTTTTTGGAGCCCCCCACCCGCAATAAAAAAAAAAATAATAATAATAATAATATATATTTTTAGGCCCATCCCAGTTAGATAGACAAAAAGAAAACGTCACCGTCTAAACCCCTCCACCACCCCCACCCATGAATGAATGTGCAGCCCAATCATGAAACGCACTGTCGTTTCGCTGTCAGAAGGCCTGCGCTGGAGCGCGCTGAGGTTAAACCTGTTCCTTTGGCAGCTGTTCCGCACTTGTCGTCCGTCCTGGACCGCCATCCACTTCTCGCCAGCCCGCACCGTAGCCACGTGCGTGCACGAGGTGGAGTGACAAGCTTTCCCTTTTCTCTCTCTATTCTTTCTCTTGTTTTTTTCTGGTTTTCTTTTTCTTCTCTGGTGTGCTATAGCTATAGCTATATTGTCAGTAATTACAGCAACTGTACCGACACTAAACCTTATTGGTTCTCTACTCTTCTACCCAAATTCTGTACAAAAATCTTTCAACTGTTGAAATATTATCTAAGACAGAAAAAGAAGGAGAGTTTCTTCACTCTCTTTGGGTGGAGGAAGGCTAATGGGATCTTGAGAGCCACGTGTGTGTCCTTAGAAATGCTCCTTGTGGAAGTCGAATTTGGTGGGGCCTTTCTGGTTGAATTCGTAGCAGAGCTTGCTCAGCTCCTTGGCCAGAACAGGCGCTCCACAGTAGAAAACACCTGATTCAAGGAAACCCAAAAAAAGAAGGAATAAAAATTGAATATTTGAAGATTGATTAAGTAGCTTCTGTGATTCAACTGGGTTGAGAATTACCTATTCTTGCACCGCTGTGCTTGGAGCATAGTTTATTGAAAGCCTTTTTCCAGTTGGGTCTTGCAAAATGAGTCCTTACCTGAATGCAAACGTTTCCATTTTGCGATTCAGGATGTGACGTACGGTTGTGGATTGGAAAAGAAAAAACAAATATTAAATTGACAAAAGAAGGAAGAGGAAGAAGGATACTTACCGTTGTCCCAGACACAATGTCTATCCCATTCTTGGCATGATTAAGAGCTTGGACCATAGTAATGAGAGCTGATCTTGCATCACCTTCCTCGTACACACTGGTCAAATAATTGTGCATCTCAATCACCCCCTAGAAGTCCCACACCAGAACGTGATCAGTAAAGACAACTTCAATCAATTCGATTAATGAGCTGAAAATTGGGCTCAAGAGAAAGCACTCTTTCTTACCCTTTGGTCAATCTCCGCGACCTCATTCATGACCCCCTTGAACCAATCGAATGACCCTTGTTCTCTCGTCACCCAGTAGAAGTACGCATTGGTGGTTTTCAGAGTCTTCCTGCGCCTTGGGGAGACCCGGTTCGGGCCAGGTGACTCAACGCTCCCGATGCTTAAATCCGAGTTCCTACTGACATCTGTGACTGAGTCCTGCAAACAAAGAAAGGAGGCAAAAGGAAAATTGGTCTTGAATTCTCACAGGTACAATGCCAATTCATTCTCATTTGCATCATCAGTCCACGATCATGTTGTTCAAAAGGTAATTAAAAAGTTAAAAGAGTATGTAGTACTTACTGCTTGCTCCTCGCTTTTGACAATGGTGTTGATTAAATCTTTGAGGATACTAATGAAAGGCGTTGCCCCAATTCCGAGACCAACCAGCAGCAACACATCGTATTTTTTGTAGTCTTGTGCTGGAGCGCCATATGGGCCGTCTATGCAGAGCTTCGGCAAACTGTAATCAACAAAGGAATGTGGTCTTGATTATCATTAATTCCAGAAGCTCATGTTCAGTTATCGGAAAATTATAGCTTGTGGACAACGAAAGAATGGAACAGGAAGTGTGCGCACCTTTTCTTGGTTGTTTCATCAGCCCTGAGGAGGCCACTCTTTCCTGCAACAGGAGGCTCACAAGCCTCGGCGAACACCCTTTTGAGCTCTTGCGTCCAGTCGCCAAGTTGCCGGATGTGAACACTGAGGAAGTCGTCACCGGGAGCTGAGGTTATCGAAAATGGGTGCCTGGCAATGTGTGTCGGGAGAAGAGATCAGTATGTATGCGAGGAGACCATATGCAGTTGAGCAGTCCGCTCAAGAAGGCCATTACCATAAGCAAAATGCATTGTCCTCAGTGACACTTATCGTCATTACTTGGGGACTTACCACTCGAATGGAGAAACCGCAGGACACTGAACAAACATGTACTGCCCGCTTTTGTACTTAAATTGGGGAGGCTTCGACATCTTTAACGTCAAGACATTTCCTGGGTAGATCGCAACCTACACAATCAAGACGATTCGCTCTAAATGTCAACAATTTTAATTGAAGGCCCAACGAATGAAGATGAGTATCAAATTGGGAAGATGGATGACGCGGGAATGCTTTTGTTACCTTCAGCAGTCGGACCGTGTACATTCCAGACCTGAAGAATCTCAGGGTCCTTTCTCCGGCATAGAGCAATACAGGAACAGCAAGATACATCCACGTCTGCAAGGACACAAACTCCACATTTCAAAACTCAAATCCTGCGGACTTAGATGCGACTACGTTAGGAATACACCAGCTGTCTTTCAATATTTCAATGTTGGAAAAAGAACGCAGCACATTGAAGAAGCCTAATTCTCAGAAAGTTCATGGAATGCAGGGAAAGAAAACGATTCGTACCGTCTTGCGGTACCAGTGGTGAACGAGGTAAAGGAAGACTCCGTGAATGATGAGCAGGATATAGACGAGCACGAACAGGTGGTGTGAGTACCAAAATGCATTGAAACCAGTGAGCCGGTCGAATGGTTTCGGTAACTTGACGAGGCTTCGGCGGAACCATCGGGTAGCCAATGTGAAGGCTATTAACATCAAGATCACCATGAGGATCCCAGTCACACCTTCAATCCCCTTGACAAGATCAAAGTACGTCGGCTTCGGATTACCAAAATCATCCTCCAAGTATCTATGATAGACGTCTTTAGACGCATGTTCAAGCCTCACAAAATCGCACGCAAGATGGTCACCCACATGGAGGATGACACCAACTACAATAGCAGCAGCAATCGTCTGCACCAATGTACAAACCAGAAAGATATTATTCAGATGTTGCAATTCTTGCTATGAATCCTGAAACTCAAGTATCATCCCATCACTAATAACTGATGATTCACTAGCTGCTAGGCTAAGGGGACAACGTTTCAGTTTCTCGTTAATCCAAAGTATCAGTAAAAAGCATGACTCCGGTAATTATGCAAATGGTGGAGACATTGCTTCCGTCACTAAGATCACTGACCTCAAAAAAAAAAACATTCTCTTCTCAGAATTCTTGCTTTTTCACTAATCAGACAACCTAAAAGATCCTAGGAATGTCATTCCCCATCACATGCGTAGTTCTACATATCTGAGCAGCATTTTGCATCATATCAGACATTATCACTTAGAATGACATTGCAATATAAAATCTGTCATTTGATTAGCCAATCTCTCTTCCTCTCCATGTTCAGAACCTGAAAATCACAATCGACATTTGTTCTATGCATCACATCTGTATCTTGTCACGCTTTAAGTTGTGATTTTCTGTATCGAAATTTATTCAAGCAATGATCAATGCATTCTTGCTCTCCTGCCAATTTACAATGCCACAAAACAGAGTTTCTTCTTAAGGATCTTGGGAAATGCAAGAGATACTTTCTTTATGTCGCTAAGAAGTCAATCTCCTAGCTTAACTAGCTCATACATATAAACAAAAGCTTCATAGTCTATAAACTAACACGCAATCATCACAAGGAATCATTTTAGGCTGAACAGAGTTTCCTTTTCCACGTGTTTTTTTCTCAATTTTCAACTCGTTAAGGGGAGGAAAAAGAAAGAGTCAATCTTTATGGCTTTCCACAAGTTCTTCTAATTCTCTGCATACAAACAAAAACAAACGTGATCTCTCTGGCCCAAGGGAAGATTCTCATTTGTCAACCTTTGCTGCCTTTAAGCAGAAAGATGATGCCTTGCACTGCACTATACGCGTTCTAACACAGGACATATCGTCATCATCTATGTGCACCCAAAGAGACATATCAGGAATCAGTTTTTTTTCCCTTTAAAAAACGAGTGTCCAGATCAAATCAATCACGTTGACTTTCACCAGAAATCCTCCTCGTGGGTCCCCAAGGGAAAAAAATTGTGTGCAACCAAAGTTTCCACCGCCTATAGGAGGACAAAACTAGCTAAATGATGTGGAAAATAATCGAAGGATTGGAAATTTCAAAAAGGAGGGTTAGGTTCCGTGATTAAGATGAAAGTTTTAATCATACGGATGGATTAGACATGTTTAATTTCCATCCGTCGGACCTAATTTATTCCGAAATTTTTATAAGCTTAAAAATATGCACATCAGTCATGGAGCATGCATTAGGGGCACTGGGCATGGGTTGCTCGAGCTGTCGGTTCATGATTGGATCCACAACATATGGAATGTTCACTAATTGAGGATGTAGCTAAGTTCACAGTATCAATTCTGGTAATAATACAGCATTTCACGAAAAGCATTAGGCATGAATTTGAGATAGCCTATATAGTAAATTAAAAGTTAGGAAAGAGGTCAAATTTGCGCACCTTGTGAAAGTTGATGTTGTCGTCGAAGGGTATGAAGAGGCCGACCCTCGTGTTGCGGAGCCAAGTGATGGTGTTCCGGCACACCGGCAGCAGGATGAGGGCCATGTTGAACTTGAGCGTCTCGGCGGCCCCCTTCGCCGTGAGGAGGCAATAGCCCATGACCTGGAAGGCGGCCTTCTGCTTGTACTGCACGAACTTCCAGGTGAAGAGGCCGATCATGATCATGACCCACAAGGTCACCACCCAAATCCTCCTCCAGTTCTCTTCCAGATAGTACAGGCACTTGGTGCTCAGTCTCCTGATGCGGCTCCTCCTCCTCAGGCCCTGCAGGTTTTGGCTCAGCGCTTGGCTCGTGTAGCTCAGCGCCTGGCTGTAGTTTAGGTACGTATCCTTCTGTAGCAGCAGCGTCTCCAGTTGCCATAGCTGCATCCGATTTTCACCAAGAATTCAGGGGCTAAATTGCAAGCTAAAGCCGGTAAAATTTTACTTTTCTCCCATGTCATTTACATTTTAAGTGGGATTTTTCCTCCTCTTTTTTTCTGCCATGAGTAGAAAGCTTTGTGCATGACATGGGCACCGCCCCTCGATCCATGGAATCGATGCGTCACCGTCGCATGTGACCAAAAGCAAGAAACGTTCCACGCATACGATGACATCAGTTTTAGTTAAAGGAAAACGAGATGTTGTTAGTCTCGAAGTCTGGCGCTTCCCATCGTTCCCCATGTTCGCCATCACGGAAACTCGCGAATTCAACGAGCGTCTCTTTAGGATCGGAATCGTGGGATAGGACGAGGCGGAAAAGACAAAAGAGGGATCGGGTCGAGAAAAAGCTCGACAGACCCCCCAGCGACGGTGACCACCGAAACAGGACAGCACGCGGGGAAATTTCGTGCACCGGGTGTGGTCTACGCGGTCGTGCGTGGGGCACCCCGAAGAGCCCCCCCCACCTACTCGTTCCGACAAGCTACATGCCACCAATCGCGATGCATATCTACGTCGGTTTTTCTCCGCCATTGGGAGGACTGAAATTTCCCCGGAAAATTTTTAGCAGCCGAGAAAAGAAAAGAAAAAAAAATGAGAATTTAGTGCAGAAGATTCGTCGTGTGAGTACAGCCAGGAAAGCTGTTAAACGCAGGCGCGATGGACATGCTCTCGGACCCAGAAAGACCGGAACTCACCTATTCTTGCTATATACTTAAGAAATAAATAAAACGATTGCGAATATAATTATTTGAGAATATATTATGCCTGCAAACGCAGGCGCGACGGACATGCTCGGACCCAGAAAGACCGGAACTCACCTATTCTTGCTATATACTTAAGGAATAAATAAAACGATTACGAATATAATTATTTGAGAATTTATTATGTTAAGGCTTCCCTTCTTTTTGGCTGTAACTACATGATAAAACAGCTTGTGTTAATGTACCGGCCACAAATTTATTTTTTTTTTTTTCCATTTTGATTTAAGTCCATTCAATCGGACCCTAGATTTATTGCTTGATTAAGGACAACAAAGTAAGGAAGATGACATGATATGCGTGGCTTATCGGTCGTCCCAATTATTGCACTGACCTAGAAATAACAAAGTTACGACGGAAAGGAGAAACCCTAATTACCGAAACTTTTAGAAGAAATGGGCTTGAAGGTCGAAGAAAAGTCGCTCAACTACCAAAAATTTTAGAAATTTCGTCAGCTGCTTTTGCCTTCTAAACAATCTAATTTGGTCAATCCAAAAGTAATGCGCTAGCTACGTCTACAAATATTAATATGAATATATACACACATATATATTTATATATAGTCATAAGCTTTTACTATTTTCTTCTTGCGCGGTTCAACAACACGGTTACCCAATTCTAAGAAAAAAATTTCCATTTTTCGCCAAACATGGACTTTAGGAGGAAAAGTCGTAACTAATACTTAGACCCCCTCGAGTATTACTCTTATAAAAAAACTACTGGTCAAAGCTGACTCGATTAAGATGCGTATCCCCACTAACTATTGGGAAAACTATAGTCTGACGAAATATATGTATTTTGGACTTTGCATTATCTTTAGATTTTAGGGCGAAATCATAAATATAAAATAAAAAATGGACCGACCTCGATGTAGCCGAGCTGCTCCGGATCCAGTTCTTCCATGATCAGAGCTGCGTACTCCTCCGCCTGCTCCTTCAACCTCGATAATCGATTCGCCGAGGCGCTCAGCATTATGATCTGCAACCATCGGCAGCAATCAAAATCAAGAACAGGAACTGTGGAAATTAGGGTTCTTTACGTCAACCGGGCATTAATGACTCGCAAGTCCACGTAACCCAAGGTTGCATGCATCAAGAAGACAACCGTGACACGTCGGACCGGCCCCGAGTTGACCGAAAAGCCCCCACCAACCCCACTGAAAATAGTAATTATTGCGTTCGGGAATACGATTGTAGTGGAGAAAACTTGCCATTTGTCCCCCTAGACATCACGGAATAGGGGGCCTAAGAGCTCATGGAAACCCACGAATACCCCCAAAAAATCTTTAATGAATAAGAAGATGCTTTTAGAACATGGGCAACGTCAGAGCAAGCCCAGGAAGGAAAAAAGAAAAAACCGAAATATTATTTTATAAAACTTCGCTTTCTTTTTTTTGTTATCGTTGTGATGGAGTAGTTTCGTTGTGGAATTTCAGGGATTTTTGGGGCTCACCGAACCTCGCCTAACATCGATTATTATATTGTAACCGAAACATGACACCCTGTAAGGAAAACCTAGTTTATTGCGATGGCTTACACGAGGACATGAAGGAGTGTTGGCTAATTCATGCACATTAGTTCCTATTCCAATTAATTATGTACGGTCCAATCTATTGCGCATATATATAATCAGTGTAGGAGTTTAGTTTAACAGGGTCGCCAGGTCTAATCGAGCTTTAATTTTCTCGAAAATGACAGCTAATGACAATCGGTTCAAACAGAACTCTCACCTCTTTTACTTCTTCTCCGGTGATTCTTCCGTCCTCGTTCTTGTCTACCCTGTCATGTATTCAACATGAGAAAAGATTAATTATCGACCAAACAGATTGTTTTTAATGAAAAACGTACTAGGTGCAAATAAAAAACATATGACTCGATCAATAATTAGGTCCATAATTAAGATATTGTTCAGCGGTCCCTGTTCTTTCTTTTCTCGCTTCTGGCTCTTTACCCACTGACAATACACAATCATCTCGCGTTAATATGAAAATAATTAAAAATACCTAATGGAGATGAATCGGTCTGTTCCTTAGTTTGTTAAAGAAGTGCAATCTTTATCAAAACACAACAGTGTAAAAAAAAAAAGAAAAGAATTAATTAAAAAAGTTATCAAGTTGGTTCTTTTTCTTTTTTTTTAATTCATCATCATCATCGCGATCATCATGCGTACATGTCGAAGAAGATCTGGAGACGTGAATCGAAGCTCTGATCAGTGATCTGACACCAGAACTCGTGGAGCTCGTCTTTGCTGATCCTGTCGACCTTCATTCTCCTCCTCCTCCCCAATGCATCGAACAGTTCCAAAGCAAACTCCTTCGAATCTTTCATTCCTTCACCGGGAAAAAAAGACAACGACGTCGTCAGTATGAACACTAAGGAGAGAAATCCACCATAAAGGGACGTGAATTTACAGAGAGAGAGAGAGAGAGATGGCGAAAACCTATGCATTGTGCGAAATCTTGACGATAGAGACAACCATCTTTGGCAAGCTTATCGAAGCTAGCCTGAATTTCGTTCCATGCATCGATGCTGCAGTTGGTCTTGCTGTTGCTGATGAACCGCAGCCCGCGCAAGGCCTTTTGGGCGCCCGAGCGGTTCCGGTCGAGCTGCGCGCGCTGCTTCCGCAGGGCCCGGGCCGCCAGGGCCACGTCGAAGCCGCCGGCATTCTGGCCGGCGGACGACGTGGACGCTGAGAGCACGCGGGACGCGTGGCCGTGGCTCCACGAGAACCGCCGCAGCTCCGCCTTGAGCTCCTGCGAGAACTGCCGCGCCTTGGCCACCGCCTCCGCCTTCAGCTCCTGCGAGAACTGCCGGAGCCGGCTCGACGAGCTGCGGCGCATCGCCGGCGACCGGGACGGGGCCGAGGAGGAAGCCGCGCGGGGCGTCTCGGCCCCGCTGCCGCCGCCGCCGCCGCCGCCGCCGCCGTCGTCGTCGTCGATCTTGATAGTCAACGCGGAGGCTGCCGTGGCGGGCTCGACGCTGCGGAGGACGATCGTGTCGTCCTCCTGCAGGTCGAGGGTCACCTCCACGAGCTCCTCGCCGTAGCTGGCCTCCGTACCCGCCGGCGAAGTGCTGTCGCTGGCCGGTGACTTGCCGGGGACGGTGTCGGACGCCCACCGGCGCCCGTGCTTGGCGAGGCCCTTCATCTCTTCTCGGTCGCCAAGGAAGAACGCGAGCGAAAGCTCTCTATAGCTTCGGTAGGTGGGTGGGGTGGTTATATATGATGTGCGCGCTTGATATTTCGTGGACTAGATATGGGCGGAATTTTAATGGAGTGGAATTTGCGGGATGACGCGTACAGAATCCGGGAAAAAGGGAAAACGCGGTGCGCAGGTTTTCGAAGATGTATGTGAGAAAGAGAGAGAGAGAAATGCAGAAAGTAAAGAAGTCAGTGGAGCTCTACAGAGAAAGGTGGAGGGAGAGGGAGGAAGAAGACAAATGTCGATATGGTTGAGGAGGAGATCGAATGGACCTAAGGCAGGAATTATAGCAGCGGGAATATAATAAACACACACACACACACACATATATATATACATATACATGCGTATGTATATATGTTTACGGCATTTTGCACAGGACCGCAGGAAAATATTATTCCGTGCGACCACCGAAAATGTGTTCTTTTTCTCTCTCTTACTGTGGGTGAAAAAGGTATGGCCCATATCGCACCGCGTTGGCCCCACCTTGCGGGGGAGGAGTTTTTCTCGAATCAACGGCAGATATTGCTCGAGTCAACCCAGCTTGGACGGCATGTCCTCTTCTCTTTTTCTTGAGTTTTTGGGGGGGGGTTGGTCTAACCAAGATTTTTACACGGATTAGCAAGGGTTGAAATTTCCAAAAGACAAGCGAGGATGTAAATGAATGTAATCAAGACAGAGAAAGGAAAAGTCTTGGGGACATTTGCGCTCTACGCGTGAAATTTCGGTACACTAATTAAAAATGTACAAACAATTTTCCCTCATCTATTGAAATGGGGACATGATAATTTTTTCTTTTACATTATCGTTTGGGAAACTTCTCCCTTCAAATGGACAAACGGTCCATAAAAGGCATACTAATTTTAAATAGTATCTCAAATGCAATTAATTACGCTAGAGAATCCCAGCAACCTAATGCCTACTATTCACATATGAACGCATTCATTTATTCATTATTATTCGCAACGGTGCGAAATGCTTTTTTGGGACATCTGCCCGCCCCAATTTAGGTCATGCTGCCCTTGCCTAATTGCCCATTCCTTTTGTTTGGTCCACCGCAAATACCGGCTATTGCATTCCCATATGTTCATCTGGATTGATATTGGATATAAAATCCATGTAAGGCTGTCTGTGTACATAATAATTAATATTTATCATTTCTATTTAAGGAGAGCCTTCTTTTTTAACTTCTCTTTTTAACAATCCAGAATAAGAAGGGCTCTAAAATTCGCAATCAAGAGACGCGTGAAACTCCCTACAAGCTCTATGAACTATTTAAGTTTATGCCTCTGGTCTGGTTAGTCAATTTTGACTCTGAGTAGCTTCCACGCAATTGGTATATGTGAACAATTGAACTATCTACTTAGTTGGAATCTCTAGAGACCCCGATCAATTATGTAATTTTAAGAGACTAGAATTTCTTTCCTTTAATTGCAAAATATCGTGAATACTCATCCATAGATAAAAAGGTGAATTTTTTTTTTGCTAATACAACTACTAGTTTAAGGATGGAAGTAGAACAAGATAATTGTCCAAAAAGTTTTAAACCTATAGTACCGTCCAGCCAATTCATTTTCAAACTTTTCATTTGATAATTTTCTAAGGTAATCCATCCAGCCTATTTAGGCCAAAAATCGCTAACATGATCATTCAATTAATATCAATAGTCCTATGTAGCATGAATAGTGCTGGTATAGAAAATTTTTGCAAAATTTTTAAAAATTTCCTGATTGTTTTTTTCCTTTGGTTTTCTTTATTTTTATTTTTTTCTATTCTATCATTCATCTTTTTCCTCCTTCAGTCATGGCCATACACAATGGCCGCCCTTGCTGACCATTGCCAAGGCTCCAATGACCAGCAAAGGAAACAAATGAATAGTAGAATAGGAAAAAATGAGAGAAGAAAGAAAAGGAAAGGAAAAAAAATCAGAAAATTTTCAAAATACTTGTAAAAATTGCTTACGTCAGTAAAATCCAAACTAAATTGGTCAGAAGAATTATATTAATAAATCGTGAAAAAGTTTAAGACTAAAACGGCATCCGTACAATAGGTTAAGAACTAATTGGGTAATTTTTTTGAAAATTTGTTATATTTTTATCCTTTAAGATATAGAAGGAAAGTCCAGTAAGATACTTTCATAAGATACTTTCATGCGTGAACCACTTTCATAGGAGAAAATGCACGCACAGTTACATGATGCCCTTTTTTCATGACATTGTGACCTAGGAAAAAGGGAGCAATGAGAAATCTTGGTTGATTTGCATTTGATCTTTGCCATCCTCAATTCCTCCAACCAAATATTGCTATTGATGGCTAAACAATACGGGACCCCCACGTTCCTCCCTCTGGCATTTCACTTTCCCTTTATCTTCCTTTGAAAAGTCTCAATCTCCCACTTCTGTTTTCATCTATCTGTTCTTTGGTGTATCTTTTAAGGTCCCATAAGGGTATTGCCCATCAAAAAGCACTAGGCCTCATCTTATGGACGACATTGTTTTGGACATGTTGGAAGAGCTCGTTCTTCCTCTTTCTTTTTATGTGGAAATTGGGGTGATCTGGTATTCGTTTTTTTATTACCATAACCTTGGAAACAACATAAGATGGAAGATAATCAATGAGATCCCTTCTTGGGCGAGAACACCTACAGGATCGATTAGGATTAATGAAAGCGCAAATGGCTTGTCTAGCTTTCATTTGGGAAAATTACCAAAACAATCATAAACATATTACAATTTTTCCAATTCAATCGCATTTTTTTAAAAAAAAATTAGTTCAATCCTAAACCTTTTAATAAATGCCAATTCAATCTATCTAGTCATTTTTGGCTGGCCGACACTAATGTAGATAATTTTTTAATAAAATTCTACTTTTTTCTAATTTTTTATTAATTTTTCTCTTTTTTTTCTCCTTTTTTTTTTTTTTCATTTCCTTCTTCCTCCAATCAGTCGCCTCGTTAGCGGCACGGCTGACAAGGGAGCTTGTCGGCCTCAGGGAAACCTAGCCGCAGCTAGGGGACCTTGCCTAGGCCGCTCGCAAGCCATGGGTGAGGCTCGACCTCGCTAGAGGCTGCAAGGTCGAAGGCCGTGACCTCTGATTTTGGTTGTTAGTGGTTAGGCAAGGCTCATCCTTGCCGAATCAAGCGAGTTTGAGCATCGCTATGTGCCTCATCAGATGCCACAAGGTTGAAGGGCTCAACCTCGCACGGCCTCTGGCCTGGGTGAGTCTCATCGGCCATGGGCATGTCACAGCCTTGCTAGATCTAGCGAGCCCTTGCTCAACCGTGGCAAGGGCGGCCTTGCCATTGCTAGGCGAGACTTGCCTTCACTAGTGGCTAGTGGGGGTTAGCATCATCGGCACTCACCTTTGGAAGAAGGACGAGAAAAAAAGAAAAGAGAAAGAAAAAGAAAGAAAAAAATTTGTTCAAGTTAGCGTCAGCCAGCATCCATGTCAACGTCGGCTGGTCAAAATTGGCTAGATGAACTAAATTGACACAATTATAAAATATTTATGATTGATTGGCCAAAAAAAGGGCTTAGAATTGTGTTGGAAAATTTGTAATAGGTTTTGGACTGTTGTGGTAATTTCCACCTTTCATTTCGTATAGACTTACACTCCCGAAGTTAGAAACTCGAAATTTACCTAGAAATTTATATGTTCATGTTGCTTATGCGAGAAATCTCGAATAATTTGTGAATATTTTGGTCGCAAATGTTGCTTTCTTGAAAACCTTTATCTCAAAGCAATTGCTAAGTTTAAATACCTGCCGACATTCTCGTCAGCAAACTTAAAATCGAAAGTCATCAGAAAAGCGAAAAAAAGATCGATCGAGATAGAAGTACCAATCCTTGAGGCAATTTGACTTTTACTCCCTCCGAATAACATAAGCAAAATTCCTTTGACTAAAACGGCGCAGAAACCCACAGTGTCAATTTCACATGGTTATAGGACTCGAGCTCTTTCTAGTGATGCTTTGGGACTTGAGCTAAAAACTGAAAATAACGTGACATCTTGACGCATCCCATGCCCCCATTCGACATCTCTTTTGTCCGATTTATAGCACGTCAAACAAATAAATCTAATTAAATGGGAAACATTTAATATTTTAAAGGGATAGCTGACCAGGAATTCCGGCGAAAGTTGATCTGCAAGAGCAGAATTGAGAAACCCAGTAGAATTAGGGTTTACCTCACGGGTCATGAGGAGGCTCCTATAATCGTTCTTGGTTGTCTTCATTCTTAATCTTGCTTATTAGTGTGGAAGTCAACGGTATGAAATGGAAAGTGCAAAAAATTAGACCATTTAGACCGTTTTTTTCATCTTAACATAGAGAGATTAGAGACCAAGCATTCTTGCATATATTGAGATTTTATTGATAGGTCGATACATAACTTTTAAGTTACTTCCTTAATTTCTTTATATTGGTAGCACCCAGAAAAAGGAAGGAAGGAAGAATGATAAGTACGATGTAATATACATATCCCAAGGCCAAATATTCCATGAGCTTCGAATTGAGAGGGATTTCATGAACCAATTTGAACAATCTAAAAGGTCATCATAAAAGAAAATTATGAGATAATTCGGCCTTTGAAAAAGAAAAGAAAGACGATCATCCCGAGCAACTTCTGCGGCGGGTTGAAGATTCGCCACCATAAATTTCAGAAACCACCCGCTGCCAACAAGAAATTTTGCGTATACTTGGTGGGGTTTGTTGGGGTTGACAATTTTGAGAAGGGTTGAATTTGATCTTCATTGAGTCGTGTGTTATTAGTTGACAAATACGAGTTTACCTGAATCACTTACATGATTCGATATCGCCAGCCAATCTTGTATTGACCCTATAACTATTCTCAATATCCACGTAGGAATAATGACTTATGAAAGAGTTGAGTGAGCCGATCATTTTAAGCAAGATCCAATGAATATCGGTAGAAAGCGCGACACCCACCATGGAGTTCGGATTTTTCATTGATGTATTATGTGTAATGGAGTCGTTTATGACTTCACTTCCCTTGAATGGAATAATTCAAGATTCGTGCTTCGTTGGCTCCTTGCAGCCAACACGTAGATTTCACATGCCATGCTGAGTGTATAAATACCTTCTTCGACGTGAAGGTTTTATAGGTTATAATACTCACGTACGTGACGGAGGGGATGAGGCTCATGATGATGTCATGAGGACCTAAGTAACGTATCATATTACGTTGGAGTTGGGGGTCGTGAATATTTGGTTTTGGCTTGCTTTGAAAATTGAAATGTTCAAGATCCTCCATAACAAAGTGTAGTGCATATTTTCCTGTACAAATAGCTTCTTTTGACCTACTTTCAATGATGTCGTCCAGAGACTTACGTAAAAGACTATTCCAATTTCACATTGGGGAGCACGCGGTTGCGTTTCCCATGTTTGTTTTGCGATTTTCCTTGATAGATGTTTGCTTTCAAAATCGAGCCATTATACCATTAGAACATGAATTGCCGTAACTTCCTCGGTTCAAAGACTAATGTCGACAGATAGGCCCTATCGACAGTAGGTTTTACTCTGAATTTTTGGCTTTTTTTCTATGTAGAACCTGTGAGACAAGCACTTTGACTTTCTATTCGATCAAAAACACTTGAAATCTTCAAAATGTTCAAATCTTTTGACATATGCAATTATACATACTCTATGTTTGTGATGCTTTAGGAGTTAATTAACATGTTACTTCATTCTCGAATATTAGAATGAAAGGCATGAACTAATGTTCGAAGTAGACAATAAACACTAACAAATATTGCTTCCATCCATGGAACTAAAGTTTCTATGTAGATCTCGTGAGAATCGCGCTTTGATTTTCTATTCGATTAGAAATACTTGAAATCTTCGAAATGTTCAAAGCTTTTGACATGTGCAATCATATAAAATCTATCTTTGCAATGCTTCGGAGGTTAACTAACATGTCATTTTATTCTCAAACATTAGAAAGAAAGCCATAAATTAAAGTTGGAAGTAGACAATAAATACAAACAAACCGAGCGTACATACTAGCTAGAGAGGGAAGAAAAAAACCCCCCATTGTTGCTTCCATCCGTGGAATTCAAGATGTCATCAGTGAGGTAGCAATAGCTGTTATGGCAGTTTTGTTTATGTTTCCACCGGCCGAAATCTCACAGCTTCCAATTGACTTTGGATGGTCACTGCCACGTTTTCGCCAGTCAAATTCAACCGTCCAAACCCTCAATCATTTGTCGTAAGTGCTTCCCATCCTATAATCTCTGCCTTATGCATTCTCCAAGCTCCTTCATCTTAATCCGTTTCTGAGTTCATACCCTAATAAATGCCAAGAGAGAACTTAGGCCCGCAATACTATATACTTTCCTCATTGCCAACCATCCTTTTCCCACTTATGTTCATAGAGAATTCTGACGATGGTCGTGGGTGATGCACGAGCCTAATATTTAAGTCCAAGAAAGGAAAATAAGCTGCGAAAAAGGGTGGAAAAAGGCAAATTTAGAAAAATCGATGGGTAGGGAGATAGATCCGTTTTGAAACTAGGGAGATTTGCCACGAGCAAGAGGGTCAAGACATCGATCGAGCTCCTATTTTTCCTTTCGTCTGATGAGGAAAAAGATACAAGGGTCGTCGAAATCATCTCTCTTCTTCTCCTCTCTTTATTCGTGTCGTCATTATGCGTAATGTTTCAACCAACCACAAGCAGACTTGTCCCGTAAGCAACCTCCATAGCAAAGAAACCAAACCTCCCAGCGCTCAACGGAGAAAGGTTTTGAACTTGGAAAGCATCACCCCACCAACCACCGTGCTATCGCGTGCTTACTTGTCGCGTCGGGGTCGTCCATTTGAAAATTCGGGCGGCTTCGTTGAAACTAGGGATTTCCCAAACCAAGAAGAGTATTCTGCAGAGCACCAGGAGACGTCAGGAAGTGATTACTGCGTCTTGACCGTTGCTTGGATGTGCGTTTGGTCGTGCCGTCCTTCCTTTTCGTGCTCCACGCAGAGAGAGAATTTGACCCCTCTGTTTCGAGCAAAAAAATCTATTGATATCTGTGGATGTTCTTAAGCATGAGCAAGCCCGAAACCCTAATTTCCTGAGCTTTTTGACACCCTAAATTTATTGAGCAACATATTTCGCCTTAGCTAATAGAATTTAAATGAATTCAAGTGGTGCGATGAACAATAATTTAATAGTAGACTCATTCGACAATTTAATCGATTAAACAAAGATGAAAGTAATTGGAGTTTGAGATTTTTAATCCTTAAACTGTAATTTTGGGTGATTATGGTCTCTCTAACTCCACATTGTATTAGTTCTGAGTCATTATTCTAGCACGTGACTAAGAATTTAGAGATATTTTTGGGTTACTTCTTGATTGTGTTGCTGTAATTTCGCTGCCATGCAATTTAGTCACGTACAAGAATTGTGATCTGAATTCTTGGGTGATTTCAGCTTGAGGCTTGCTTGCATTACAAGTAAGATTACTGATTTAATATTAAATCTATTGTATGGATACCAATTTAGTCACAAACCTTTCAATTTTGTTAATATACCCATAAACCTTCACATAAAATTTCAATATTTTCCTTATGGCTAATTTTCTTCTAAAATTGCTAATGTGATATTTGAGTCAACGCCAATCGACCTACATGACAAGCTCACAATTAGAGAAGAACAAATTTACTCAACACGACTTCGTTTTTGAGTAATTTTATATATTCTCTCTTTTTTTTCTGATTACTATTCATTTTCTTGTTGATTTTTTTTTCCTTCAATCATTCTAATCCTCGCTGACCCCGGATGTCTTTGTCATAATTTTAAGTCACCATTCTTGCTCGTGACTTAGAATATGGAGATATCTTTGGATTACATCTAGATTATGTTATTGTAATTACATTGTCACGAAATTTAGTCACATACAAGAATGATGATGTGAATCTTTGGGTGACTTTAGCTTAAGACTTGCTTGCAAAAGGGAAAAATAAATCTTTCAACTTTGTCCATATATTCATAAATATCATACTTGAAATTACTAGCATGGCAGTCCAATCAATATCAGTGTTAGTCAACCTTATCAATCTAAGGTGAATAAATTTACTCACACGTGCTTTAGAATTTGGAGATTTTTTTGGGTTACTTCTAGATTATGTTGCTGTAATTTCATCATCCAACTTTTGTCATGTACAAGAATTATAATTTGAATTATTGGGTGACTTCAGCTTAAGACTTGCTAGCATTAAAGGGTGAATAAATTTACTCAACACGTGCTTTAGAATTTGGAGATTCTTTTGGGTTGCTTCTAGATTATGTTGCTGTAATTTCATCATCTAACTTTTGTCACGTACAAGAATTATAATTTGAATTCTTGGGTGACTTCAGCTTAAGACTTGCTAGCATTAAAGAGAAAATGATCAATCCAATCATAAATTTATTATAATGATGTCAATCCAATCATAAATTTATTATATTGATGTCAATTCAATTCTAAACATTTCAATTTTGTCAATATATTCATAAACCTTTACATGAAATTTCAATTTAGCCATTCCAACTAATTTTCACTTGAAATTGTTAAATGGCAATCCAATCAACGTCAATTGACCTACGTGGCAAGTTGACAATTTAAGGAGAATATTACTCAACGAAATATTGTTTTTTGGTAGTATTATGATTTTTTTTTTTTTTTTTTTCCCCTTTTAGATTACTGTTCATCTTCTCGTTGATTTTTTTTTCCTTCAATTATTTTATCCAGACTCACCCTGGTGTCTTCGTAATATTAGTCATCATTCTAGCACGTGACTTACAATTTGGAAATATCTTTGGATTACTTCTAGATTATGTTGTAGGAATTACATTGCCATGCAATGCAGTCATGTTCGAGAATTATGATGTGAAATTCTTGGGTAAATTCAGCTTAAGACTTGTTTGCATTAAAGGGAAAATAACCAATTCGATCCTAAATCTATTATAGAAATATCAATTTAGACATGAATATTTTAATTTTATCAATGTTGTCCTAATCTTTACATGAAATTCCAATATACTCATTTTCGGGTAATTTTTGCTTAAAATTACTAACGTGACCAGTTTAGTTATATTAGCTAACCTACATGGCAAGCTAGCAACCTAAGGAGGACAAATTTACTCAACCCGACGTCATTTTGAGTACTTTTAGGAAATTTTTTCTCTTTTTCTTTGCTTTCCTTTTCTTAGTGCTGCTTTGATTTTTTTTTTCCTTCAATTTTTCTAATCCTCACTCACCCAGAATGTCTGCGTCATATTAATTTTCAATCATGATTCTTGCACGTGACTAGGAATTTGGAGATATTTTTTGGATATTTCTAGATTATATTGTTGTAATTACATTGCCAAGCGATCTAGTTGTTCACAAGAATCATGATCTGAATTCTTAAGTGACTTCAGTTAAGACTTCCTTGCATTAATGGGAAAATAATCAATTCAATTCTAAACTTATTATATGAATGTTAATTTAGTTTTGAACATTTCGATTTTGTCAATATATTCATAAATCTTTGCATGAAATTCTTATATGGTTCTTTAATTTTCACTTGAAATTACAAACTAAACAGTCCAATTATTGTCAGCCAACCTACATGACAATCCAGTAATCGAAGGTGAACAAATTTATTCAACACGACATCATTTTTGAGTAGTTTTATTAATTTTCTTTTTTTTCTTTTCTTTTCTTTTTCCTGATTACTGTTGATCTTGTTCTTGATTTTTTCCTCGATTTTTCTTATCATCACTCACCCAAGATGTCTTCATCAGGCAACCTCATCGCCACACATTGCATCGTTTTTTTTTTTATCAAGGACAATGGCTCCGAGATCTCGGCCAAGCTCGACATTCTCGAGCTCTACCACTACATCAAGCTCAAGCCCTAGATCCGGAGGGCTCAACCTTGGTCACAGCATCAAGCTTGAGCCCCTAGATCTGGAGGGCTCGGGCTCGGACGTTGCATTGAGAGAATTACCTAAGCACAAGTAAGTACCCCCTAATTTTATGAGGTTTGGCACCCCAAATTTCTTAAGCAACAAGTTTCGCCCTAGCTAATAAAACCCAAATAAACCCAATTATTACAATTGATAAATCCAAATAGTAGACTCATCCGACGATCTAACTGCCTAAACAAAGATGAAAGTAATGTTGAAGTTTGAGATCTTTTATCCTTAAATTTTGTGTGATTATAGTCCTCCAATTCTGTATTAATTTTGAGTCATCATTCTTGCACACGATTTAGAATTTGGAGATATTTTGGGTTACTGCTAGATTCTTATGTCGATGTAATTACATTGCCATGCAATATAGTCACGTGCAAGAATTATGATCTGAATTCTTGGGTGACTTCAGCAGTCATGACTTGCTTGCATTAAATTGTGTTGTCTTCTTGGTTTTGCGACTTTCTGTGCAAGTTTACGATGCTCGAGTAGAGGGTTTTAAGAGCTGATGGCGATAGCCATGGTCACCGAAAATCTGGATTCGACAAGTACGGCGGCAGTGACCGAGCCAAGATTTTGAGTGGCGAGGCCAAATTTTTCACTATGATGCAGCTAATATCTCAGTTACTTTTTGTTGTTAACGTGTACCGAAAAAGAAAAGTCAACTCAATAAATGAGTTTAAATTACAGAAAAAAAAAATTCACTAAAATCGAAGTTGATTTGATGCATCGGTTTCTAAACTTTGAGTCCCTTTTCTTGAAAACCGGCAACTATGCTCTAATTTATTTTTCCTATAATGAATTATACATCAATTTACTTGATTTGGAAAGAAAAAATTCCGCCGAGATGACAAATTCAAAATAAAAAACTTGCCAAAAGATTACACAAAATGCTGAAATAAACAAAATAAATAAATATCTAGAATGAGCAGGTGTGAAACTTACAATCTAAAAGGAGTAACAAACGTACCTCGATTCATTCATGAGGGTTGAAGAATGAGTAAGTGTAATCTGTAAAAGTGAGAACAAAATAACAAGGAGACGATCAAGGTACTATCCTTTTCTTTCTCTTGTCCATTGCAAATTGCCTTTTGAATAACTGATTTTTTAAGTAGCCAGCTGGGATGTCGCCATGGGATTTGATGGTGATTTAATGGTCATGTCAGCGGTTTTTTCTTCTTCTTTTTTTAAGATAGGACCAGTATAAACATAAATTGAATTATACAATTAGGTTAAAGTTCGAAGACCTAAACATAATAAAATACAGCGCATCGTCGCTCCTCTGCAGAAAGTAACTTCGAATTACGCCCGTACTGACCTGAGCATAGAAGGATCCCTGAAAATTCAACACTAGGGAAAATCTCTTTGCCCGTGGCGACCAAGAGAGGTCAAGCGCAGCAGCTCCAAGGGTCGTCATGACTCGCGAGGACGATCAGCCCAGGATCTAAGATTAAGACGCGTGTGTTAACGATACAATCATAAAATCAAGTGAACAAGATTTCTAGAAGAATTTCTTTGGGCATGCGTGTCATCGGAAAAACGAGGGTTATTCATAAGACGGCTATTATACTCATGTGCTCGAAGCCACAAATGAAATGGGTGGTGTGGAACGATGACATGCGGGACCGAAAAAAAAGACGGGGGGAGAGGATATGCTTTTAAAACCAAAGCCACATGTAAGCAGAATATTCGAGCTCCCACGCGAATTATATTTTTATACAAAAAAACTCCAACCTAAAAGTTTATAACGATAGATGGAACGAGAAATATTTCAACACCCTATTTTGATCAATGGGGCTCAACTCACATTTAAAAAGGATGATATTGGCTCTAATATCATATTCAAAAGTCTAATAAAAAAACTTAAACCGATAAGTGAAAAAAAATCACATAAATATAAAAAGGCATTTAAGATTAAGATAATACTTCTTGGTTTCATCCTAGCTCTATTACGAAATTTTCATAACCAACTGATCTCCATTTTCATGATAACACTTAGTATGCGGTGGGTTAGAACGCATCTCGGGAGCATCGCACGGTGGAGTGTCAAGGAACGGCGGGGGCCCGTGGAAAGTGGTGGGGGCAGGTTTCGGGCACGAGAAGCGTGTGCACTTGGAATTGCACTGTCTATGTCGGGGGGCGGGGTCGATCGAAAAAGTGGGTCGGAAATGGATGGGCTTCTAGAAGGTCCTTTCTGAGCATGAAGCCCAGAATCGCCTCGGGCCCACCCGGCTCCCTTTTGTCAATGGCTCACCAACTCCCGTTGTAGGAATGTTCACTCCTTTCAAAATGTTTATTAATTCTTTCGTGATAACTAAGTGCACTATGTTTTTTGATAGAAGATAGTCAGCACGCACATTTCGACGAAAATTGACAAGAATGACTACATTAGAATTACGAGCCGCGATTTGAGATTGAGTTGATAAAATTGAAAAATTTATGACTAAATTAGTAGACTCCTATGTGCCCATAAAAGTGGGAAGTTTTCTCAAGCTGAAATGCATTACCACTCCACTTTCAACCATCTGTGATAGCTCTTTGGGGATAGAAGTAAGGAAGACATGCTTTAAATTTGGATCTGCGTCTAGGATCGATTGGACAATTTTTCTAAGTATCAAAACATTGCAAACATATTACTTAATTAGAGTGACTGACAAAATTCATTATGTTATCAGACGTGGTGTGGACTCCCAAATTATTATGCCGCATGATTCGACACAAAATATGTGTGAAAGTTGACAATTACGATATCATGGAAAAATTCCATCCATAAAGAATCCATATATGATATTTGATATTTAAGTGATCGCATTCTATGACATAGTATTCATTAGTAGTTGTATAGACAGACTAAACATTCTAATTTGGGAAAAATCCACTTCATTCGAGTTCATCGATTTGAAGATGGTTCAACTCTCTCTCGCCACAAAACCACCCTGGAAGTTGGAGAAAATTACCGGAGTGCCATCAAGAGAGAGATGTCAATCAACATGCTTCCAGGGGCCTCAAGTCGTCCCACCTCCCAGGACCCTTGGTCTTGAGTCATGCCCCAAGGGTCTCAAGTCCACCCCTAAGACCCCGAGAGGCAAAGACCCAATAATTTTCGAACACATTATGTGCAGACCAATGGTTAAAGCAACTCTTGTACACGTATACAACTTAGGAAGTTTCGATTATTAGAAGTAATCGTTTTCACAGATATGTCAATGGATCAGGAACTACACGAGCATGCGAAAGCGAACCCAAACCGGGAAAAACTACCAACAATGCTAGATCGGTTCGATGTACTTAATTTGAATCTCTCGAGTCGTATCTAGAAGCTCAATTCCCCTCGTTGGTTGGCGTTCTTATTCAAAGAGGGAGTTGGTAAAGTTAGCTGGGACCCTGGTTTAACGTGACGCTCGCCTCATGTTAACGACAACGTTTCAGTCAAATGGCTCAGTGCGTATGCTCGTGATCGGTTCCATATTTGCTTCTGCTGCTGAAAGCGAAGATATATCCAATGACCCGAACAGACCCTTGTCATCCATCGTTGGTTAGGTAAAGACTTGGTCACGATTCATTTTGATTGTACTTCCGCCATCAACCAGCACAGGTCGTATGGTACATGCATGTACTCTTTTTATATATAAAGTGATTTGTTAATGATTACGTTTCCTTATCCCAGAAGGAAGGTGTGGAGTATCTTTGAAGCTAGGAAGTTGGGTGCATGATTTTTCAGTTTCGCTAAGCTAGCTTTTCAATTTGTGTGTTCTACCATGCCTGTCTTCTTATGGGGAAAGAGGGTTATTTAGTTTGTACCATGTCCACTTATTGACAATTTCCCCAATCTCGGCAGCCACTAAACTTTGAAATTTGGAATTTAATTAAAAGGTTTTGCACTTCATTCTTGGCAATTCATTCTTGTTTTTGACTATCTAACGCAAATGGTAATAGACAGTCTAATTCAAAAGTTTAAAGGATTATGCTAACATAATGATTTTTTGGCTACTCTAAAAGGAACCATAAATTCTTGAAAAAGTAAATTTCACAACAATTCCCAATTTTTTGTTTTTTTTTTTGTTTTTTGCGGCCTAAAACAGGTGGTTATTTTTGCAAATGATTAAGGACAACGATATAAGCATTTCTCAAATTTAAATAATTAATTGAGTGGTTTAATATTCAGATTTGGCAAAGACTCATGTTGATGCGAGGGTTTGGATTGACCAAGACAAAAATGGAGACAAATTAGGGATCTGAAAAGATTGGCTCAAGTCCTTCAACTCATATGTCATATTAAGAAAGTCCAACCAAAATATTATGTTTATAAATGAAGATGTTGTCTCACCATTTAAATATTGTAATGACTTGTTATTCTAACAAGTTTTCACTTTTCATGGGTATTACATTTCCTTATAAGTACGGGCTATGATTTGTGATAGCAGGTCATGGTCATGTCATGTCGTTGTAAGGGTAAATTAGAAAATAAGTCAATCCGAATACGACACGATCATGCTGATCATATCAACCCGTGTGACACGAACATGATCTGAAAATTAACGTTGACCTGTGATGACCCACGTAACACAATCAAATAATGGATGGATTGATCGACACAAGAAATTAACTGATTAGCGTAAACTTGACACAATATCCTCGCGTTTTCAAAAGATACATTTACAAATTGTGATAATCTGACAACAAAATATCACCAAATCAAATTTAAACAATGTCAGTTGTAATTAATGAGATATCGTCAATTTAAATCATAACAGTGAATGAATGACGCGAAAAGAATGGGTTTTAGCTAATCATGTCAAAATTGGTCATATACATGTCAGATTAACACTAACCCGTTAACTTTAACTCGCTCATCTAGGCGGGTTGGACACAAATGTGTTGACACAAATTGACCGAGACACGATTAACCTCAACCCAAACATGCTAGTTTCCTGTCGTGTTCGAAACCCAAACATGCTAGTTTCCCCACGTGTTCGAATTGTGTTATCGCGTCGGATCAAAAATTGCCACCGTACTTCTAATAAACTATACCACTCATAATTATTGTGCCTTCACCGAGGCCCAACTACTATATATCGAAGGCCCGCCTGCATTGCTTGAACCCGCAAAGCTAATAGACTGAACTGAACTGAGGCCCGGCGAAAATGGCCCAACATTATAATTTATCATGTATAGAAATGGATTTTCATCTTCTCGAATCTATATATACTTACTCAATTCTAAGGTGGTATCACCTTAGACCGTATACATCTAAACGACTTCTGCATTCAACAGCCATCTTCAGTAGCTTAATGGTGCTGAATCTTTCGCTAGCCGTCGTCTATTGGACGATACTGACTCCTTGCAATCGAAATCTTAAATTCTCATAAAAGTTTGCCCGGCTCAAAGTCTCAGTTGATTTGTCACAACCTTTACTATCAAGATCTCTCACTTGTAGAGGGGAAATAAGTTTGGATTTGTTGGAAATATATTTGCAAGATTATGATTATTGATTCCGATTGCGACGATCCTGAGCTGATTGATTTAGTAAATAGGAAAGTCGTTATTCTTTGTATATTATTTCTTATTTTTCTTTCATTCTTATACTATAAATAGGAGCAATGTACTTGTACACAATACATGAACATACAAGGGAATTCTCCATTCTCCCTTTTATTTTGTGTCAGGATTGTTGTGAAATGCGAAAGATTGTCAAACTTCTTGTTTCCTACTGTACAAAGGTGGGGCATTTCCTTAAGACATTGTGACAGGAGGAGCAGCCGAGTTCGATCCTGAAGAGCGCAAAATATTACGGCCCCTGGTCAAGAGCCGAAGTTACTGAGCATGCTCCAGCTCGGTTAGCGTTTTACAGCGGCGAGATTCTCGGAAGAAGATGTCGAGGAAGCACCCGAAACGCGAGGAACGCTTGCTATTCCTTACGGCTTGTTAACTTGGGACCCGCCATGGTTGAATGCTTCAAGGGGCAAAACAGGGGATGGACAGGGAGGGACACAGGCGGAGGCTTTGGCCAGGAATATTAGAAAGGCCCTGACGTTCGATGTATCCATAGGTTACGTATCATCCTGAGACCCAGAAAGGCCCTATGTCTTTCTGGTCGGAGAGAAGGCCGCGTGTCCATGATTGATATAGTACTTAATTAAATCACGTACCATCAGTGACGGGAGACCCCAGTCAAGTTGCACAGAAAGTTCAATATTCAAATCAGGGACGGGAATCCGGACCACTTTTCGAGTTCTAGCTGTCTTCCTTGACTGAATAATAGGGGGAGATTGGTTTGAGTGGTGGGTCGATTCCTACCCCTAAACTTGATATCGGATTGGGCAGAATCAGAACCGGTCGACCAGATTTTGGAACTGAATCAGACCGGAATTAGTGATGTCTTCTCTTTTTTCTTTGTTTTTGTTTCTTCTATTCCCGAGAATGGGAATATCCCAACATTAAAAGGAAAATAAATATTTTATTAATTAGGATTTGCTTCAAAATAAAGAATAACAAAATAATAAATAAATCTCCATCAGTCCGGCAATCCGGCTCATTACGCGGAACCGGAACCACTAAGAACTAGTCTATTTAGTCCGGTTCTATTCGGCTTCCGATTAATGCACACCCCTGCTGAGAGAGGAACTTCCATTAGGTTAAAGATGAGCAACGGAAGCCAATTTTAGTCAGTGTCGTGGTGATGTCGCCTTGATCATGCATGCATCATCAGTGTATCTAGCCTTTTCAAAAGTGTCAAGATTTGAGTTAAAAAAGGATTAGAAGCCCAGAAAGTTCAAAAGAACATATTAAAAATTACAGATTGCCGTCATGAATGAGAGAGAGAGAGAGGGGGAGGGAGGAGGGTAAATAATCGATCGTGATCGGCTAATGTCAAAATCCATGTAAGAATCCGTTTGGCATTCGTTACATTAATTAACACTTTTTTTTTATTGACCTCCTCTCCTCTTATCTTTAATCCAAAGGATATCATTATAAATAATGATAAAATCTTGTTAACAAATATCATCTAGAGACACCTGTCGATAAGAAAAGTAGGTTTCAATTTTTAAAATATTGATGTTAAATTTCAATTTTTAAAATATTGATGACAGGCTTTTTATAAGATTACTAAATATATTAGATTCCATTACGTTTCCTTGATTAATCACTTAATATAAGGGCTTCCGGACATTTTTTTTAACAGGTGCCTTAATATCAATGGAGCTCACCCAAATTCTAGAAACAGCAATAATAGCCTATTTGGTGGCATCGTACTTGATGCAGACTATTATTGCACAATATAGACTATTATTACTCAATACATCAAATCGATTTCCCAATAAAGAAAAGTCAAGCATTCTATAACGCAAATTGCAACTCAAGAGTCAAAATAACCTTAATCTCAAGTTAATTCATAATTACGTTTATACTTCAATGAGGATAAGGTCGTCCAAATTCTAGAACATGGTAACTCACAAATCAAAACAACCTTAATTTTTTATATAAATGGAGAAGGGAAATTTTGTCCTCTACTGATGTTCATACTTTAACAATGATAAAGTCGTCCAAATTCTAGATCATGGCTAATCGAAAAGGCTGAATTTTCTCCATGTAAGAATTCATTGAGAGGCCTCAATTTTCCAATTGGTAAGATCCTTTTTCCAACTTTCTGTGCCATGAGCTAACTAATGCATTGCAGCCTCGTGCACACCTCTCTCTTTCTGCGTGTGTTATGCATGCTTGGAGTAACGCGTCGTTTCGATCCATGCAACGAAAGCCGCCTTCAAAAGATGCAAGAGAACAATATCTCCACGTCCAACTTTTTGACCTCACTACGGCAAAAAGTTCAGCACGTAAAAGAAGAATAAAGAAAGCCCCCAGGGCGGTAACGACCGCCAGTTCTCCTGGATTCCATTCTCCCCAGATCTTCTTGACCACCCCCCTCCCTTTCTCCTGTCTCTTTCTTGCCACCACATGGAAATAGAAAAACTCACTCTGCCTAACTCTCATCGAAGAGCTCCAAACGAAATAAATAATCATGCTTAAGTGTGACGGAATCTTGTAGGCGACCGTACACGCGTCGCGCCAAGAAAGGCTAATTCCTTGGGATTTATAGGATATGCTGAGTGGAATTATTGCAGCAAATCGTTAGTTGAGAATAGCCCTCGACCCCATTTGTCGTCGAAAGCCCTTTCGTCAATTTTTATAGGCTTCATCGACACTGCATTCCGGTTGCCATTGCCAGATTTAGCTGTGCTCGCCTCCTTGCAAAAATTTAACGAGGTTCTTTAACGAATGAAATATCTTCATCACTGTATCACGTGATATATAAACATCGCGAAGGGGAGTCCCAGAAGGCTCGAACACGACCTGCGACAGTAAATTTACTCTCCTCCCTTGACAATGCTGCAGATCAGACCGATGCTTTGCGATCTGCAAAAAGTGCCGCCCGGCGAAGGCCACATTCCAAAGGTTTTGCAACATCGTCACCGTCGTCTCGTCAATAATTCCAACAGAACAAATAAAAAATAAAAAAATGGCAGCGTCACAGGAGATTTAATCTGGTCCGAGAGAAGGCCGCGTGTCCATGACTGATATAATACTTAATTAGATCACGTATCATCAGTGACGGGAGACACTAGTCAAGTTGCATAGAAAGTTCAACATTCAAATTAAGGACAGGATTCCGGACCACTTTGTCGAGTTCTAGCTGTCTTATTTGGCTAAATAATAGGAGGTCATCTGTTTTAGTGTTGGGTCAATTCCTATCCTAAAGCCTGAAATCAAATCGGATAGGGTCAGTTCCTAGTTTGTGGAACAAAAAAAGGTCCACAGGATTCTAGAACCGGACCGGACCGAGTGATTTCTTCTTCTTTTTTTCATCTTTCCTTTTTTTTTTTTTTTTTTTGATTTCTTCTATTCCCTACAAATGGGATTTCCCCAACATTAAAAGAAGAAAAAATTGTTAATTAGGATTTGCTTCATAATAAAAAATAGAAATTTTTTTTAAAAAGTCTTGTTCAATCCAGCGATCCGGCTCATTATGTGGAACTAGGAACCAATCCATCTATTTGGGTTTGGTTTTGTTCTATTTTCGATTTGAGCCGGGATGCACTAGGGTATTGGTTCCAAGGTGGGTGGGTTCTAGAACTAGAACCCGGAACGTACCTTCTAATAACCGATCTTAAGTTTTTAGACCCCGGAACCTACCCTATTTTTCCAATTTGGGTCTAGGTCTACCCGAGAAATTTTTTTTTTTGGTTCCCTTTTTTGGTTCATTATTTACAGCAAAATTATATGAAGTTATGAGTAACAAAACAATTCAAAATAAAAAAAAAATAAAAATAAAAATAAAAATCCTAATCCACCAAAAACAACAATTCATAAGATGAAGATGTAGTCATGTACAATTATAAATGATAAAAATTTCAAACTCGTAATATAAAAGATAAATTATAAAACTCCATTCCCCATTCATCCATAAAAATTTAGGGGAAGAGAAAAGACTAGCAAAGACTTTTCAAGATGGAAAAGGACGAAAGAGTGCTGAAGTTAGAATTTAGAGGGAAAAAAATTAGGATTTTGGCTTTTTAGCTTAAATATAGTTCCGAAACTGGTTCTGAAATAAGGCAGCCCGATTTGGTTCCCAGGTGAACATTCACTCAGAACTTATTCCCAGAGCTGTTAAAACTAGTTCTAACAATTTGGAAGCTATCTCAGGACCAGTTGCCGAACCTTTTTTTTAGCGGTCTAGTGCGGTTCCTGGGTATAACCAGTTTGGTTACACAAATTAAGGATAGGATACGGGACCATTGTTGATATGATAGTTAATTAGATCACGTATCATAAGTGACGGGAGACTCTAGTCAAGTTGCACAAAAAGTTTAGTATTCAAATTAAGGATAGGATACGGGACCACTCTATTGAGTTCTACTTATCTCCTATCTCCCACTTTATCGAGTTTTACCTATCTCTCTTGACTAAATAATAGAAGGTGATTGGTTTTAGTGTTAGGTCAATTTCTACCCCGAAACCTGAAATTAAATCGGACAAATTTGGTTTCAGTGCATGGGACTAGAAAATGATCCACCCAATTCTGGAACTGAATCGGACTAGAATTGGTGATTTATTCTTCTTCTTGTTTTTTTTATTTCTTCTACTCCCTACAAGTGGGAGTTTCCCAACATTAAAAGAAAAAAATAATTTGTTAATTAGGGTTTGCTTTAGAATAAAAAAAAAAATCTTAGAAAAAAATCTAAGAAATCTTGTTTAGTCTAGGCAATCTGGCTCATTATGTGGAACTAGGAAACACTCGAAATCAGTTTGTATGGGTCCGATTTTGTTTGACTTTCGATTTGAACTAGAACTAGGGATGAGCATGGTTCGAGGGTCAAGTCCGGAACCTAAGAATCAGACTGGTGGACATTAAAGATTATAATTCACTATAATCGTTCAATTAATAATATACACGGAATCTGGTAGACTCTCAAATCGAACTTGAAACTTGTGACAAAATAGGTTCCAGATTTTAGGGTATGTAAAGTAGGTTCTATGTTTCAAAAAATAAGGAACCTAATCCTATGAGTAAGTTCGAGGTAGATCTTGTACAAAATTTAGAACCGCTCACCCCTAACTGGGACCAATGCACACCCTACTGAAAAAGAAATTTTCACTAGATTAAAGAGGACAATAGGAGCCAATGTGAGTCCATGTTATAGTGATGTTGCCTTGATTATGCATGCATCATCAGTGTATCTAACCTTCCTAAAAGTGTCAAGATTTGAGTTTGAAAAGGATCATAAGGCCAGAAAGTTCAAAAGAACATATTGAATAATACATATTTTTGTTATATGAGAAGGAGAGGGGGAGAGAGAGAGGTTTTTTTAATTGACCTCTTCCCCTCTTTTCTTTAATCCAAAGGAGGTCACTGTATATAATCATAAAATATTATTAGCAAATATCATCTGGAGACACCTGTCGATAAGAAAAGTAAGTTTCGATTTTCAAAATACCGATGACAATGAATTTTTAATAAGAATGCTAAATATAGTAGTTTTCATTACGTTTCCTTGATTAATCACTTAATATAAGTACTTCCAGACATTATTTTTTTGACAAATTCCTTAATGTCAATGGAGCCTATTTGGTGTTGTAGCATTTGATGCAGACATCTAATCCCTTTTCCAATAAAGAAAAGTCAAGCATTCTATAACATAGATTGTAACTCACTAGTCAAAACAACCTCAATTCTCGATTTAATTCATACTGACGTTTATACGTTTATACTTCAACGAGGACAAGATCATCCAAATTCTAAAACATGGTAACTCATGAATCAAAACAACCATAATTTTTGGGTTTAAATCATATAGATGGAGAACGAAAAAATTAATTCTCTGCTGATGTTCATACTTTAACAAGAATAAGGTCGTCCAAACTTTAGAACACTGTAACTCACGAGTCAAAATACTCCCAATATCCGGGTTGATTCGTACAACCCGAGATGGGAAAAGTTTTCACCCTACCGATATTTATACCGAGGTCGTCCAAATTCTGGAACACGGCCAATCGAGAAGATTAGAAATTCAAGCCCTATGAATTTTCTCCACGTAGGAATTCATTGGGAGGCCTCGGTTTTCCAATTGGTTTTTCCAACTTTTTGTGCTATGAACTTTGGGCAAACGAATGCATTGCAGCCTCGTGTGTCCTTCCCTCCCTTTTTCCAACTTTTTGTGCTATGAACTTTGGACTAACGAGTGCATTGCAGCCTTGTGCTATGAACTTTGGACTAACGAATGCATTGCAGCCTTGTGTGTCCCTCCCTCCCTCCCTCCCTCCCTCCCTCTCTCTCTCTCTCTGCCTGTGACATGCATGCTTGTACTAACTCTTCGTTTCGATTCATGCAACGAAAGTCGCCTTCAAAAGATGCAAAAGAAAATATCTCCACGTCCAACTTTTGACCTCATTAGGGCAAAAGCTTCAGCACAAACGAGAAGAATAAAAAAGCCCCCCTGGCCGGTAACAACCACCAGCAGTTCTCTTGGATTCCACCCTCCCCAGATCTTCTTCTGGACCACCACCACCTTTCTCCTGTCTCTTTCTTGCCACCACATAGAAATATAAAAAACCACTTTGCCTAACTCTCATCGAAGAGCTCCAAACGAATTAAATATTATGTTATAGCGAAACGGAATCTTATAGACGATCGTACACGCGTCGTGCCGAGGGAGGTTAATTCCATGTGGATTATAAGATATGTTGAGCAGAATTATTGTAGCAAACCGTTAGTTAATGATAGACCCCATTAGAACCAGCCGGTCGGGCATAGGGGCGGGCGTGGAGCATTGATGCACGAGGTGAATCCCTCGATACAGGGAAACTTAGGATTGAGATCGTCAGGAGAGGTCCATCATGCAATAATGTCTTAACCCGTGGATTGGAAAATTAGGGAACTAGGTCATGTCATGTCTCAAATTCTTTTAACATCAACGACTTCAACTTCAATTGACTCAACGTTTCGTGTGATTCACAAAGGTTGTGTTTACATCAAAAATTGACCAACTTTTGACCATAATCGACAATTTGGTCAATTATGGATAGGAACATCGATAAGAAAAATGACGATCGATTTCTGGATACCAATGACCAAGTGTTGCTATTGATATGAGGTGGTGATTGGTTTACAATTGACTCCAATGTTGGTGAGTAGTGGCTATATCTATAACTGAGTGTTATTATGCAATGACAATTGGTGGTGATTGGTAGACACTTGTGTCACAGGTCGATTAATCTAATGTGCATTACTTGCTCACACTCACAAGAATCTTAGAGAAAACTATAGAGAAAGAAGCTTTGGATTGTATTTCACTTGTGAGATACATATAAATGAGGGAATGAGACCCTTATATATACAAGTACAAGATTAACTTAGATCTTTTCTTGATATGACAATGGAGATTACATCTCCCCATTTACCCTACTATATGCATATATAATAACAGTATATAGTTAGCATATCGTCCGCTCCCAAGATTATTCTTAAATACTCAAGAAAACCCTAAGACTCGAGAGATAGTCGAGGGTCACTCATTCATGGATCGGTCACGGTATCATATAGGAATATTCTAAATTGTGTCACTTCCTTGGACTATGACAATTGACTCTAATGTGGTGAGTAATAGTTGTATTGATGGCCAAGTATTGCTGTTGATATGCGGTGGTGATTGGTTGACGATTGACTCCAATATTAGCAAGTAGCAGCTATATCGATGTCAAGTGTTATTATGTAATGATAATTGGTTACAATTATTTGATAAATATGAATACCGGTGACTAAGTTTGGCTATCGATAATGGTTTAACCACTTGATTAATATTCAAGATAAGTATTGAAGACAGTTGGAAATTGCTTTAGATAAGGACTGGGTGTGAGTTATGAAGTCTGAGATTGCGGTAAGGAAGTTACTTTTGAAGATTCAACTAAGGGTTTTGCTAGTATAATAGTCTTTAAGTTACTGTTAGAGTTGTGTATTGTAAATTCTATTGAAGAAAATTCTCTAATTGATTTTGAAGATTGACAAAACTTTTCTTAATTTTCTTTTGAATCTGACGGTAATTTTTTTCCAAATGGAAACTTATGTGCATTATTGGACGTTACTCATCATATTCAAGCACGTAGTAAAAATCTTATTCTTAATATTCAATCTCAATAGAACAAGGATATTGATCCGACTTTGAATCATTGTGCTAATGGCTAGAAGATTGGTGCAGATTCCTTGCCTTATATCTATTGATTGTCCGAATGGAAAATATTGAATGCAATTGTACTTATTTAAAATATCTTAATCTATCAACAGAACAATCAATTGAAGACGAAATGTTTTCCAAAGGAAGAACACAACTTATGGAAACCCTATCTACTATATGGGTGACAAATCTTTTGAGGAACTTTATTTTCGGCAATCCAGAAGCGATCAAATTTTCATCAACATTTAAGTCCGATAGGTTGATTGGATGAATGACCCTTGATGCTTGAGTCCGATGGTTAGCTTAGACAATGAGGAGTATTAAGGAAGTTATAAAGCTAAAGGATATCAAGAGAATATTCAACAAAGTCGTATCCACAACCCATTCGTCTTTCATGAGCCATACATTGTAATCTTTTAGAGGTTGTGAGTGTGAGATTAAATAATATTCCATATGAGTTTGAGTAGTGAATATTCAGTCCTTATAACTTCTTATTGATTTACCATGGTGAAATCTAGTCGATAGACTGTCGGTGTGGAAAAGTAGACTTAAGCTTGTTAAAGTCGAACCACTATAAACATGTTATGTGTAATTTTTGTATCCCTTAAACTCTTATTTTTATTTTGTTATGGATTGTTGCACATTTGTAAGATTTGAACACTGCACAATTTATCACCAAGCATTGTCCTATCGCAATATAATCTTAATTTCCGCATTGTTACCTATTCACGCTCCTTTAGCCCTAACAAATTCTTAAAGAGATGAACTTCACAATAATTTCAAATTATTTGTTATCTTTTTTAGTTCAAAACAGATTATTATTCTAACAATATATTAAAAACAGTCACCTGAGCATTTCTCTTCAAGTAGTAACTATACATAAATGAGGTTTTTTTTTTTTTTTTTTTTTTTTTTTTTTTTTTTTTTTTTATCTTTTTGTCGAATTTCATAAGGGAGTTATGAAGCCAAAGATCATAGCAAGGAAGTTACCCCGAAAGATTTAAATAATAAGCGGTTATCGATTAGGTTATGTTTTAAAAACCCAAAGTGATTCATGTAAAGATCTATCTATCAATCAATTAAAAAAATTCAATGTCTCCGTAAATTTATATTTATATTTATTTTTCTGCAATTCAAATACCTATCCACTATCGTTCCTTAGCCGTATTTCCACATTTCTCGTCATCGATTATATTCCCACGTATATCTTAATTGTAGTTTTTATATCTTCGTTATCGATTAAATTTCGACATTATATCCTTCTTATTGCACTTTGTCCTCGACTAAATTCCAGCAAAGCATTTTGTACTTTTTCCTTGATTAAATTCCGACGAAGAACATTTGTTCCTTCTATATCACTAGGACTCTTCTTGTTCCGAATTGTCATAGAACTTGTCGCCTTTTAATGAAAATCGAAGGACCAATTTCGGTGAAAAATATTTCGTGGATTGAGATACTTTTCATTGAAACGGGCCAAAATTATTATAAATATGCTGTATCATCTGTCAATAGCCCGTGGCCCGAACCTCAAGCGTTCCGTCCGCTTATAACCTCATTATAAGTAACCCTCAAACCGTAACTCCTCATCCCAGCTCGAGCTTTCCAACACGGAGACGCACCCGACAAAGAAGATGTTCCTGTTCCTGAAACATCTATCAAGAACCGTCCACGAAGAGCAGCAGATCGAGAATGAATACAACCGCCTCGCGTCCTCGTTCAAGACGATCCCGAACGGGGATCGACGCCGGATCGGAGAGCCCCGCCACGAGAACGACGACGGGCGAGAGGCCTGCGTTTCCTTCACGGTGTGGAGGAAGTCGCTCCTCACCGACTGCAATGGCTTCACGGTCATCGACTCGCGCGGGGATATAGTCTACCGAGTCGACAGCTATGGCGGGCGCCCGCGGGAGGTCGTCCTCATGGACCGCGCCGGCAAATCCGTCCTCACACTGCGCCGTCTCAAGGTAGGGTAGCGTAGGGGACATGGTTTTCTGCGCATGCTGATGACGTTCGGTAAGATAGCAAGTGCGTAGACGACTCATTCATCTTCTCTTGGGACGTGAATTGCAGAAACTCCTTGCGAGGCTGGACGACTGGCTGGTCTACGAAGGCGAGGCAGGCGACGACGATGGGCCCTCTTACAAGTCCGGCAAACGATCAAGAAAGAAGCCCATCTGCTGCGTGAGGAGGCGGGTCGGCGTCCTACGCGCCGCTTCCGGTGCGATCGCGTACGTGTGCCGCGCCACGCCGGCCAAGGCGCGGGAGTATGTCATCGAGGGGTCATATGCGAACCGGTCGTGTAAAGTGCTCGAGGCGTCGTCGCGGGACGTGGTGGCGGAGATCAAGAGGAAGGAGGCCAGCCTCGGCGGGGGGTCGTTCGGGACGGAGGTGTTTGTGCTGGTGGTGAGGCCGGGGTTCGACTGCAGTTTCGCCATGGCTCTCGTTCTGCTGCTGGATCAAATGTTTTCCTAGGGATGAAGAATGAGAGAACGAAGGGCAAGAGAGAAGTCGCAAAATGGCCCTCTTGTTCTGGCAATTGTGGGATCAAAATCAAGTCGATTGTCCTAAAAAATTAGAGGAGAAGAAGAAGAAGAAGCGGCAGCAAAAAAGAGAGGAGAGACTATGGAGAACAGAGTAAAATGGAGATGCGGGGTATCGATCCCCGTACCTCTCGCATGCTAAGCGAGCGCTCTACCATCTGAGCTACATCCCCTTGTTGTTACTGTTCCAAAAACATAATATTCAAAAATATTTGTCTGACCACGTTCCAAAGATTCGTTCGAACTCCCTATGAAACTCTGGATCTGGCGTTGATGCGAGAGAGAGAAGCCGAAAACTCTTCTAAAAGAATGAATTGGAGAAGAGCAGAGCAGAAAGTGCATCTTTTCTTCTGATTTGACACGTTTGTGACTTTTCTCCTAGGATTCGCTGGTCTACGCATCGCAAGATTCGACCAAATTTAGCCGACGTGAGGGGGGAATACTCACGTTTTTTGCACTGATTAAGCTGTCAAGCGTCAACTATCAGTTACCCAAAGACGGCACCCATGATGCTCTGTATCCTTATCATGTGGCGTTCCTTGAATCAGCGTCGTTTACACTTAATAGTAATGAATAAAAGCGATTGCAAATTAGCGCCGTTGAAATAGAAATTGAAGCAGCAATCCGTCACAGAGGAGCTGGTGGGTAGAGAAGAGTAAGAATTCAACTGCCGCTTGAAATGCTTTACATAGGGCGGCAAACAATTCCTCTCAGTATGCTAAACTTGTTTTGCGAAACCTAATAATTGTTACAAGTTACAACATTACCCGCTTCCGCATCCTAGAGGGGGAGCATCTTCTGTTTCGACTGTTTCCCAGTTTCGACAATACATTATGTACAAAATCTGTCCGTTCCCCCCAATCTTCAAACAGTAAATACAGTTCAAATTGGACCTTATGGGAGTGTAGAGGGCGTCAGTGTAGACCATCCCTGCCTCTGCTCCAATGCAACGGTATGGAGGTTTTGGGCTTCTGATGGCTGTCGCAAGCCTTATCAAAAACCCGTGCCGCTGGTGGCAACATGCTCGATTGCTTTGAGATGCTACTCACGGAATGTCTAGTTTCAGCAACAAAGTCCCTGACTGATCTGCTTGGTGATGATCTGCTCGATCTCGGGGTAGACCAACTCATTGGAGGTTTAGTAAAGCAGATGTCCATGTTGGAGAGCTTAGGCTTCTTCGTTGATAGTATTTGGTCCAAATTATTGGTGACATCTTTGGTCTCTGATTTTGGTGTCACAAGGTCCTCACAATTTTTGCTCGACTTCAACTTCCGAGGCTTGAGTGCCTTCTGTAGAGGCTTTCTTGACCAGTTCAGTGAAGACCTCCCAGCTTCTTTGCTTGCAATACCACACAAGGTTCGTGCAGCAGCTAAAAGACTTGGGCAACGGCTCTCTGTCATGTAATGGAAACAAATTTCGGGAATAAATCCAGGAGAATAACATCTAATAAAGGTGAACAACATCAGTATATGTCTATTAGACAACTCTAAACACTGCTCTCTATGAGGAGTCCTTGAAGATATGAAAAAGCACGCAATCCTCATCACATGCCACATGACACTAGGGAAAACAAAACAACCTCAAGGAGCCGCACAGATGAATTAGACCCTCTGGCTTTAAAATTTTCAGAAGTCAAAGCCTTGAGATCTCTTCAATTCCAAACTTTGAAAATGTGCATAAGACTCCATGTTAACAAAACGGCAGTTTTCTTTTTCTTCTTTTCTTCTCATTTTTGCTTGGCTTGCAAAGGAGTTTCTTCATTTATAGAATAATTTTCCAACTGGTAATGGTGGTCCACTACTCTGGTTAAATGAGGTCCCCGCTATTAATGAGAGAGTGGCCATTGAAATCAACATAACTCAATCATTCTATTGCTTACAGGGTCAAGTTATGCATTATACAAAATTCTGGCAACGGTTTCTAGATGTTTTAGTTCCACCCATCACCCCAAGAGATGGCATATGTTGGTTAATTCACTGTCTTCCTCTTTTATTAACAAAAAAGTCAACATAGCCTATCTAACATCAAATATTGCATTGAGGGTATAATTCTTCATTGCCTACTTAAAATATAGAAGTTCTATGTTCAACATATTATCCTGCAATATATGACATAATTCGGGTATATCAGTTACAATATTCTTATTCTAGACCTGTCATCCCCAGATAACAAAAGGACAACATAGCCTGTCTAGAGTCAGATAATCATAAGTGACCATCTAAAATCCAAATATTGCATTGAGGTTATAATTCTTTAGTGCCTACTTAATATATAGAAATTCTATGTTTAACATATTATCCTGCAATATACGACATAGTTCGTGCATATCAGTTACAATTTTCTTATTCTAGACCTGTCATCCCCAGATACACAAAACCACATGTTAGCAAACAAACCAAGAAGAAGATGCTGGATTTCCTTAATAATGCAATTGGTAACTGAATCGTACCATGAGTCTCATTCTCCGTCTCAACTCCACATGGTGCTGCTCCATTTAATCAAACAAAGGCTGTTAGAAGGAGCAAAAGGACAAACATATAAAATCCATAGAATCTGAACAATGCCAGAATGTCTTACCCAGAGTTGGGTTGGAGGGAAAAGAGCAAGTTGCAGAAGAAGATGACGACCAGTCCCATGGCGGAATGCCAACACATTTTTGAGAAGTAATTTTACTTCCCAAAACCCCTGCTTTTCTTTTTACAGAGGGAACCAGGCTCTCGTTATAGGTGATAGAGTCCAAGTCTGTGTAACAATCAGCTGAATTTGCAGCCAAAATCACAGGACTCGCTACCCTTACCCATCTGCCCTGGCAAGTACTCCTACTAATGGACAATTTAGCGGCATCAGAATTATTCCGAGAATGTCCAGTAAAGGCATGTGACCATGGAAAAGGCGGCAAGCAACCTCGGCGAACTATTTGCTTGCCTGAACGTAGATCAGACATGCTCTTTGAAGATAAAGCAGGTTTTGCAGCATCCAGGAGCAAGGAGTCCAAATCTTTAGGTGGAGGAAGTGACAATTTCTCCCATAGGTCTTTCGGACTATAAAGTGGCAAATCAAGAGGATCCACAGAGGTCTCTGGCTTCCCACAGAGGCCCTGGTTGTTATGAACAGAATTAGAACAAAAAAATAGGTAATTGGTCAGCTCCCACCATATCAACCCAAATTATAAGATGTCCAAGAGGACAGCAGATCCATCACACATCAGGCTACTTATGTTTGTTCGAGCAGAAATATGCCACCAATTTTATAGCTAGACTTATGTGATCAATATCAAAAGCATGAACAATCAGTGGTCAAGTTACTTATGCAAAGGTCCACATGCTTAGAGATCAAAGATTGGCCCAACTATGTGCACTCTCCCTCGGAAAATTCAAAATGAAAGCTTGAAAAATCCTCTTTTTCTTATAAATACTCCTCCAAACTTACCTCATTGGATGAAGAGGGGTCAACCGAGTACATGTCCCTGTAATCACCCTCGGCACCACTTTCTGCAAGGGATGTGGAGCTTAACACAGAGGATATTTTCTTGTCTTCGCAAATGTCCACCTCAGCAAGATTTTGGGATTGGCCTCGTCTCAGGGGCTCAAGCACAGAGCATGCCTTTCTAACTGATTGAGTTAATTTATCATCCGCATTAGCTGATTTCTTCCCTTTCTCTTTGCCTAAACTAGGGCATTTGCATGTACCCCCAAGGATGTCGATCAATGACAGGTCATCCACAAGCTTTGTAATATCACGATTATCTGACTTCAGACCATAGAACCCTGTCATTAATAGGATGTCCACGTTAAATCAATTTATTACCTCTTAAAACATCACGTTTCAGACCCTGTAAGTGATAGAACCAACATAAAACAAAGGACAGGTGAACAGCAAACCAAGCTACTATTTTGTGCCACAATAATGCTAACACTTATTATATGCCACTTGAAAAGCCAAACAGCAGCATGGTAGACAGGAGGAATAGCTCATCCATAGGTTCTTTCACTCCTTTTTTCCTTTTGAAGTTGAGTCACTCTACTGTTTAATTATTTCTGGTTTTCAATTTTGGACAAAAGGGAATTATAATAACCAACAATGAGAACACATCAATCCTATTGCCGTACATCACATGAGAACTATTTCAGAGTGCTCCTGCCCAAACATCAAGTAGCGCAATATTGAAAGAACTAGCCTCAGAGAAAAAGCCAGCCACATGAAAATTTTAGATAATCCAGGTTTTCTCCAATAGAATTAGGATCAATAGCGAAGGACATGCAGTTTTAGAGTCCGCAAGGACTGAAACCACATTACAACTACAGCAGAATGCTTTTACCCAAAACACCTCAGTCGAGAGAAGCCAGCCAACTGAAAAACTTAGCAAAACAATGCATTCTGCTGTAGTATTAGGATATATGATTAAAGAGATGCAGATTGAGAGTCCTTAAGGATTTAGGCCCTTAAAGATCTTTGAAGCATCTGAAATTCTTTAGAGGGAGAAAGAAGAAGCATTCACCATGGCCCAAGTGATAGGATTTGGGAATATCAGACCTAAATCAGTAATATTAGCAAAAAAAGCTATTCATAAAGGATAAAGTAAATAGACTCTGTGATAGTAGATGATGATATTTGCTTTCCAAAGGAAACAGCTGAGATATAACTCCTATAAACAGCAAAGATGCTTATAAATTCAGTCAATACATCCTGTGCATCTGTGACTTCAGAGTATGTCACACCTGAAAGGTAAAAACTATGATGTGTGCATGGATACTGGTTGATCCATAGAATGGACAAGGGGATCATAGTAGATATTCATTTCCAATAAAGTACAACAACACATTTTATCTACCTCTCTTTCTGGCGATTGAAAAAAAAACCCTTAATTCACAATATATGATTTTCGGGAACACATCATATCTTCTTAACAAGCTCATATCCAGAGCAACACCTTTTACAATGACAGTACCAACATACGGAAAAGTTCCACAACCAGAGTTGGCATGCTTTATTTTAAACTATTAAGAACTATAAAGATTCAAAAAAACAATCAAGCACCTATGTCTGAAACTGCCATGCCTATGAACATGCAATTGCTCATAACTCTGTTCTCTGCTTCCACTCTCTTCTTGCAGTGAAAGCCAAGAGTCAGGTTTCATGCTTAAGCAGGCTTGCAGACAATGATAAAGTTATCAACAATACTACAAGAGGATAAGAGTCAATTAAAATACTTCAGCTGTAGGCAATGTAGTAATCTCGCTCCTATTCTCCAAAATCTTGATAAATGCTTTGCACCTCACAGTGCCAGTATATTCAGTTTTTCCGTAGGAACATTTCTAAACTTAAAATGATTAAGCCTTGCTCTACCATTGATCTGCAATATCAGAAACAAAGCACCAGAAATTGCATGAGCCATTGAGTGTATCATGGAGCTGAGTCCAAGTAAACGCCTGAAGTTGCAGCATGTTCACACACTCAGATGCAGAGTTATTTTATGGTCCAGAAACAGAAATCTTTTGCTGTCAGCACTTTGCATTATATAGGCAAAGAACATTGCCACTGACAAGATAATTTTATCATAGAGCATTCATGTCACTTTGCGTCAAACATGACATCTTTAGAAAAGTTCTCTCTAAACAAAAATGCGCATTTTTCCTCAACATTAACAGAAGAAAAGAAACTGAAAATCAATCTAAAGATTTCGAAATGGGTAAAATTACGTTAAAATGTAGAATAGCTGTACCTAGAAAATTGCTTCCTCCCGGAGAGACCGTGGAACTTGAAGAACAAGGCCTCATCATGAAAGCATCATATCTATTCTTCACAGGGGCTTTGCCATTTCTTCTATCACCCCGTTTATTGCCAATAGTCCTCGATTTCCCCGAATGACTTTTCTCTGTGGAGTGGTGCAACAGCACATAAAAGTTGAAATATAATCAACACTAGCTCGAAACCAAAAAATATAGACTTGTACTAACTATCAGAGCAATGACAGCACAAACCTTCAATAAGGTCATACTAAACCGTTACTCAAACAACCTTCCAGGCATGACAGATTCCATGACAATGCCATATGCTAATAGAAAACACTCAAATAAAAGGAAATGGCAGAACCTAAAACAGAAAGAAATTCTCTGATTTCGTGGAAAATATGGTTTCCTTTGACTTGAACTCAAGGTGTGGGATATGCATCTCCTGCTAAATTAATGAACTAGCATATAGCTAGAAGGCTGTAAAAATAAGGTAAAAATTCATATTCAGACCATCCAGACAGTATGCTTTATTGAAAGAAGAAATCCTTTAATCAACAATAAAAAATGCCTCATGAATACCTCCGCCAAGGGAATCTAAGTTAAACGCTCACAGCTAACACTTTCAAATTGCATCAGACATACACCCATATTATTGATAAAGTCAACCTTCTGACATCTATTTACTATCCGAAGTTGAAGTCTTAGCCATTGAATAGAGCATTAGCAGCTGAAAAGACTGGATTAAATCATGACCAACAGAAGTTTCAATTTAGACGGCAAAAGTACAACTATATTGAGACATTCCACTTGCTACAAGTTAAAAGTTAACTTATTGGAGCATATATATGTGTTAATGGCAACTCATACTTGTACTTTAGACTTTTGAAATTATCAACAATTACCTAAAGAGCCATTTCTTGTCAAGGATTTGTCTGTGAGTCCCTTAACTTCATCAGCTAAAATAATTGCTGAAGCATCTTCCACTTGAGTGCTTCGTGCTCTCTTGGAGCATGTATTACTGCTCCTTGGAACTTTCCCTGCTTTCCAAGGCAATCGACCATCTTCAGAACCAGGGCTACGAACAAAATTCACATCAGTCCTGGGACGATCTTGAGATACATCTTTACTATGCAAATCTGGCAGTAGATGATTATGCCTATGATTTTCAGCTTCTGTACTTCTATGCTGGGAAGGCATGTCCAAAGCATTTGCAGGAGTTGCCACATCTGCAAAGATAATGATAGAACAAGATAACCCTTCAATGAGAACCAATAAGGGGAAGCAACTCAATTTCACAGAAAAAGTTCGAGGTATATTTGCTCTGTATTTCTCACTCAGACCATTCAAATGATAATGAAGGCCAGACTTACAATTACCAACCAGAAAGATGACAATAAGAGACCACAAAAAGCTGAAATCTCCATTTTTCGTAAAGGAATAATACCCAGTCTAATTACAAGCAAGGAAAGGAAAAGATCCCCCCTGGGGATGGAAATGACTATGACCAAAGGCAAGCGATCCAGCAGAAAGTCAACTCACTCAACATAAGGATCTTTTCCACCAACACTTATCTTTTTACAGTTAGAATAGCTACCAGTGAGTAAACTTCCCATACTAGCATCAGTTAGTAAAGCGCCTTAAGTAATCTAAGGTACATGAACTCCAAGCAGAACCGCCCTTTTGCCTTCACATAGACTGAAAACTCATCCAATCTCCCCAAAGAAAGCACAAACGAGGAAATCAAACCGCATGAATCCCAAAATTTTGCACATAACTGACAAAGCCAAATACGAAAAGAAAGTAACCCATGCCTCTAGCTTCGAAACTCTCTAGACTACTCCAACCCCTCTCTCCAGCTACACAATCTCGAACCAAATCATACGAAACAATTCGCGGGATCAAAACCGCTAGACCGAAAGAAAGAAACCGAGCCCCGAAAAGAGACACTCGCCTTTCTTGTCATCGATCGCGCTGCACGGCCTGATCACGGGGATCCCAACCACGCGGTCCGAATCGCCCCCGCCGCGAGGCTCGACCTTCTTGACCGCCACAACGCCCCCACCAACGCCAGCTCTACCGACGAACCCATCCGACCCCATGAGCTTAGACACCGCAGCCGCCGCAACGTCAACCGGATAAGGCAGCTCCACCGCGTCCATCACCGCCCTCCGGAAACCCTAGCACCATAGATCCGCACGGCGATCCAACCAGCGGGAGAGGCTCGGCTCGGCTCGGCCCGGTCACAGGACGGACGGCGACGGAAGCATCGGCGAGCGGGAAATCCGGCGGGAGAGCGGCGACGGCCGGGCGGCGGCGGAGGTCGGGCGGCGAATCGGGTGCATCCTCTTTTGCGGCGAAGGGGGGGGAAAGAGACGACGGGAGCGAGGGAGGGATGGTTTTCTAGGGCACGAAATTGGGGGAAAATGGGAGGTATTTATAGTTTTCGGGAAAAGGGAGATGAGCCGCGGGCCGGTGCGTGGGGAAGGGGGCGTTCCGGTGCGGAAGTGGCGCAGGGTAATCGGGTGCGCCCGCCGCCGTGTGCCGTCGATGCGGCGTGGCCGGTGCGCCTTTTTGGAAGGATCTGGCGTGGCGTTATCCACTAATGGGAATGGTCCGGCCCGCGTAAGCACGCGCGCAAGCAAATGAACTGAATTTTTTGCTTTTTGCCCTTTTTTTCTTTTTAAGTTTTTTTTTTATTAATCTATTCTGGTTCTAATTGTTCTCCGGCCTAATTTATATACATACATATAAAAATATATATAGAGAGAGAAAGGGGGGTGTCATTGGATGATGCATGCTGATGAGATGATGTGGCCCTTTCACATCTTTTAAATGACATTATTTTTCCCAAGCAAACTCTTTTTTTTTCTCTATTTATTTGGACAAATACCACAAAAAAATCCAAATTATACTCACTATAACACCTTAAACTTTGTTGTGTCACCAAAAATCCTTAATTGCCCATCGTGATACAAATATTCTCAATTTTTTTTGTGTCCCAAAAAAACCCAAACTTATACATGTATAGCATATATATACTATATTTGAGTTCTATTTAAGATATATTTATTACACTAATATAAATTCAAATTTTTTAGTGACACGAAAAAAATTCCAAGGTATTTATGTCACAATAGGCAAATTTGAAGTTTCTTGTAATACCAAAAAAAAAAAAATGATATTTATGTTATGGTGAGCATAGTTTGGAGATTTTTGTGGTAACTCAATTTATTTCAATTATTTATTTTCACCAAACCATAAAATAGTACTTTTTAATTTGATTAATATATAGTCCTAGATCTTTTGTTAATTTGCCAATGCAATCCTTTCAGTCAAACACTGGTCTCCTACACATTATGGCTAACATTAGGGTGAATAATTTTTGCAATTTTTAAAAATGAATTCCCATTTTTTTTTGTTTACTTTTACTTTTCCTTTTTCTTTTTGCACTTTCTGATTCATCATCCCATGTATAGGGGTTGCCCAGGCTTAGACAAAGGTCGACTAGGGTCATCGACCCTAGATGAGAGCCAGGCCCCTCGTCGATGGTTTGGATGAGGGTCATAAAGCGCTTACCGACCCCAATGTCAACTTCAACAGTCTAAGCAGCATGGAATGGCTCTTTGCCCCTTGCCGTCTCATGTCGCCGCCGATCCTCAGTATTGCACTTACTAGAGCAAAGTGTATTGAGCATCGTTACTAGAAATCATAGTCAAATTGAGTAGAGTGTTAGGGTTGAAGAGGGGGCTCAAAACTAGACACGTGGAAGAAGGTTGTGGAGCACGAGCGATGGTTGATGGAATTCCAAAAGATTGTAGAGAGACATGACAACTATGGATGTAGAACTCACTTAATGGTGAGCAAGGGTTGTCAACCATTGCTAAGTGCCAGCGACTAGTGCTAGCCCATTTGGGAAGATGAATGGTGGAAAAAAAAAAAAAAAGACAAGACAAATTAAAATAGAAAAAAAATTAGAGAATATATAAAAATTTGTAAAGATCATTCATGATAGTGATGATTGTGCTACATAAAATAGCTGGCAACCTTGTTAGTGATTTTCGATAAAAATTGGACAAAATGATTGCATTAAAAATTTGTGAAAGAGTTTAAAATTAATTAAAATTGATCAAATAAAAAGTTTAAGACTGAATTGAGAATCATAAAATATATTTAAAAAATTTGGACGAAAATTTTACCACGCTTCGTTTGAATCCATTCATTGATAAAGTCCAGTCATTCTCCGGTATTTTGTCCATGCTGCTGAGTTTAATTGTAATTGGTCTAGTGGCAGGCTTGTAAGGCTTACTCCTAGCTCCTAGGATCTTTGAGATCCCTCGGTTCGAAGCTTAATTATCATAAAAATACCTAGTCGTTCTATTTATCCCAATGATTTTATCACGAAGCTTAAAACGGTAGTAATTAAGAAAAAGACTTGGAATAAGAACCCGCGCATCACGTTAACAAAATTAAAAGAAAAAATTAGGAACAAGTGTACCGAAAATTATAAATTTGTCACGAAAATGTAAATAAATCCTAAAATTAATGTCATTATGTTAACTCCCGTGGTTTTTTTTTTTAATACTTTCTCTTTCCTATTTGGTGATGACATACTTCAAACATAAATCATAGAGTTAAAATGACATCATTTTAATTCAAATTTGATTTTAATATGAATTTTGTTTAAATTAAATTAAAAGATATATATATATATTTTATCTTTAAAGAGTGGAGGTTTGAAATGAAAGTGACAAGAGCTTGAGCTCCACTCAATCACCGGAAAGGATTGACGAGGGTGGGGGATGGCCAATGAGGGTCATGGGTCCCTGCCTCTCACCAAATGTAGGCGAGGGGGCCCTTCTTGATAATGATGTTGTCTAATTTCAAATCATAATTATATATTAATCAAAACGACATTGTTTTAGTCATGTTATCATCACACAAGATTAAAAACTAATAAAAAAAAGTTCACGTTAGCATGTTCTATTAGCCAAGTTTATGAAATTAATGTAGTACCTTATATAAATTTTAAATCGATGTTGTATCAATATGACAAATTTTACGATTTAATTGTACCTTTATAAGTTTTAGAATTGAATTCCAGGTGGCTCATGCTTTTCCCAAAGAACTAAACAGGCGGTGGTGATCCGGAGAAAGGGAAGGCAGTGAGGAAAGTGAGTGTGATCAATGAGGTAGCTGCGAGAGTAATGGAGTTGAACGAGTATTTACCACAATAACTTATTTTCCCATTTGATAAAATTGAAAATAAATATAGAAAATCTAAACTTGGAATTTTAAGTGTTGAAAGCAGAAATAAAGTTGTTTGATAATTACTGAAAATTGATTACTGATCACTATTAATGTTTTACTGCACATAGAAATTGTGATAATTATTGGCATGTTTAGAAATATAATTGGCAATATCCTCATCGCCATCAATTACTTTTTCTATCTAATGAACTAAGTAATCTCTTCCTTACCTAATTCAATAAATAGAAGTTTTAAGTTATTGTTAGCGATGGTTTTCAAACAAACATAATCTCATTAAGTGCTATTTAAAAAAAAAAGAATTCCTAGAAATAAGCAACAAAATTTGTAAGACAGATTGATAAGCAAAGTTCACCAACAGAAGAGAGATAAATTGATAATTAAAACATACAAAAACACCAATCATCGATATCCAACTTTATATAAACATAACATATAAAGCAATTGCAAAATAACGGCCCGATAATTAAAATGAGCTTCATGAGGTGGAGGCAAAGAAGTATAATATTTCACGGCAAGAAACAAAATATTTGTCATACAAAGTGCAGAAAAATTCAAAATTAACACCCCCGCCGCCTCTGGAAAAAAAGAAAGGAAAGAAGAAAGTCCCAAAAAATCATGCTAAACCTCAAAATAAACTGCCTGCGAAAAATTCAATTTTCCAAATATAAAAAAAAAGGACTGCGAAATATCAATTCAATTCAATTCAAGCCCCAAGGGCTGCACAAAAACAGAAATTAATTGGTAATTACCCCTAAACCAAATCGCACAAAAAAGCCACAAGATGTCGCGGCGGTGTTCGTTGTTGGCAAATTATTGTGTATCACATGAATTGCTCGCCTAATTTCTCTTTTGTAAGAGGAGTTATGCTTGCATAAATAAGTAGCTCCATGTAGTAGTTGTGTGAATAAGACTAATATTAGACCCATTTTTGTTGTTAATTATTTATCTTATGATTTTATTTATTATAGTTAGCCCTGTTGATCCTTAATTTTTCGATTAGTAAAAAAGTTAATGTATTTATTTATTATAAATGCTTAATATTTCAATATAAATTATGAGGATTACGTTATTTTCTAATGTATTAATATAAAATTCGAAATTGTATAAGATATTGGGAGATTACAAAATAAATTTAAGTGGAAACATGGTTGATCCTGAAACTGAACCGGAAAAACAAGGTCGGTCAGGTATAGGATCCAATATAAATAGAATCGAGTACATGATCTAGAAAAAGGAGAACCTGTTATATTAGGGTTGGCTACTAGACTTTACCCATTCTGGACTTTATCACCCCTATTGACGAGAGTGGGGGATGGCCAATGAGGGTCGTGGGCCCCCACCTCTCACCAAATGTAGGCGAGATCTTTGTTGTCTAATTTCAAATCATAAATATATATGGATCAAAACGATATTATTTTAGCCATGTTATTGTCACACAAAGTATAGAAGTATAGGGGTTGCATGGAAACACTCTTTTTTTTGTTCCAGAAAAATTAAAAAAAAAAAAAAAAGTATTGCGTTCCGAGGAAGCAGTTTTGAACAAAAGAACGCGTTTAGTAAGTGTAAAAAAAACCGTTTTTGGAATAAAAAAAGAACAGAAACACGTTTGGTAATTGCAGTTAATTTTTGTTTCTAGAATAGAAAAAGAACAAACACGCGTTTGGTAAGGGCGCGTTTGTTTGTGTTTACGTTTAAGAATTGTTCCAGGGAATGTAAATAGAAAAAGTATTTGCCTAGAACAATTTTTGAACAAAAAGACGAGTTTGGTAAACTTGTTCCGGGAATAAAAAATAAACAGAAACATGTTTGGTAAATTTGGATAATTTTTTTATTTCTTTTATTTTTTTCTATTTTTTTCTTATTTTTCCTTTTTTTTTTTTTTCTTTCATTTTTTTTCTTTTGGCCGGTCGCCGGCCAAGGCCTTGGCCGGCGACCGGCCGGCGAGGGTCGGCCTCGCCTTGATCCGGCGAGGCCGAGCTCGCCCTGGGTGGCGAGGCGCGGCCTCGCCGGCCACCGCCGAGGCGAGCCGAGGCTCGCCGGCCGCCGGGCGAGCTCGGCCTCGCCGAATTTGGGCGAGATCGAGCCGGGGGCCGGCGCGAGGTCGGCCTCGCCGGGGCCGGCGAGCCTCGCCGTGGGCCGGGCAAGGCCGCCGGCCCTCGTCGGGCCGGTCGCCGGCCATGGCCGAGGCCGCGACCGGCCAAAAGAAAAAAGAACAAGAAAATAATAGAAAAAAGAAAAATAAAACAAAAGTGTTTCTCAAAATTGTTTCGAAACAAGAAACACAAAATTTGTGTTTCTTGTTTTCTTTCTTTTTGTTCTCAAAAGAACAAAAAACAAACGCACCCAAACGCTGCTGCTCCGTTTTTTGTTTTGTTAAATGAACAAAAAAAAAAAGTGTTTAAAAACAAAAAAAAAAAGAATACAAACAAAACAACCAAAAATTTCTGTTTTAATTTTTTTCAAAAAAAGCTTTTCTTTAATAAAGTTTAAACTTGATATTGAATTCTCATTCTTATGAAATGCTCATTAATTTTATTTTGTTCATGGTTAGTGAAGACAAACATTTTGAACATGATCATATGGCATATTTCGTAGAAAATTTTGTAAGTAAAGTTTGTAGGTACTTTTTTTTTTTTTTTTATAACATATAAACTTGATATTGATTTCTCATTCTCATTAAATGCTTATCAATTTAATTTTGAAAATGGTGAGTGAAGAAAAATATTTTCAACATGGTCATATGTGCATACTTAAACGAAAATTTTATACATCTCAACATGAACCCTCCCATACATGACATCACACTAATGAAGTAATATAGTTCATTGTTCAACTTCATCACAGTGAATACTTAAAAATAATATTACAAAAGTCAACAAATCTCATGCATATTGTGATCCCTTGCCATTTTATTTGCAATACTTATCCTAAGCATGTTTATCCCAGATGACTGCTCATCCGATGTATCATCTGCAACTTCCACTCCTATAGGTCCAAATGGATACTCCGGATCTCCATATATGGAAAAATTTATGTCCATCTTATCTTGATCACGAATGTAATTATAAAGAGCACAACATGCAATTATAACAAATGCTTGCTTCGAATTATAAATGGAGGCATATGTCTCAAAATAGTGAAGCGATTCTTTAATACCCCAAATGATCTCTCAATTACATTTCTTAGTGAAGAGTGCTTATAGTTGAATAACTCTTTTACTGTTCTTGGCCGTCTCCCACTCCCTCTATATTCGCTGAGATGATACCATTCCCTTCTAAAAGGAGTTAAAAATCCCGGAAGTGCTGCTTAACCAGAATCTGCCACGTAGTATTTCCCTACAACATGATATATATAAATTTGTTATGATATTAAACCATAATATAATCACAAATGTCAATATAAACAAAGTAAATACCGGGTGGTGGTCGGGGAAATTGCAATTGAGGAGTTTTGAGTGCTCCCGAAAGCACTCGACAATCATTGGCAGATCCTTCCCATCCAGCATACACGAAAGTAAATTTCATATTAAATGAGCAAACACACAACATGTTTTGTGTGGTAGTCCCTCTCCTGCCTTTAAATCGAACCTGCTGAGATACCGGGATAATAGCATTTATATGGGTGCCATCCAGAGCACCTATGCAGTCATGTCAATTTATTACCAATCTAAGATTATATAAGATTATGAACTACATGTATTTGATGGTATAAAGTCGATATAGAAATCATACCTTGAAATAGCACTTATGACTATGATCCATAAGAATTTCTTGTGGGATGACATCAAAGGACGGTGGTTTGATTATCTCTTTTGAAAGTTTGATAATTGCTTTCAACACTTTGCTGAAATACTTGCTGATCGTTTATCCAGAATGTTGAAATCTCTCACATAAATTTCTATTTGAGCTACCATGTCAAACCAAAGATAAGAATATCCCAATTTGTTCGTCTATTCTAATATATTGACTATCTTTTAACTAACATCTTACTCTCATCAAATCACATAAATTCAGAAAAACATGTCTCTCCATCCTGAAGGCTTTATATATCCTATCTGAATGTCCAGTAAGAATATCCCTTATCCATTCGGATCCTAATAATTTGCTGTCCCTAATAGGTTCTATTGTATGCATGGACGCGTCAATCGCAACTGTGCACAACCACGCTAGCAATATGCTAAGATCATCCTCATCCAAGAATTGTTGAACTTGTTCTACCTCTTCACTACATATACTATCTGATCCCTCTTCCATAGTACCTATACCATCACAAAAATATAAAAACATCAATATGGATTTTGAAAATATATCCAATAATAATTAATAACATAAGTCATAGTCTCAATAGAAGATGCCATTACATATAAGTACAAAGAGTCTCAACACTTAAAACGACATATTAATAGATAACATAAGTTATACAATCTCTACATTACCCCACTCAATTCATAAATCTACTAAAGATGATAAAGAAGTACATTTCTCCTTTCAGGTGTGGATTTAATGAAAGCCACCCTCCATGAGGCACTATCGAATGCTTGATCCACTGCTTTATTGTAAAGATCTTGGTCTATCTCAGGCATAGTAAGCAGAATATCCATCACAACAGCTACGGAGAAAGGATCCACAGGAGATGGCATAACCCCAGAGGTCGTAGAGCCACTACCAGATTGACTGGACTTAACTTTCAAAAAGTCTTGTATAGCTTTGCAAGTGCCATCAATACTGTTTTGGGTACTCCTCCTTCTCCTCTTAGTATTTGGAGTCCTATCCAATTTGTGCTTTCCACGAGTTGAAGTTGCAGTATCTTCTGGTGTAAAGACTCTCTCATCAGTGTGGTGATCACCGAAGTCATCGGTATGACCACCACCAACATCACCATAGTCATTGCCATCACTGTTGTCACCATATGCATTGTAACCACTGTTGTCACCACCTACACTGCCATCACCATTGTCGTCTTCCTCCGACACCGTCACATCTTGAGCATTTCCAATGCCATATTCCCCAGTAGCATATGTACCACCAAATATAATACATAGCTTGGGATACTGGGAAAATCCATCATTCCTGAATTTTGCCCACTCTACATTCTCCTACAATTTTGACAATAATGACATTTGAGGTATATAATCATACATTTTAAAATTTATATACATAATGACATCAAAATGACCAAAAAGTTAAAAAAATATACCTTGATGTGAGATTCCCATATGCTTGGATCATCGACAGCAACTCTTTTATTGACATTATCCTAATCGAATCCAGACTGAGACATCAGTTTTTGAAAACTGCTATACTGTTTTCTCAGTTTGTTTACCTTGTTCCTCAGCTGGACCATGCTATATTGGCATCCTGTTTGTCTAACGAATTCAGTCTGTATATTCCTCCACCCCGCTTTGTTGAAAGTAGAAGAGGTCCGATTTCCCTTTTTGACCTCATCCACCAACAAACCAATAAATATGTGGGTTACAGACTCGCTTCACTTTGTATTGAATGTCTGTCTCTTAGATGCCATTTAATCTTTGATCGGTTGAGCAACATATGAGTTATGAGTTAAATCAATAACATAATACTATATATGCCAAACACAAAATCATTCTCAGGAGATGCAAGCCAAGAAGACTATATAATGACAAAAATGAAAATTGTTGAACTAACTTGTGTAAAACTAATCATAAGTTGCATTTTGAGCTATAAGAAGTACATAGTAATGCTACATATAGAATGCAACCATGAAATTCAGCCAACACAAGGCAGCATTACCCTTGGTTATTACCTTCTTACGATGCCGCACAACCACGCTGCGCCCCGACTTCGGCTGGTTCTCCCCCTTGGTGGTGAAATCGTCGTTGAACGCTCTCGCCACGTGCTTCACCAGCCTGTCCATTCCACATCACCATGAGCAACAAAACAACAATCGAAGGAAACCCCAATCCAATCGATGAACTGAAATTCCCCCCCCCCCTTCCAAAACTGAATCAAGCAACAACACAACATCACTCGAAGCCCCTGCGAAATCAAAGGATCCACCTGTTGAATGGATCGATCGAGCATCGGTCCGTGCTCCTCGAGCGAGTTGGCAAAGCTGCTCTGCCGCTTGAGCAGGTCGCAACTCTGCCAGCTCGAGTAGCTCGCTCGAGTTGGGCGTAGCCGCCCGCCGCTCGAGCAGTCGCAACTCGCTGCCCGGCTCGAGTAGCTCGCTCGAGCAGTTCGCTCGAGTTGGCAGAGCTGCTCTGCCGCTCGAGCAGCTCGAGCTCGGCAGAGTAGCCGTCGCCCAAATCTGCCGCAGATCTGAGCGATCGACGCTCGCTTGGGCCTCATTTTGCTCGCTTGAGTTGGTAGAGAGGCTGCTCTGCCGCTCGCTTGGGCCTCATTCTGCTCGCTCGAGTTGGTAGAGAGGCTGCTCTGCCGCTCGAGCGACCAGAGTTGCTTTGCTGAGCGACCACAGTAGCTCGAGCTCGGCAGAGCAGCTCGAGCAAGCAGCCGTCGCCCAGATCTACCGCAGATCTGGGTGAGCAACGCTCGCTTGAGGCTCGAGCGAGCGTCCTTGCCGTCGGCGAAGGTGGGTCAGATTTGGGAGGGGTGGTTCTCGCCGAAGCCCTCGTCGATCGGAGAAGGAGGAGCACCAGAAACATACCTGGATTCAGAAGCTTCAGCCGGTGAGTCGGTGGAGTGAGGAGTCGACGGAGAGTTAGCCGAGTGGGAGGCGCCGGAGAGAAGAGAGAGAGACTTTGGAAAAGGGGGAGCACGAACGAAGGAGAAGGGCACGAATGAACCTAGAACGAAAGAGAAGGGAACCACGAATGAACAAAGGAGAAGTGAGAGCACGAACGAACAAAGGAGAAGTGTTCTGGTTTTGTTTTTTGTTCTTTTTGGCCTTGAAGAAGTGTTTCTGGATTCCAGAAGTAACTTCTTTTTGTTCCAATTTTGTTCCGAGAACAAAAAGATAAAAAAATTATTTAGAAACAGAAACAAAAACAAAGAGTGTTTCCATGCAGGCCCATAAAGTTTTATGGCAAGAAACAGAATATTTGTAGTACAAAGTGCAGAAAAATTCAAAATTAACACCCCCGCCGCCTCTGGAAAAAAGAAAGGAAAGAAGGAAGTTCCTAAAAATCATGCTAAACCGCGAAATAAACCGCCTGCGTAAAATTCAATTTTCCAAATATTTAAAAAGGACTGCAAACTGTCAATTCAATTCAATTCAATTCAATCCCCAAGGGCCGCACGGAAAACAGAAATTAATTCGTAATTACCCCAAAGCCAAACCGCACGAAAAAGTCCCGAGATGCCGCGACGCGAATTCCCCTCTCGAATGCGCTCGGAATTCGAGCGATGATCGGAGCGGCGACCAACCAGATCCCGCCGCCGCCGCCGCCGCCGCAGCCGCAGCAAGCCGCGCCCGCCGCCGCCGCGATCCGGTTCCCCGACTCCGTCTACAACGCGCTCAGGGTGGGCGCCGTCTTCCAGCGGCTGTCGAAGCACCTCGCCACCATCGGCAAGGGCTCCGGCCTGTCGGCATCTTGCGGTACTTCCATGGAGTTCCTGAACTCGTGCCTCTGCCTCGCCAGGTACCGTCCCCCAGTGTCGCCACTCCCCCGTGCGTGTCGGCGCGGGCGTCTACTAGCGTCTAGAGCTTGTGAGCCTGTTCAAGCTGCGAACTTTCTGTCGAATCCTTTCTCGAACGGATGTTTTCGCAGCAATCATGCGTACTTCCGGCCCTTTGTAGTGTGTCTGTCGTGATTGTGGTGGATATTAGTATCGCCGTTTCGTGGATTGCTTGTTTCGCATTGCTCTGTCGTCCTCCCCCTTTTCGCCCCCCTTTTGTCTTTCTGTATTTGTATTTTCCTCTTGGCTCATTGGTTTCAGTGGTTTCGAGATTCAGAGGCATTGACTATGCGGTCGCGAACAATGAGGTTCTGCCCAAAGCTCACGAATTGCCTGTCTTATTGAAAAGGGTAAGTCTGGTGACGAACTGCGGTTGCGATGACTTTCGTTTCCGCCTTCTTCTTGCAACTTCCTTTTCTCGCTGTGTTGATTGATTGATTGCTCCATCAGAACAGCATGTGAATGGGTCGCTTTTGCTGAACTGTAGCTTGATTAGCATTTTGAATATGTACTTGCTCGTGAGGCGGGGACTTAAGCTTTGTTCTTTTGCACACACTCACGCACCCGCCTGCCTGCCTGCGCTTGCTTTTTGCAATTTGTGTTTTGTGGTCGTGTCTATTTAAGTCTTCGATTCAAGAGTGTCGTGTTAGGATGATGATTGAATTAGTCGAGGGAATTGAGTGCATGTCTTTATAGGTTTTGATCATGCTTGGTGCAACTTGTATTGATTCCATGCCATGATCGCCAATTCTCTGTTCTGTTGCTATGCATGCTGCCAGCGAGATTGCACCCTCATTTTGCAGATTGATTAACTAACAACAGTTAAAACATATTTCTTCTCTGGATGAGATTTATAGAACCTTGTGAGGCGTAGTGCAAATAAGTACTATTTCTTTTACTTAAGTCCCAGATTACCATAACTACCAGAAGGGTGCACCCCATGCAAGAGGAAAAGGTGTTTTCTATATCGGATACTATCATGTGGCAATGACACGTGTTGAAGAAAGTAAAGCATACACTAGAGTGCTGAAACTAGAATGCCAAATTGGATGGAAGTCCTGTTACAGGACATTGTAATTGGCTTGTTTAGCCTGGTCAGCTTTGCAAACAAGTGAAATACTTTCTCTATGCGAGAGAGAGTTTTACCCATTTTGGATACGGCTCTCTCTCTCTCTCTCTCTCTCTCTCTCTCTCTCTCTCAAGCGTGATGTTGTGAAACGTACTTAATATAATGTCTCATTAATTGATACCAGATATTTTAAGATTAAGTGTCTGTTCATACAATCTGCTGATGATTCATGCTTCCACCAACAAGACTGACATTGCTATGAAACAATAATTCTACATAGAATGTGGACATAAGAAAGACCTACATTGATCATTAAAGGGGAATTGATAAGAGAAGAATGGTTTGAACATTTTCTGTTGACATTCTTGATTGACTAAGTTGTCTGCATTCACATTTTTATGTGCTCATCCTTTTAGAGTATTACCCTTGTGCTGTTTCGTGTCCCAACAACAGGGCTGGCTGTTTGCCTGTTTACTGAAGAGCAATTTGTGGCTCCTATATTCCGTTTCATACATAAATTTTGGTTATTAAGATGATTTTCTCATCAAAGTTGACGTATATGCAGCTTACTTTTCTTTGAGGAATTTTCATGTTTCTAGCGGCTTTGATACGAGTATGCTGCACCCTGTGTGAATGGCTTCTTTTTCAACTTGTGGCATATTGGCTTTCATTCGCATAAAAATGTTGGATATAACTAGCAACATTATTATGGGAATATTATCTCCTCTTAAGAATGAGAATTGCAGAATTAGTTCGTTTTGACTACATTTATAGTAAACCATGGCTTCCTTAAGAGTAAAACAAGAAAAAAATTAAAGCTGGACCAAGAAAGAAGTCAGAAACGCCATTCTCTCGATTTTGATTTTTGGCTTTTGAGTTTTAAAGTGCTTGCTTTTTGGTTCTGTGACTGTGACTATCTGTTGGTGTCTGATGCCATGTTATCTTATCAAAGACTAATCCAATCTTCTTTTGTGTTATCTAGCTCTGCCTTCTTAAAGATGATAGTTTCTATCTTTCAGTTATAATGGTTCTGATGATCTCTGTTAAGGTAATTAACTTGATTTGACCTTGAATATCCTTAATTTCATGTTTCACAGCCAAATTTGTGGCTTTCATGAGTAATTTTCTTAATCTGACTGGAGTCTATCTCTATTTGTTTAACATTGTAGAATGCATGCAAATATAAATGGTTTTCAGAGAAGGATTGTCAAGAGCTCCTTGCCCTTGTTGATGAAGTAGGCTTTTTTCTGTTCTTTAACCATTTACTGTTATAATTGTAATTCTGGGCCGTTGATTTTGCTAGCATTTGCTGTTATAGATTGGGAAAAACTTTCAAAGTCCAAGAGATGCTGCCGTTGGAAGTACTGCCTCTTTTTCCCGAGTTTCAAGTATATTTGCAAGGTAAAGTCTTTAATGTTCATGTGATTTTCCACGTTTTTCAATTTCAATATGTTTTGAGTCCTACAGGGGGGTATTTGTTACATAAGGAGCCGCACTCATCATACAGTGTTTTGTTCCTCTGTCATACTTAATTTGTTGGTCAGATAGTACAGTTGATTGAATAGCTTTTATTATTCCTGGAGAAGAGCTAAGTTCAACCTGGTAGCGATGGGCTGTTTACTTGGAATTATCTTCATGGATCTAGGTGTCCCCTAGTTGGTCAGTGATAAGTGCAATTTCTATTTTAAAACTTGAACGATGTTTCAAGTTCTATGCATTAGATGCTCAGTTGAAGAACAGTATGAATACATTTGCTTTTCCATTGTAAATTTATTGAAGATGGTTCTTTGTTGGGATTGGGATAAATTAACTATCAGTTGCCGCTGAGATGTTCAGCTTGATCTTAATTTGCTTACCACTGATCATTGAGGGCATTGCTTCCTTATTTTCCTATCTTTATCTTGTATTATCACAGATTCTATCCACAGCTGAAGATGGGCTACGATCTTATTTCGCTGGAAGTAGAGGTAGTGTTTTTAGCATTTTTCTACTATGATTATTGTTGAGGGCCACCATCTGTATAAATTTGCTTTTCTGGTTGGTTTGCAGCCTGGATATGCAGCACTGGTCAATGATTTTCACATATCTAAGAGCATGGTGCACTCTCCAGAAGAGAAAATAGTGGGTAACCTTTGAATCTACCATTACAGTTTTGTAAACTTAATATAGCATATTCAGACAATTTGACAATGATTTTTGCTATGCATTGAGAAGCAACTTAAATATGCTGGCATGAGGTCTTTCCTAAAAGTGAGATGGATGACTGAGCATTGGTTGCTGCAAGTGTCTTAGAATATAAAAAAATATCATGATAATCTGTTGCATGCAGGACTCTTGACTCTTCTTGAAGGGGGGAAAGCTGTTTTTCTGATTCTGTTTGAAACTTTTTTTAGAAAATGAGAGAGTGGATATTTTTCTGTTCAGAAAGACTGAAATGAGAGACTAAATAGGAAAAAGAATGTAGAGGTAGGGTTAGGATTCAAGTTTTTCCTGTGTCCTGATGGGGATTTTCTATTTGGTGCCTGAATTCTTGATATTGACGTCTCTTCCATTATATGAACCAATGAGATTTGTACTTCTTTTTGCTAGCAGTATGAGATTTATAGTCTTCATCCACAAGTAGTCCTGATCTTTTCATTTTTTTTTCTTATCTTGACATAGCAATTCTGTATGATTCAGATATTTGCACTCTATCCAGAGTCATTGGAATTTCGATGCTATAAAGATCTTTTTCATCTGCTTCCTTCCATTTGCATGTACAATTTATTGAGAGATTTTAATTTTTTCATTTGGTTTTGGTGTATGCATACATAATTGCCTACATATGTGTTTCCAGCCGTGTGGATGATTCTTGTGCTGTGGGCTTGTAATGTTTAAATAGTACAACCTGCTTCCTCTTTCTCATCAAGTTTTTTTAACAGAGATCTTGAGATAAGAATGACAGAAATTTTGCTGCCATATTGTCTTTCTTGCAGAGGTTATTTGTAGCACATACAGATAACATAGAGACATCTGCATGTATCGTAACTCCTCCAGAAGTAAGGTGTGACTTTTCCTGATTCAGTTAAATTCCTAAATGTGATTTGTTTGAGTTATTCTAATTTCCTTATCTTCTTTGTTCAATTTTGTAGCTTTCTACTAAATGGAAAAGGAGTAGAGAGAAGGACCAATACTTTCGTGGTTCGTGTCTTTCTGAATGCTTTAGATGAACTCAATGTATTAGTGAGGCAGTAAAATCAGATAAAGAATTATCTGGTTTCTCTTTTCCTTTTATCCGCAAGTGTTATAATTTATTTTCTTGGATGCTGTTAGGATACTGGACCTCAGATGCCTACTAATGTCACTCAAATGCTTAAATATGGCACAAACCTTCTCCAAGCTGTTGGCCAGTTCAATGGTATGCTTGAATAAATATTTTCCCCCTCGCTCTTTTTGTGTTTGTTTTCTCAGAGAGAGCCTTGCCAAGTGACTTGTTTAATTTTTGAAAAGGTCATTACATGATAATCATTGCCTTTATGAGTGTGGCGTCGCCACCTGATTCATCAACACTATTAGATTATGTTCCAGCAACCATTGCTGCAACAGATTCAGGTGCGTTGTTTAAGAGGAAAGTTTGGTTGATGCAATTTGCTTAGCAGTTGCTGCATATTCTCATTGTTCCATTGCCTAAGAGAATTTTTTTTTTTTTTTGTGCTCTTCTCCATATTTCAGACTCCGACATAGTAGAGGTGGCATCTCGTATAAGTCTCAATTGTCCCATAAGGTTTGCCTGATCTATTGTCAACATTGTTACTATGTTATTTTCAGTTCTTTTTTAGTTACCGTTGCTTGGTCTATGCTTGGGCTAGTCGTGCAGTAAGTTTGAAGTACATAGAGAAACATGTTTGGTTAAGAATTAGGATTCTGAAAGGATGAGTCAACGTGTATCTAATTTGACCTAAGTCTTGGACTTTTAGGATGATTTATATGAAAATAAAAGGTGTAGACCCACAATTCTTTGAAAATTTTCTTTAGAAGGGGATATATATATATATATTTTTTTTTCAGATGCTTTGTTAGATGTTGGTACCACGGGTCATTAGTTGTTGCTTCCTTAGTTATAGCATGTTTAATAGATAACAACTACTCATTTGATTGATATGATATGGGCTGCTTGTGGGAAAGTGAACTTAGGTGAAAGACATGACTCTGAAGACTAGTAATTATTATGTTTAGACAGTTGATGTAGAATTCTTCCTGCTTATTAGATAATTATTCTATATCACCTACTGCGAGAGTTACTTATGGATTGCTAGGTACTTGTCTGTTTCACAATTGCCAAACTGTATGATAGTTCATTTGGAAGCTTGATTCTCTGAAATTTAGGTTTTTGCTGCCTATGCTGAGTTTTTGCCTTCTCCTTTGAAATGTTGTTTGATTTATATAGCTCACGTACATTGTTAGTCTTTAAGCTTCCGGTGTTGATTCTTTTGAAGCTATTTCTATATTGATAATGCCATATCCTTTTCATATTAAACAGCCGTACCCGTATCCAATTACCTGTTAAAGGACATTCCTGCAAGCACCATCAGGTGAGTGCTCATTATGCCAATCTATGATGGTATTTTGAAGCATAGTTGATTGGAATTAACTGTCGATTTTGGCTTGCCATAGCTCTAGAATGATGATAAGACAACTATAAAGCTTTTCGTCATCTCATTGCTTGATACAAGTTACTGGTTGCTAGGAAAAGCCTTTCTGTTGTTGTTCATTACCTGAATCTGTTAAAGTTTCATGACAATTTCGTGATGTGGTAGTGTTGATGAAGTCTGAAAGTTCATGCTGATCTTGGAATTACTTTGGCCTCTTTCCCAGCTACTTAAGTAATCTGTGACATGTGCCTCTTGTAGTGTTTTGATTATAGGAATTTTCTCAGCATAAATTCAAGCAAACCATCTTGGCGCTGCCCTCATTGCAATCAACCTGTCTGCTTTACTGACATCCGTGTTGATCAAAACATTGTGAAGGTAAGTTGGTAATTTTGGTCATCTTCCATATGCTATTTTTGAAGCAATAAGGTACATCTTCACGCACTGTCAATCATGAAGTTCTTATTTTCAGTATATTCTGTCTGACAGGTCCTGCAAGAAGTGGGTGATGACATTTCTGAGGTGACAATCACTCTTGATGGTTCATGGAAGGCAGTTATGGAGTGTGATGATGATCTACACAAGACTCCCAATGAGACCCGGAACTGCCTTAAACGAGGGTCTGAGCAGCAAAAATGTACTGTTTCTCCAAATGCCATTTCCAATGTTTTGGATCTAACGGGGGACGACGACGAAATGGATGGGGCCTTTACTTCTGAATCTGAAGACAGGAAACCTTTGCAATCTGATTTTATGATTCAGAGCATCCCAACAAATCCATCTTTGCCATCTATACTAAACAGTGGAAGCACTGTAACCCAACTTGCTCAATTGGGAAATAACTTGCCTGGATTCGTTCAAACTCCTTCCACATCAAATGCCGGGCAGGAGATGCAAATACATGGGGGTCTACCACAGGCAATCTCTATGATTGTCACTTTGCCATTGGTTGGTGCCATCCCTCCTGCACCAGCTCAAGATGCTCAATTACTTGGAAATGCTAATTTCATGGACTCTGTGAGGCAAACTCATTTGTCTGTTCCCAATACTCGACAAATACAACAGTCACCAGTCATAAATACTGCTGTTGGAAGTGAATATGGGAATATGCCCTCCATACCTAGACATGCAACTAGAGCTTCTGTAGGAATGCCGGTCCCCCCAGCCCGGGCCCAGACACCAAGCCCATTGCAGCCACAGAGTATGATGAATTCTATGATGCCCAGTGGTCCTTCCATGGCTCCGCAGCCTACAATGTCTACGACTCAGCCATTAGAAGGTTTTGGAAGTGCAGGAATGCATGTGGAGAGGCAGCAGCAAATTTCTAGACCTCCTGTTAATACCCTTCAAGTCTCAAACATTCCTCCATCAGCATTGCTCCGGAGCTCATCAATGCAGGTTTGTTTTTCCTTGTGTTGCATGTTCCTAGATTGGGAAGATTCCGGTCAATTAGTATCATTAATATTTTAAAAGAACCAGAAGAGATAGGTTAGCTTTGCTTGTCTGATACATTTTCTACTGAAACGATATTGTCAGGATCGATCATTCTCCACGGGACAATCAGCCCAAATGCCTGTGGTGCGCCCATCTCCTGGTCAACTCCATGGTCGTTCTAGAACGTCCTCTGGACTGTTCCAAACAGTCCAAAACTCGCACTTGCAGCAATCTCTGAACATGGTGACTTCACCATCCACTACCCATTCTCCAAGCATGGGTAGACCATTTCTTCCCCGTACTCTAGCTCCAGTCAGTCAGACACCCAGCTCGTCGAGATTCTGGCCTTCTGCTCAACAGCCAGCCATGCCTGCACAGACTCCGGTGCAGTCGCAGAATCAACCCTCGAGAATGCGGGATTATGTAGTTGATAGATTGAGGGCATCAGCAGGTGACCAGAGAGCTAACACCGGGGTACACGCTCCCTCAGGTGTCGACGGTACTAGGGAGTTGTCGGTGGAGCAGAACTGGCGTCCACGTCAAATGCGCGGAAGCATTACTGAACGGTTGCACTTGGATAATAATCTCAATGTGATCCGGCCAACCCAACAGGCTCAAGCTACTCCACCCCCACCCGCTGTGGGTTCCAGTTCATCCTCGCCTACGGTTGCGCCTCACCTACGGGTTCCTAATCCTATGGTCAATAGCAGAAGTCATCTAGGTTATCCGCGGGGCACCCAGTGACCAAGCTAGATCATCCTACCACAACGATCGCAGATGAAGGACCGATTTTGGATTTAAGGGTGGCTGGTGGTTTTGTGCAGGTTTTTCTTGGTGTAAAGATCGATATAATCGGTTAGCCCTGGTAGATGTGCGCGCGATGTTGTCTGTAGTAAATGTCATCTTTCTTGCAATGGACAGAGTTGATGTATTTTCAGACAATTTCTTCATGGTCTTTTTTTTTTTTCTTCTTCCCCCGATTTTCACGTTCCTTGTATGGTACATAAGTAAAAATCAGTATCACAGGAAAAAAATGGAAATCGAGAAGCTTACGTCCTCTTTTTAAACTTTTCAAATAGTCAATTTAGAGGGCAATTCAAAAATTCCCAAACGAGAAAAAAGAATGTGTCTCGATTTCTTCTTGACATGCCAGAAATCATAGAATGGTGTATCACATTGTTTGCGGACATGAGTTTTAAAAGTTACCGTTTATTTTGTGAAAAACATATAATTTGAAAAATAAAATTATATTTTTTTTAAAATAATCGTTTATGGATTGAAATAATAGATCAATGATTAGTATTTTTATTATTGACAATAATTTATATCTTAATATTTTTGTGGATGATAAAAATATATTTTATCTGTTCAATCTTGTATGCATAGAAGCTATTAATTTTTCAAATCATTCATTTACTGCAAAATAGATAAATTTAAAAAACCACTTGTTTTCCACGTGCCACTCACGTGCTACAGTCCATCCCATGATATTTTTTTCCTATTTAAAGGCCGAGAGCTGGTCGCGCCAATTTCTGCCACTTTCGTTTCTTCCAAATTTCCCTCACGCTCCCGCCGGACGGAGAAGAGCGGAAATGGAATGTCTCCGCGAATCTTCGCTGACGTTCTTCTCCGATCAACGGCGGTGCTGCGCCGACGTCCTCCCTCCGGCCGAAGCCCGCGCCAGGATCGAAGTCGCCGTGCTCGGCTTCCTCCGGACCTTGACTTCCCGCGATCCCGCCATCTCGCATCTTCCCCTGGTAGTTCCCCGCCGTCCTTCTTTTTCCTCTCCATTTCCGCTCGCGATCGCGTTTTCTCGTAAGTTCGACGGAGCGCGCGAGGAAGAGAGAGGTTCGCGAGCTCGCTTCGAAGATTGGAACGTGGATGTAGCAACTTCTATGCTGCAGCGTCGAGGATGTTTTCGTGCTTCTGATCTGATCGCGAGAGCTCGGGCCGATGTGAGAGTGTTTCGATATGCGTCGTCCAGGTTGAGATAGAGATTCCGTGATTGCTGCTTCCGAAATTGAAATAAGAGATCGTTCCGATGCAGCTAAATGCTTTTCGAGTTGCGGAACGTGTGCTTGTGGCAAGCGAGTGTGGTAGAGATTTGCACGCCTGAAGCTGAGTTCAGGCCGATGTGAGAGTGTTTAGATATGCTTTGTCGAGCTTGAGATCGAGATTCCGTGATTGCTGCTTCCAAATTGAAATAGGAGATTGGTCTGATGCAATTAAGTGCTTTTTGAGTTGCGGAATGTGTGCTTGTAGCAAGCAAGTATGCTAGAGATTTACGTAGCTGGAGTTGGAGTTGGAATCTGGATAGTCATCTGCTGAAGTTTTTTTTTTTTTTCTGTCTATTCTTTTATTTTTTCCTGCCTGTGACATGTGACTGTTGAGGATGTGAAAGTTGAACTGCCATCGCTCGTCTCTCTATTCGACTTCAAGAATCGTGTCTGTGGATGTGTGCAGATTAATAGGACGTCGAGCAACAGCAGAGTGAATCACGGACTGCTTACTGACATTTCGTGGATTTTCTCTCTCATTCATTCTGCACGAGGTCTTTGATGAGAGCTAATAATACTAAAGCCTTCATTAGAGGTACTTTCCCTATTTCTATGATCAAGATCACCTACCTTCTTTTCCAAACAGGCAAGTGTAAAAGCGTTCGACATAATAGATGTGGCTTGAATCTTTTGCAGTCTGGAAGGTTATGGAGATGTGTTATCAGATCTTGATTCAGGAGAAGAAAGTCACCCAGAGGGAGCTTTACTACAAACTGCTTTGCACGTCATCAGAGTACTTCACTTCCCAATTGCAAGTTAATAAGGCAATCCAAGGTCAGCATTGATGTCCAAATCCTGAGTTAATGGTGCCAGTGATTGCTTTGCATACATTTGATGAGTACAGGATGTAAAAATGAGCAGATACCGTAGCACTGCTTCGTTGTAGCCGATACAGTCTTGGAATCATGGCCTCTAGCAGAGGACTTGTAGCTGGAAGACTGTTGCTGCAGGTACCTGCTCTCAAGACTTTTCAGAATCTCCTGCGTTTGTTTTGTGATTCAGTGATATCCCCAAATAGCTTATTGGCAATACCGTGTTTACTCTCTTGTGTAAACATTAAATTGGATGATTGGTAGACCATTGTTTCATCGCAAGCCATGGAAGAGATTGTTAATTGCAATCAGAGGAGACCATCAATGCTAATGTCTAGTATTCTCATCTTTTTGAAATGTCGCTACACCCAAACTTAAAAGTTTCCTGAGTGGTCAACTGAGCAGAACATTTGCATAACTTGATGTAGCTTTAGAAAAAGGAATTTCTTGAATGTTTATAATTTCCTTGGGATGGTTTCTTCTCCTTGTGTTAAACCCATATTTGTTGCAGTCATAGTTGACAAGAAGACTGCCTTTTGTGTGTGGATGTGCTCTAGTTTACCTCCATTGCATTTTGATGAGGATTCGTATTTCTGTTGCCTTCTCTGTCTGCTTACGTTGAGACGTGCTCCAGGAGCCAAACAAGGAGATTGTTGACTGCTGTTCATGTGGCTCTTCCGGGTATCCTATATCTGGTGACTTGAATTTGCTGGAGAAGTTGATTATGAAGACTGATGCACGCTACATCATCCTAGTCGAGAAGGTAATTTGGTTAGTCAATTTTCAGAAAGTCAACACCTGATAGATTCCGCCATCACGTATTTATTAGACATACTTTGAGGTTATCTTCTTGGCCTAGCATGCAATATTCCAGCGACTGGTAGATGATCATGTGTTCAATCAGATCCCAAGCATACTAATCACAGCCAAAGGGTATCCAGATATTGCAACAAGGTAGCACATTCAGCAGGTCTTTCACTCTTTAGCAAACCAATCTGAAGCAACTGGCAGAGCAAAGCTGAAATCTTGAAAGGACCGTGTTGCTAGAGTTATGTCAAAGCCTGCTTTGCTATGTGATGCAGGTTTTTTCTCCACCGAATGAGCCAGAATTTTCCAAACTTGCCAATTCTGGCATTGGTAGACTGGTGAGGGAAATCTTTTCTCCTTTCTACTGCGTGGTGTAATGTATCTTCTGTAGTTGAATATACCCCTGTTAAATTTCTACATTCTGACCATGCAAGGAATCCAGCTGGATTAGCTATACTGTGCACCTTTAAATTTGGGAGCATTGGAATGGGTCTAGAAGCATTTCGATATGGTGCACTCATGAAAGTTTCATTTTGAAATACATGTTATGAGCACATCTGTATCCTTTCAAGTAGAATGCAGTTCTTACTACCTATTCTCTACTCTTTTTTTCTTGTTTTTCTTTTTGACATTGCACCATCAGCTTGCAATGTGAAGTGGTTGGGATTGCGAGGGAGTGATATGGAACTGATACCAGAAGAATCTTTTACTCCTCTTAAGCCAAAAGATATTGGAATAGCAAAAAGTCTGATGTCCTCCAAGCTCTTGCAGGTAAATTCCACGTCACTGCAGTGGTGCCTTAGATGAAACAACACTACACAAAGTAAGCCAATGGAACCGCTTTGGTTAATTTAATTGGCATTCTGCAGGATAAGTACCAGGAGGAATTGGCATTCATGACTGAGACTGGTCGGAGAGCCGAAATCGAAGCTCTGTACTTCCACGGGTATGATTATTTGGGGAAGTACATTGCTAAAAAGATCGTGCAGGTTGATTACATTTGATTAACCAATCACGAGTTGAGCACAATAGTGCAAGATGAATACGGGGAGGTGAAGAGGCTCGAGAAATTGCGCAGTGTAGTTTACTTACCAAAAAGCCAAAGATGATAGCAGGTAAAGCTGCTTTTTCGACCGAAGTTGAGTTTCTTATTGAAAGCGGGGAGGGAATAGAAGGCGCTCCGATTTCTTGCAGCATAATGTAATCAAAATAACCTCTCTGAACTAATGCTAGTATGAATGGTCCTCGATCTATCCCCGAATAAGTTGTCTGAAAAGAGCAACCTCAACTCTATATAGGGCAGAATCCTTTTTCTCCTTAACCTTACTATGAGCCTATTATCTTTTTACCGATTCACAACGACTTTGCTTAAATCATATAGGCCTGCGAGAGTAGGATTCGCTTTTCAGCAGCCTGTTATCTTTGTACGCAATATGCTTAAGTTTCGAAAATATAGGGCCGCCTAACCATGTAAATGAGGTTAGGAAGGAGTGCATAGTGACCTCTCATGTACAATTTCAGAGACTTTAAATTTTTTTGTCGCAATCACACACAAACAAGAAAAGAAAATCATTAGGTTTTCATTGTGAATCCATAGGAACCCTTAAATCTTGCGTATCTAGTCAGACTAAACAGTCAATGTATCTAAACGCTTGAACTAAGTGTATGGCAAGCTCATAGTTTCTTCTTCAAATTGAATTCCAATCCGAATTTATTCTTGTATACAGTAGAGGTCATTTTCCCCGTTCTGTACCCAAAGATCGTTCGTCTCGATTGAACAATCTTGTAAAGCGATACGACGACAAATGAGGCTGGGGCTAGTGAAGCAAAACCGATAAATCTTTAAAAAAAATTTCTCCCGATTTCGTGAAATTGGGGAAAAGCATGTTTGGCAAGTTTCAGCATCATCGCCGGGATTAAATAGACAAAAATCCCCCCCCGAGCATCTAGCACCAGAGATTCGTTGTGGGCTAAAAACGTGGCGCACATTCAAAGCGTGCTTCACGACTCCCTCCTCCCCTCCCTCCTTCCTCCCATCACCAGACGCTTCGGCCCGAGCTGAGCCAGAAGCAGAGCGAAAGACCAAAACTCAGCAGCGCTCAACCACCACCAGACAACCGCAAATTGCCCGTTCCTTCTTCTCCTCCGTCGCCTCCCATGGCCGCCCACCTCCACCTCCACGCCTCTTCGCTTCTTCCCGCCGGCATAGTCGCCCGCAACGGGAAGTCGCTCTCCCTTGCCTTCGTTTCTGATAAGAGCCAGAGTTTCTTCGTACGACCCGCCTCGGCCCCGGCCCTCAGGGCGGCGGGCTCGCCGCGTGTCGTCGCGGCCGTGAACACGGCCGTGGGCGGGGCCCCGCCGGCCGCCGCCGCGCCTCCCAAGACGCTGCCGTTTAGGGTGGGCCACGGCTTCGATCTCCACAGGCTGGAGCCCGGGTACCCTCTGATCATCGGCGGCATCGATATACCTCACGACAGAGGCTGCGAGGCTCACTCTGATGGTGATTCATTCCGTTCTTGTCGTCGTCGTCATTCTTATTTCGAAAGAATTACTTTACAGTTAGTGGGTGTTTCGGTTGTTGTTTCATTGGGCGGTTCTTTGCTTTTGTTGTTGTTGTTCTTTGGAGTGAAATTCGATTCGTGGGTGTTTGAGTGATTGCTGTTGTGACGCTGGGGTTGTCTTTGTTGATGCAGGGGATGTGCTGCTTCACTGCGTGGTGGACGCGATTTTGGGAGCTCTGGGGCTTCCGGATATAGGGCAGATATTCCCGGATTCCGATCCCAAGTGGAAGGGTGCGCCTTCGTCCGTTTTCATCAAGGAAGCCGTGAGTTGACCCTGACCCACCCATTCTTTCACGACTCGCGTGTGACGTGGCTTGCTCTGTTCGCTGATAATAGTTTTGAACGTCGCATGTTTCGGTGCATAAGCATGGTTCTCAATGGAAGGTGATCTGACAAGATGATGGCAGTTGACAATGTGTGGTTCATCTGTCGAGGGTTTCGCTGGGGTTTCTTGTTTACAAAATCCTCCCCTTGCCATGTTGATTGGCCGTGGTTAATTTTATCCTGTCGTTTGCTTGAGGATAAGGTAGAGCAACTGCTGCTTGAGTGTCATGTGTTGTGTATGAATGAGTGAAGTGATGAACTTGAGATGAGGGTTGACCTGAATAGTAATTAAGATCATTAACTTAGGTCATTTCAGGGGCATGAATAAGAGGTCAAGATGATCAAGATAGTTCCACTAGCAAAATCCTCTCTTTTACTGCAGGAATGAGTGTTTTAGAAGGTCAAACTTATTCTTGGCATAGTGTGATCTTGCTCTTTTTTGTTGGAATTATTCCCAGTATCCTTGTATGAAGACATGAATGTGCTCTGTGATGTTCTGTTGTTGTGCCTATATGTAATTGCTGACCTTTGTTTTTGTTAACTACGTCTTCTCCTTATCGAGCATATGGGCATAAGACATTTTTACTGTAGGGATAAGAATTAAGAAAACAGAGACTTGCTAGATGATGATCTTAAAAGTTTGTAGATTGCCCTGTGGAGGGCTTCATAATGTTGTAGGAACGGCACTAGTCAGTGGTGGCAGTTTTTGGGTATTTAGTGCATTGCAACTTTTAGTGGAATGCACAAGTCACGGGTTGAAGATGAAAATTGTTATATTTGCCCAGAATCTGCTTGAAGCGGATGTTTCATTCATTGCAGTCACCTGTATTATTTGTATAGGAAGACTCCTCTCTGCAGCTTCTGATGGTATAATCAGCGTATTCCGCCTCCTTGCTTTCAGTTTGTAAATATTAGCAATTTAACTTTGTTGATTTGTGTGATGGTACCTTCAGGTTCGGCTCATGCATGAGGCAGGCTATGAGATTGGAAACTTGGATGCCACCTTGATTCTCCAGAGACCAAAAGTCAGCCCGCACAAGGAAGCCATCAGGCAAAACCTATGTGAGTTGCTTGGAGCAGATCCGACTGTTGTTAACCTCAAAGCAAAAACTCACGAGAAGGTTGATAGCCTCGGAGAAAACCGGAGTATAGCAGCTCATACTGTGGTTCTCCTTATGCGGAAGTGAAGGATATGCGGATATCACACGCCATTAAACAACTGCAGCTCTTCATTTATGTAGCATCAAAGGGTAAGAGGATAAAAGGATAGAATGTTAATTACACTTCCCCCATGTGAGCAATAAAGTCCAACCTTTCCTGAACACGTGCGGTGCACTAATAGTAAGTCAGCAATATACGTCTCATCATATCTGCAGCTCATGTCCAAATGTTGTAACTTACGGATGGCAAGTCATGTGGGTTCAGCATCTTGTGTTGAACCAGTTTCATACACGATTTGCTGACCGACTCTGGGGACAGGCCATGGTGAGCTTGTAGCCATTCTTTCACACGGCCTCTTCATGATTGAATTTGTAACTAGGATCTAGATCATCAAGCAGAGAAGTGGATATGAATTCACCAAAATTCATCAAAGTAACCTGGTAGATAAGATTATGGTCTTACTGGCTATGATCATCGTAAGCTTTTCTCAGTTATATACCGGGTGAAGATTGCTGGAAAGAAAGACTCGAAAGGACCACCATAAAGCCAAAGGTTCTGATAATCGTGGACACGATATGTTTACTTCTCTGCGTCTTTCCAATTTACGTGGCCAGCATGAATCTCATCACTGCTGGTTCGGAGAAGATTGAGTGAGAATGGTCCACCATTATAAGTTTGTTAACCAGGATGGTATATGCAAGTAAAGACAATGTCTTTAAAGATGAACGAAAGAGCATCCCCTGATCCATCTGTGGCTCCATTTTTTTCTTCAACTTATTTTATAGGGGAATATATGCTGTCAAAGATGAGGGTTATAGTGATGTCATCAAATACTTCCAAACAACTCAATGAAGTAGAAGATTCATTTTTCAGTAAATTAGACAAGAACGGCGCTAGATTAGTTAAATGGCCTATCTCGGTTCGTGCTTATCGATCAAATTTAAGCAAACCCAGAAAAGGCGGCTAATGCAAGTTTTTTAATAAGAAAGTGACAACACAAATCGTTTTCGGCAGGAAAAGTCTAAGGCTACGCTTTCTTCCCTTGGTTTGGTTAAGAAATTGTCATGAAATTTCACTGAGTATATCCTTCTCGCTCGCAACTTGCCAGAAGTCACTTGACCTGACCAGTCACCAGAATATACCAAAAGCCAAATCAATTACTGATTCAACATGACCGAAGCATGGATCAAATTCAGTATCTGAACTTACTCTCTTTTTGAGAATCTTATATAATTCAACAGGATACCCTCCACAGGATTGTGAGGCTAAATTATGACAACAAGCTGCTAAAGGAATCTCAGGCATGGCTCTTTCATACCTTGAGTTCCTCAACTACACACTTATCTCTCTACGTGGATACCCTATGTACACACGAAAAACGGAAAGACACTAAAAAGCTAATATTCTAAAAAAGGTACTCCACATGCTCGTGTTCATAGGGCATAATCAACCTTCCTTAGTCAATCCTCTCTAGCGCACAAACCATGTCCTGACTGGGTCTGGAAGCACAAACAATTTTAACATATGACACAACTCGGGGGTTCTTCGTGGGGCACATAGTAATATGTGATCGGCGTAGAATAGTACGTTTGCAAGGCTTTAGCGAGATCTTCGTTCTTCTTGCCCTCGTCGTCTTTCTTGCCCTCATCTTCTTTGCCCGTCCCGACGCTCAAGATTTCTGTGCGCCAAGATTTCCTCAGTTTGCTCACCACCTTGACCGGGTCGAATTCGCCAGATACCGTTAGTTTGTTCTCCTTTAGGTCCATAGACAGAGATCCAATCCCTGGAAAGCATTATGTGACAAAGGTTGGTGATAAAGCCGAACGTTCGAAGCACAAGACGATGAGTTATTACAGTGACGATTTGTACATGCAGTGGGAGAATGAAGAGAAAAAACACAGAGAGAGAGAGAGAGAGAGAGAGAGAGAGAGAGAGAGAGAGAGAGAGAGCGAGAGAGTCAATACCTCCAAAACTAGAAACTACTTGCATGGCCTTCCTCTTTTGTCTTTCGTCATGTACCTCCACTTTGGCCACCAACTTCTGCAAAAGTTTGAGGAAAGCAAAAACCCTGTTAGATTTAGACTAAATATCAATCTCTTACGACGACTGAACTCAGACGTGCACAAGCTGGTGATAAACTAACGTTTAAACAAGTTGGCCATAAATAATCAATTATGAATAAGAATCCAAAGCATCATTTGATATTCCAAGCATTATTATTCATTTTCTACGATTTACAATTACAACAGCAAGGAAAAAAACGATAACTCAGTAAGCTTGAGACAGGGAGATGCCAAGAAAAGCGTTCAAGAAAGCCCACGAAAGAATACCGTCAAGAACCCCATCTCCCAGAAGTGCATAAATCCATTAACATGCAAAAAAGACAACTCGTTGAAGGACTTCAAGAAAATCTCACCGTCATGTCTCTTGGGTTTCGAGTACTGAGATTGGGGTCTGCGGTAACTTTAGTTTTGGGAAGGCAATAACGCTCGAATCACACTCGGAGCAAAGTAAAAACTTTAGCGTGGGCACGCATCGTAGACGAAACGGGTCGCATTATATAGAGTCGAGAGCCGCGAGCACGTGAGGAGTGCGTGAAAATGAGAAGTTTCTCGGAGGATACGAGGTGTGAACGAAGCGATAAGCTCCTTGACCGGCGGACGGAAGTCAAGTCAACATATAATAAAGAGTCGCCGGGGAAGGAGCCACACGGTTTCTCCGAAAATGAACGAGTCGAGACGATCGAGTTGCCCCTCGCGACACGGGAGTTTCGAAGTACCGTTTGGGGAGTGACTCGGTCGAGTCGTCCTCGCGACTTGGGGACCACTTCGAGCCGTCGTGAGTCTCGACCGATTGCAACCCTGTCGGTCCCGGCTGTTGACGGGTTCAAGCTTTTCTTTTTATAACGTGTCATAACGACAGCCATGTCGCTACATCCATTCTCCGGGTACGTGACTTTTTCTGACCTTTTAAAAAATTCTAGATTTATTGTACTTGCTTAAGTCAATACAAACTTTTTCAATTTGCTCGTTGAGTCGTAAATCTTTTTCACAATTTATCAATTAAATCATTTTGGTTGTTTTTGGTGGGAATTCGTCAACGGCCATTTTACATGGCACAGCTGAAGTTGATATGGACAATTCTTACAATTTTTTTAAAAATATACCAATTTTTTTATCTTCTTTTTTTTTTCCTTTCATTTTGGCCGGCAAGGGCCATAGTGGCCTAGTTAGTTGTGAGCAAGGGCCACGACCCAAGCCAGTGACTACCGAGGGCTTGCTAGCCAAAAAAAAAAAGGAAAAAAAAAAACAAGAGAAAGAAATAATAATAATAAAATGCGAAAAAAAAATCAAAATATTATTAAAAAATGTCTACGTTAACACCAGCTTGACGTATCATGTAAGATGACTAGCATCCATATTAATGATTTTCGATCAAAATTAGCAAAACATAAAAATATTTAAGAATAAATTGACAAATTACAATAGATTTAGGCTTTTCTTTTTTTTTTACTTCCCCACCTTTTGCGCAGGAAGGTTACAATATAGACCGCGTTGTTATACCACAACCACTGTTGTTGCTCGGAAATGGCGTTGTTCATGTGATTCCTTCCTTGAGATGTTTACCAAGCACCAATGCACATTGAAATTGAACCATCAATCAACCATCAGCTCTAACAATATTAATTGGGTGCACTTAGCAGAAGCCTAAATTGCTCTTTGTGGTGGTTGACTTGAATGCTAATTAGGGTATATTCACTGCTGCTTTAATGTCATGTGTTATGTATGAAGGAATGAGGCTTAGGCAGATTTATGATCATGCACTTAATATGGGGTCCGAATTTTGTAGGGTTCTGTCTGGGGTTGACCTGAACGCTAATGAAGATTATGCAGTTAGGTCATTTCAGAGGTCAAGATGATCAAAACTGTTCCACTAACAAAATTCTCTCCTTTACTGCTAGAATGAGTTTCTTAGAAGGTCAAAGTTAGTTTGGGCGTGGCATGGTCTTGATCCTTTCCCAGTATCAAAGGGAATCTGTGTTGTCTCGATGTTGTGCCAATATGAAATTGCTGACCTTTCAGTTAGTTTAATTCGTCCTCTCCTTATCAAGCGCACTGGAACTTCAGATACTTCTATTGTAAGGATAGTAAGAATTAAGAACACAGGTAGTAGCGAGATGATGATCTTACAAATCTGTAGTCTAGCCCTGCAGAGGGCTTTGTATTGCTGTGGGAATGGCACTAGTCAGCGGTGGCAGTTTTTTGGTTACTTAGTCGCATTACGACTTTAAGCGTCATCGAAAATCTTCATATTTGCTCCTAATCTGCTTAAAGCAGACATTTCATTCATTATTCAAAATTACCTGTGTCATGTGTATTCGAGCACTCATCTCTGCAGCTTCTGATAGTGTCATAGTCAGTGTATTCCACCTCCTTGCTTTCAGTTTGTAGATATTAGAAATGTAACCTTGTCCTTTTGCGTGATGGTACCCTCCGGTTCAGCTTATCCACAAGGCAGGTAATGAGTTTGGAAACTTGGATGCTGCCTTGATTCTCCAGAGACCAAAAGTCAGCCCAAACAGGGAAGCTATCAGGAAAAACGTGTGTGAGTTGCTCGGAGAAGATCCGACCGCCATTAAATTTAAAACAAAAACTCACGAGAAGGTCGATAGCCTTGGAGAAAACCGGAGTATTGCAGCTCATACTGTGGTTCTCCTTATGCAGAAGTGGAGGGTATGTGGATATCACATGCCATTAAACATCTGCAGCTCCTTATTTTTTGAGCATCAAATGGTAAGTTGAGTCTGAGAGGATAGAATGTTAATTACACTTCCCCTAAGTGAGCAATAAAGTCCAATCTTTCCTGACCATGTGCGGTTCACTGATAGCAAGTCATCTGGATTCAGCAACTCGTGTTGAACCAGTTAACGCACACGATTTGCTGACCAGCTCTCTAGACAGGCCATAGTGAGCTTGTAGCCATTCTTTCACACACTCTTCAAGAATGAATCTGTAACTAGGATCTAGACCATCAACCAAAGAAGTGGATATGTATCTTCCGAAATTCATCAAAGTCGCCTGCTAAGATAAGATTATGGTCTTATTGGCTGTGATCACTGTAAGCTTTGCTTAGTTATAAACAAGGCGAAGATCGAATTAACGGGAGGGAGGGAGGGTGAGGACAAAAGGCAGAAGGCGGACGATCGAACAGGAATCAAAGTGGACATCACTGTCTGCATCATCCCTCTCAAAAGGCCACCACTTGGCTATACGATATAGACATTTTTGCTCGCGCAAAGAAGCTTTTTCTTCAATCGTGAAATTTGACAAATCGAAAAAGGCCAGAAGGGTGAGAAATTGGGAAATTTCCAGGAAAGTATGCGTTTCACACACGGGCGAGAAACATGAAATCTCCATAACATCTCTCGATGGTGACGTCATCACCTCCATAATCTTTGATAGGACCACATCTCTCTAGTTAATACCACAAGAAATCTTAAATTAATATACATGTGACAAATTTACTCAAAATTAATTTTTTGACAATAAAAAATTCTAAATGACAAACGAAGGGTACACCAATTAGCTGTTACGTGTCACTCAATTTAAAAATTTGATGGAAATTAATAGAGGATAAACTTATCTTAGGTATATTGGTAATTTTAGATAAATTTGTCATACAATTCAGAATTTTTTATGATATTAACTCTCTTTCTTTTTTTTTCTCTCTCTTTCATTTTTTGGATTGTTGTGTTCCTTGAAGTTGACGTTGAAGTCAAGGCCTAAGTCAATGAATTATTATTAATCTAGTCTGATAACGTCAGTGAGAATTGCTGGCAGCGATGGAACATTTTGGCTACGTGAAACATCCACCGCACATTCCATAGTCACTGAAACCAATCGCTTACCGAAAGGGAATACATAATGGATCTTCCATACTTGAGCTCCTCAACTGAAAACCAATCTCTCTACATATACACCCTACGCACATACAAGTACCGAACGACGCAATAAAAGCTTAATATTCTCGAAAAGGTACTCCGCTCGTTCTTGTGTTCACAGGGCGTAATCAACCTTTCTTATTCAATCCTCCCCGGTGCACAAACCAAGTCCTGATTCGGTCTGGAAGCACAAAGAATTTTAACATATGATACACAGTAATATGTGAAAGGCATAGGATGGTATGCTTGATAGGCTTTGAGATTGGCGACTTGATCCTCGTTTTTCTTGCCCTCTTCTTTCATGCCCCCGTCTTTCTTGCCATCGTCTTCCTTAGCTGGTCCAACGCTCACGATTTCTGTGTGCCGAGATTTCCTCAGTTTGTTCACCACCTTGACTGGGTCGAAATCGCCGGATACCGTTAGTTTTTTGTCCTTCAAGTCCATAGCCAGAGATCCAATCCCTGGAAAGCATTATGTGACAAAGGTTAGCGATAAAGCCGAACATTTCAAACAAAAGATGATTGATAATTACAATGACGATTTGAACATTCGGTGGGAGAATGAAGGGAAAAGACAGAGAGGGAGAGAGTTCAATACCTTCAAAACCAGAAACTATTCGCATGGCCTTGCTCCTGTCTCTGTCATCATGTAGATCCACTTTCACCACCAACTTCTGCAAAAGTTTGAGAAAAGCAAAACCCAGTTAGATTTTGAGTAAATATCAATTTCTATTTTAGGGATAGTAAGAATTAAGAACACAGGTACTTGCTAGATGATGAACTTACAAGTCTGTTGTCTTGCCCTGCAGGGGGCTTCGTATTGCTGTAGGAATGGCACTAGTCAGCAGTGGCAGTTTTTGGTTACTTAGTCGCATTGCAACTCTAAGCGTCATGGGTTGATGATGAAAATCTTCAAAGTTGCCCATAATCTGCTTAAAGCAGATATTTCAATCATTATTCATAATTACCTGTCTCATGTGTATTCGAGCACTCCTTGCTGCAGCTTCTGATAGTGTAGTCAGTGTAATCTACCGCTTTGCTTTCAGTTTGTAAAGATTAGCAATGTAACCTTGTCCATTTGTGTGATGGTACCCTGGCAGGCTCATGCACGAGGCAATTTATGAGGTAGGAAACTTGGATGACACCTTGATTCTTCAGAGACTCCATACAAGGAAGCCATCAGGACCTTAAAGCAAAAACTCACGAGAAGGTCGATAGCCTTGGAGAAAACCGAGTATTGCAGCTCATACTGTGGTTCTCATTATGCAGAAGTGAAGGTTATGCGGAACTCACATGCCATTAAACATCTGCAGCTCTTCATTTCTGGAGCATCAAATGGTAAGTTGAGTCTAAGAGAACAGAATGTTAATTACGCCTTACCTAAGCAAGCAAAAAAGTCCAATCTTTCCTGAAAATGTGCGGTTCATTGATAGTAAGTCTGCAATATACGTCTCACCATATCTGCAGCTTATGTCCAAATGTTGCAACTTATTTATAGCAAGTCATTTGGATTCTTCGTCTTGTCTTGAACCAGTTACACACACGATTTGCTGACCAGCTCTCTGGACAGGCCATGGTGAGCTTGTAGCCATTCTTTCACACACCCTTTTGATGAATGAATTTGTGACTAGGATCTAGATCATCACCCAAAGAAGGGGATAGGGATCTACCGAAATTCATCAAAGTTACCTGTTAGTTAAGTTTATTGTCTTACTGGCAGTGATCATTACAAGCTTTGCTTAGTTATAAACGGGGTGAAGATTGCTAGAAGGAAAGACTCGAAAGATCCACCATTTGGCCAAAGGCTTTTGATAATCTAGGGCGCAATAGGTATACTTCTCTGCCTCTTTCCAATACCTGGTTGGTGTGACTCTCATCAGTGACATCCATTGCTGCTGGTTCGGAGAAGATTGAGTGAGAGTGATCTGCTATTATAAGTTTTTTAACCAGGTTGGTATGGTATGCAGGTACATACAATGTCTTCAAAGATGAACAAAAGAGAATCCCCTTATTCATCCTTGGCCCCTGTGCCTGGCACATCAAGTCCGCAAATAATGATCAAAGAAGTTTGGTTAAGAAGAATATAAGCTCCCTTTTTCCCTTCAACTTTGGAGGGTAGGCTCCTCTCACCTGCCTCCTCATCTCCACCGAACGGATTTGTCTAGTTTCACCTACAGCTCCAGATCTCGCAATCCCTAGGTTGCGTGCGCGAGTAGCTCGTCTGGTTTGCTTGCTGCATGGAGCGGGGGTCTCGGCTGGTTCCTGGGCCCGTGCATTGGAGGGTAGAGTCGCCTACAGCTCCTTCACTGTTCGTCCAAGCCATTCCTCCTCCCTCAGCCCGCAATCCTAGGTTCGGGGCTCAGGGGCTCTTGGATTGAGTTTTCTCGCCATCTGCTGATTCGACCGTGGGCTTCTTGAGGGGTAGAGGCTTCGAAGATTGGTAGGCCTGGTCTCCTTTCTACCTCTCTTGGAGCTTTACTCCTTCCCTCCCCTGTTTGGTCTCATTTCTCGGCTTTCCACAAACGGGCTTCTGCTGTTCTTCCTGCAAGTCGAGCTAGCTGGTGCGGCCTGCTTAGTGGTGTGTTGGGCTTCTCAGATTAAGAGCAACCAGCTTCTCTCTCTCCTTGGTGTCGTTGAAGTCTCCTAGGTACTCCATTCTACTATGTATGGCCTTTTGTTGTGATCGTGGACTGCATTCAAGGTATTTGTGAAATGGCCTCAACCACGATTGGCGTGGCTGGTATGTCCCGCGAGCCTCAGCCTTCTGTGGCAACATCTCAGGGCCAGAGCCCCCTGTCCCTGCTCTGTTCGGCCCTTCCAAGGTCGACCAAGAAGATCGAATGGGCAAGTGCCAAGGGCCCGCTATGACCCCTCCCCGTGCTGGTCGTTCTAGAGGGCGAAGCCGTGCTTGGTCCTTTTCTAGGAGACTGAATGGACTTGTTCGTGATCTTGGGAACCAGAAGGTATCCCCCACTCGCACTTGGGCAAATGTGGCAAAGCTCGCTTCCAAAGGTTACAACCTTGCCTACTCTCCCCCCTCTTTTGTGGACAATAAGCCCGTTGTTCACCTTGCGGAGGAAGTATTGGAGGCCTTTGATCCGAAGTGGCATGAATGCCTTATTGGCTATTATGTTGGGAAGAAACTTCCCTTCAAACTCACTGAACAAGCCTTGATGCGAACATGGGGCTCGAAGCTAGTGGAGGTTATGACGGATAATCAAGGATTCTTTTTCTTCCACATCCCAGACCCGGAGTTCCGAAGAAAGATCCTTGAAGGTGGACCTCTCACGGTTGCGAGGGTTCCCTTCATTTTGCAGCAATGGCAACCCCTCTTGGACTTGAAGAAGGATAAGCAAACCGTCGTTCCGGTGTGGATTAGGTTAAAAAACCTTCCGCTTGATTTATGGTCGGCTCCGGGTATTGGGGGAATTGCTAGTGCCGTTGGTAAACCTCTCTATGTTGACCAATGCACGGAGCAACGCACGAAGCAAGGGAAGATGCTCTATTTTGCGAGGGTTTGTGTATGCTCTCTTTTGCGAGGGTTTGTGTTGAGATCTATGCAAATCAACCGAGGTGTTCCTTCATGGATGTTGTTTTGAATGGGGTTACGCGCTCGATTGCAATTGATTTTGAATGGAAACTTGCTGAATGCCCCTCCTGTGGTACATTCGGGCATAGATGTGAGACTTTAGTTGTTGTGGTGGTCGAAGAAGAAGCGGGGAGACCGCCTCGGCCCTCCATCGAACCTGCTGCCCCTGTGCAAGCGTTCGAACCTGCCCTCCAGCCCTCCACCGAACCTGCCTCGGTTGTTGATGGTAACCCTGAGGAGCCGCGACTTCATTGGTATGAGGTGAAGGGGAAGAAGAAAAAGGCACTGAAGGAAGGCTCCTCTTCCTGTTTGCCCTCCTCCTCCAAAAGGGGAAGCCCGCCCCCCCTCAAGGAGTCCACCTCGGAGAAGGATATGCCCCTTACCACAGCACGCAAGGCGTTGAGGAGTGTCAGGGGGTCGAAGTTGGTATCCCATCCTCCTAGCCCTATTAAGGAGGACCCCAATTCAGTTCTGGAGACTCTCGCTCCTCTTGAGGAGGTGTTGGATAAAGTCGAAGCCTCTAACTTTGGTTTGCTTGGGGCTGCTAGAGAATTGGAAGTCTTGGATAACTACTCTGAGGATGATTTGCTCTCGCTTCTGCCTTCCCCAAGAGCCCCTCCCTCTTCAAGGAAGGTGGAGACTATCCAGGAGAAGCTTGCTGCCCTTGATCCAGCTCCCCCTTCATCCAAGGCTTCGGCAGTTCTGGTGGCCAACCGGCCGAAGAAGCCGCATAAGCGGAGGTAGGCCTCCGCTCCTCTTTCAACTCGGCTGCTTCTTTATATCTAATTATATATATTTATATATATCTATTTATATTTATATTTTTCAGTTTTTGGAATGTGAGGGGTCTTATGGATCCTCTTAGGCAAGTTGAGGTTAGAAACATTGTATCTACTAAAAAGCTTTGTCTGGTTGGTTTGTTGAAAACCAAAGTTCCCGATACTCTCTTTGGTTCCATTTCTAATAGACTGGTCTCTGGTTGGCATTGGGTGGCCAATTATGAATTCTCTCATAGGGGTAGAATTTGGATTGGTTGGAACCATTATTTGGTGACCTTTGAAGTGATTTTTTCCAATAGTCAGGTGATACATGGCAAGTTGAGATTTCTTACGACTGACATTTGCTGCTATGTCTCTGTGGTATATGCTGAGCATACTTTTGTAGCTCGTAGGCCTCTATGGGCAGACCTAGTACAGTGGAGTTCTATGTTCCAGGGATTCGTTTGGCTAGTGGTAGGAGATTTCAATACTATCAAAGATTCTTCTGATCGGATTGGGGGTTCTAACACTTGGATTCCTAGTTTTGATGACTTCAATCAATGTTTGTTTCAGTCTGAGCTAGAAGATCTTCGGTATATTGGCTTTCGCTTTACTTGGTCTACTTCCTCCGAGGCTAACAGCAAAGCTAGGAAAATCGATCGAGTGCTTGTAAATGCCAAATGGAGCCAGGATTTCTCTTATTCGGAAGCTTCTTTCCTTGCGTAAGGTATTTCTAATCACACGCCTATGGTGGTTAGAGTGATGCGAACGGTGTTTTCTAAAAGACCTTTTAAGTTTTTTGACTTTTGGACCAAACACCCGTCTTACCACAGCATTGCCTCACAAGTTTGGGAGACCCCGTGTGTTGGTGTTCCTATGTTTAGGCTAGTGAGTAAAATGAAGATTCTTAAGGGCCGTTTGAAACAGCTCAACAGAGAGTCTCTCTCTAATATCTTTGAGAGGGTTACAGCAGCAAGAAGTGCTCTTAGGCTAGCCCAGATTGGCCTGCAACATGATCCATCTAGTGAACTTTTTGCTGATTTGGAGAAGACTCATTGGAGGAATTTTTTGGAGTTGAGGAGCCAGGAAGAGTCTTTCTTTAGGCAAAAGTCCAGGATCAGGTGGCTCAGGGAAGGTGATCGAAATACCAAATTCTTTCACTATTTCGTTAATAGGAGACAACTAAAAAACATGATTCTTTCTGTTATGGACACTTCTGGGAATATTATCTCTGAGTCGAGTTTAGTGCAGCAGACTTTTGTCTCTCATTTTTAGGAGCTCTTAGGACTGGAACCCTTGTCTTCTAGTCCCTCCTTGCGGGATATTCGGGAAGTCATACGATACCCTCTCAAGGATGATCAGATCAACTTCCTCTCCCATCCGTTTACTGATGTGGAGATTCACGACACTTTGTTTTCCCTGCCTCACGGGAAGGCTCTAGGTCTGGATGGTTTTGGTGTCGAGTTCTTTAAGCATAATTGGGAGTTGGTAGGATCTTTGGTCACTGAAGCGGTCAAGGATTTTCTTACCACGGGAAGACTTCTTAGGGAAATTAATAATACTATTCTGGTGTTGATCCCAAAAGTTCCTAATGCGGCGTAAGTCAATGATTACAGGCCTATTGCCTGTTGCAACACCTTATACAAGTGCATTACCAAAGTCTTAGCTAATCGGATTGCTGCAGTCATTAATGATATTATTAGTCCGTATCAAAATGCTTTCGTTAAAGGTAGGTGTATTAGAGATAATATACTTCTTGCTCAGGAGTTATTTGCTGGCTTCCATCTTGATCCATATGAGCCTAAGTGTGCGGTGAAGGTGGACTTTCGGAAAGCTTATGACACGGTAGACTAGGACTTTCTTGAGTTGGTCCTTCATGCTTTTGGGTTTCTCGGATCATTTTATTCGGATTATCATGGTCTCGTGTTCGCACTCCCAAGTTTTCAATCTCCTTAAATGGAGAACTTCATGGGTTCTTTCCTAGTGGCAGGGGCCTTTGCCAAGGGGATCCGATATCCCCCTACCTATTCACCTTGGTTATGGAAGTATTTTCTGGGATCCTAAGTGCGCGGGCTAGGGAACCAGGGTTCAAATTCTTCTGGAGATGCAAGACTTTGGGTCTCTCCCACCTCTTCTTTGCGGATGATGTTTTTCTATTTTGCAGTGCCGACTTGCCTTCCGTATCTCGCTTGAAGGATGGTTTGGATACCTTCTCTGCATGGAGCGGTCTCAGGCCCAATTCAAATAAGAGTGAGGTCTTTCTTGTTGGAGGAACGACAGATCTGCGTAGAGAGATCATCCTTGCTCTTGGCTTCATTGAGGGGACTCTGCCTTAGGAGTTCCTATTATCTCCTCCCGGCTTGGAAAGACGGATTGTGTTTCCCTGGTTGATCGTATAACCAACAAGGTTCAATCATGGACTTAGCATTTCCTCTCCTTTGCTGGCCATCTTCAGCTTATCAAGTCAGTTTTGCATGCAATCCAAGCCTATTGGGCAAGTGTTTTTACTATTCCTATTGCTGTGCTGGATCGCATTGAGCAAATCTTGAGACAGTTCCTCTGGAAGGGCCCTGGACTAGGGAGGGGTGGTGCCAAGGTCTCCTGGGATGATGTTTGCCTTCCGAAGGAGGAAGGTGGTTTAGGGATTCGTCGGCTGAGGGATTACAATAAAGCGGCTATGTTGAAACACATTTGGATCCTGTTTACGGACAAGGAATCCTTGTGGTGTAGGTGGATCCATTCGACATTTCTGAAAAGGAAGAGTTTCTAGATGGTTAAACAACCCACCTCTTGCTCTTGGGTGTGGAAGAGAATCCTCCATCTTAGGACGGAGTTTCGGCATTCTTTTCGCTGAAGCATAGGGGATGGCCGTGCAGTGTCATTCTGGTTTGACAATTGGCACCTGAGAGGCCCCCTCAACCTGTTATTTTCGGACTCATTTGTGACACCCCTTGACGGCCCCCGATCCGATTAGGGTCGCCACAGTTCGCTTACCATTCACTTTGCTTATTAACATATCACTCTGATACCATTTCAAGTGCAGCGGGTCCACACAACTTAGGGGGTTTACATTTTTTGTTTTTTTATATAGGTCCCTTGCGCAATTCACATACGGAAGCACATCTAACAAACTCCCTTCCTTACATTCAGAAAACGATGCACACCTACTAAACATTTATAAGTAAAAGCCGTACACTTTTTATTTACTTAAATCAGATGGACATCGTTCATCGGTACATCAAAATGCCGTAGTCTTCTATATTCGGCTACACTCCAAAAGATGACCGACATTTCCTCCAACAGTCATACACTTAAAGTCCATCGATCAGTGTCGGCGTCCAAAAGCTCCTTCCCTTGCTATCCTCCTCCTCACGGTCATATCCAACCGTTCAAACCATCTACTAATCTGAAATGTTGGTCCCCAAAAGGGGTGAGTACAACCACTTAGCAGGTAAAGGAAATCCAATAACAACTCAATGCATCATACAAATCATACATGCATTGGGCGGTGCGTAACTTACCTTGCAGCCATGCGTAATACTATCATGCATCATCATGCCTTATCATCATGCATATCATATCATCATATGTCATCATCATAATCATCATCATGGCATCATTATATCATACATGTCATCCTTATCATGACATCATCACATCACATATCATCATCATCATCATCATGCATATCATACCATGGGTGATCATCATATCACATCGCATATCATCATGCATATTATCATGCATATCATACCATGGGTGATCATCATATCATATCACATATCATCACCATCATCATGCATATCATCATGCATATCATACCATGGGTGATCATCATATTACATCACATAACATCATCATCATCATCATGCATATCATCATGCATATCATACCATGGGTGATCATCATCATCATCATTATCATGCATATCATCATGCATATCATACCATGGGTGATCATCATATCACATCACATAACATCATCATCATTATCATGCATATCATGCCATGAGTTGATTATCATCTTTATCTTTCAATTTTGATCACCACATCACCCATTTCTCAAATCATCAATCTCATCATCAACCCTTCGGGCAGAAACCTCCGACAGGGCTCGTCATCCCACATTTTACACTCGCATCCCATGCGAGAAAACCTCCGGGCATGTATCCAAGATACAACCGGGCATCCGGCCCCCCACATTCCGGGCATCTCGCATCCCAACTAGCATCACGAGGAACCTCCGGGCATGTATCCAAGATACAACCAGACTTCCGGCCCCCCACATTCCGGGCATCCTGAAACTCCCAGGGAATCTCTGGAATTACGCCACCAGGCCACCAGACAACATCCTCCACCACAACCTCATTCTCATCCACATTTATCTTTTATCTCAATTTAACATGGCAATTTGGCATGGCATCAAACATATCACACTTGCATCTCAATTCACATGTCATGCACATGTCATAGCTTAATCACATAAGCATTTCAATTCACATGTCATGCACATGTCATAGCTTAATCACATAAGCATTTCAATTCACATGTCATGCACATGTCATAGCTTAATCACATAAGCATTTCAATTCAATACATGTACAAGGACCATGTCATAGGCATATCAAGACTTTATCACATATACATCTCAATCAAATACATGTGCAAAGACCTCATCACACATATGCTACCCAAATACAATTGAATCCATGGCCAAATAAAAATCCATTTTATTTTATTATTATTTTATTATTTTATTTATTTTATTATTTAATATCAATAATTTCCCAAAAATCCAAGAAGTATTTAACAAACCCATAGGATGATATTTTCTTGCAAAATTCGTGGCCAATTTAAATTTTTACCAAATTCCACAATTTCCCCAAAACATCCTATAATTCTCGGATTTAAACCAAATGCACAGTTTCCGAATAAATTTAATTAAAATATCTATTCGGCCTCCAAAAATTACGAAATTTTACAGGGTGATAGCCATCACATTTTCGTGCATTTTTCATGCAGAACTATAAGTCAAATTCTTTATAGATTAATTTATACAACTCCACGAAGCTTCTGGAACCTCTACCGTTTCGTCCAGAGTACATTTCACCGAAAAACTTAGGTTTGACCCATCTAATCCCTTTCGTTTCTTCTAAAATTAGAGTATGTTATGTATCAATGTGTCCTTTAAAAGTTTCATGAAGAGATCTAGGTTAAATAACCAAAGTATGATCCTCTTTTAAGTCCTTGAAGTCTCGGGTGTCTCGGTATACTTCAACAGAATCAAGCATCTCCAAGATCTAGCCGATTAACTAGGCTAAACTCCTTCATTTCTCTTAAAATTTGAGTATGTTGTAGTTTAAGATGTTACCTACAACTTTCAAGAAGACAACGAAGTCATATTTGCATCACAAACCAACATGCAACCAAGAATCCAACAAGAGGTCAGTGAAGACATCACAGATCTGGGGTCTCCGTAAGATGAAGCTTTAGCCCCTTAAATCTCCATCATTTTCCACGAAATTTCAGTATGTTATATTTCAAGATGTTAGCTACAACTTTCATGAAGACATCGAAGCCAAAATCGGACTCTAAACACACATGCAAGCTCAAACAAGATTCTGACTCCAAACAGTTCATGCGAAAACAATGGTGCAAGAGTAGAAAGTGGATTCCCAACTTGCCTCTAGACCTCACGAACGGCAGCACACCGGCGACGGACGAGCTCCTCCTCTCTCGGCCACTCTCCCTCTCTCTCGCACAATTCTCTCTCTCTCTCCCTCACTTGGCCGAATACTCTCTCTCTCTCTTTTTGGTTATATATATTTGCATGCCATCTTATTTTGCATGGGGGACAAGTGGCAAAAATGAGAGAACAAGTGGCAAGGTTGAAGACAAGTGTTGGAGGACATGCAAGGTGGGCTTGGGCCTTCTTTTTGGGCCTGTCTTGGGCCAGCAAATGGGCTGGTCGAATTCCCTCTTGGGCTTCCATTTGGGCCGGCCATTCGGCCCACTAAACTTAGACCAATGGGTCTAAGGCCCATTCCAAAAATTAACCCTTTTTCCCCTTTTTTTTTTTTTGAAATTCTTTTATAAATATTTTAAACTTTAAATTTTCCACATGGCCAAAGTCTTATGACATTTCATTTATTGAAATTTAATTTATAAAGTGCATGGCCAAGCATAGATTATTAATTTACCCTATAGTCCTAAATTCAAAATTCATAAACACAAGCACAATAACACCTAGCCTTAAGAAACTAATGGCTAACACATAGACCATAGGTAATTTCATTACCTAATTATAGGCTTTAATTTCTCTAGAGGATGTCTTGAATTTTGGGATGCCACAATTCTCCCCTCCTTAGAGAATTTCGTCCTCGAAATTAGACATTCCCTATGTCTCTTGAAATATGTGAGAGTACCTTTCTCTCATCTCATCTACACTCTCCCATGTGGCTTCCTCCACATCATGATATCGCTATAATATCTTAACCAATGGAATTCTCTTGGTCCTGAGAATTTGTTCCTTTCAATCCAATATCTGCACAGGCTCCTTGATGTACCTCACTTTCTCATCTATTTTGATGGCTTCATGATCGAGTATGTGACCAGGGTCTAACTAATACTTCCTCAGCACATGCCTATACTTTTCTGAAAGCTATTGCTGTACACAAATTCTACCAGGTATAACTTTTCATCCCAACTTCCTTTAAAGTCAAGGATGCAGGCTCTTAATATTTCTTAATTTATCTCAACACCAAAACAATTTTAAAACAATAACCACATCTGAAATTCCTTTTGAACGCTTGAAAATCTTCCTTCATGAAATCAAACAATCCAAACTGAGGTTTTCAAAAGCACATCAATACTACAATAGCAGGCTTTGAAATCATATGTCATTTCCATGTCAAAACGTTTTTTTCAAATCACCAATGTGGAAAATCCTTTGAGTTCTTGAAAATTCCACTTTACGATGTGAAATAGGGATTCCAAAGACACAGCACTATAACAATAATAGTATTTGAAAATAGGTAAATCTCATATTGTTAAACCAATTCACAAATTCAAAGCATGATACCAATTCCATAAAATCCATGATCACGTTTAAATTTTCAAATGTTTTTCGGAATCCACATGTAAAACCTTGAGTCGCACTTGCATCACGGTGCGAAATAAAATACTTTATCAAAACCCTTGGTAAAATTTAAATCGATATGTTGGCAAAATTTCAATCTCAATCCCAACTCCAATGGGTTGGAATGTTTTCTATAAAAAGTTCAGAATTCTTTGAAATAGAAAACATTTCTTAAAACATTTGGGCACGGTGTCACAGTACTCATAAATTTTGATGAAATTCAAGAGATTTTCTAAAACAATTCACAATCAAAATCTGATTCTCGGTTGAAGTTCAAAACTTGGAATGTACAAGTGATACTTTTCTCCAAAAACCATAAGCATTTCTTGAAGTATTGAAAATCATAGTTCAGCAAGTCGATAATATTGGTCCTGTCATAAAGATTTTTGAAACTAAGAACTTTGAAATACCAAAATCCTAAGCCTTTCTTGAAATATCGAAATCAACGCATCGGCGAGTCATCAAACTCAGTCCCGACCTTAAGATTTTCAAAGTAGTTTGCATGCAAAATCTTAGAGCTTTGAAAACATCCAAACTCAAGTATTTCCAATTCTAACTGCACTACATCAGACAACAACGGCAATACATTATATAGGTTAGTAGACTTTCACTTGCTAGCATGTTAAATGCTAGGAGACATGTTTAGCTAAGTCCGCCTTCATGCTATTCCATCAAAACTGTTGGCGTAATTTCTATACCTTTGTCACCACCAATTCAAGCCTAGAACCATCAAAATCAACACCACCAATAACTCATTTGGTTCAGTCCAACAAAGACATTCATTATGCATTCACCGCAACATAGATTCAAGCCTAAAATATAGCATCATTCCTTCGATTCAAATATCTATAGTCCACCAAGACTTATTTAATTCAAAGATCAACAATCCACCAAAATAATATTTGTCTAGTTTCCACCGAATATATCTCAGATCTCATCCTAAAGAATCATCACTTAGACTAACCATTCATCAAATCCACAACTTGAACTTCCACCATTTCACCTTGGAAGGACTATAACCACAAATGATCATATCCACTAATTCCACCAAACCTTTTCAAATTGAGATCATCACCTACAGTTAAAAGTTGACCATCATCAATTTAAACCTATTATTCCAACATATAAACCACAAATAATTTTATGTCTCATATGACCACTCAAACTCATGACTTCCAAGATCAATCTATACATACTAAATACCTCCATATAATGCATCAAGATTTCCAATGAAATCCTCAAATAGGAAGTCACTACTTAGCTCGAATGATCACAACTTAATCCCCAAAGTCATATCTCACTCCTCATAATCCACTTCTTAAGCCTTGCTTGCAGCACTACGGTTAGATGCTACGCATGCTCTTTAGGTCCTTTAGGATATATCAGGATATCATCAAACGAAAACAAGCACAATTTAATCCAAATAAGGCTTAAGTATCCTATTCATTAAACCCATCAATGCAGCTAAGGCATTCGTCAATCCAAATAGCATAACTAGGAACTCATAGTATCCATAGCGAGTCCTAAATGCAATCTTAGAAATGTCTTCCTTCTTAATCCTTAATCGATATCCTGATCTCAAGTCAATTAAAAACCAAACTTCCTTGCAGTTGGTCAAATAGGTCATCAATTCTAGGAAATGGGTACTTACTCTTAACAATCGCATAATTCAATTGCCTATTATCAATGCACAAATGCATCGACTCATCCTTCTCTTTCACAAACAAGAGTTCTACAAGCTTAACCATGCTTCCGCTACGCCACTCTAATAGACTTATCCCAGAAACACTACATTTCCAGTTCAGTTCATAGTTTGGTTCACTCCTGTCCCCTTTTGTCATTCTAGAAGCCTACCAGGAGCCGCTCCTTGTTTAGGTTCTCTGACCTCAGCGTCCACTCCTCGCTCTCAACAAACCGGGATGTTACAGGTACACCAGCTTTCGCTTGGTTCGAACCCGAACTACACATCTACTGAAGGGTCTCGTTTCATTAGGGATTAACTTACAGAGATATTATCCACTTTGGCTTATCCCATTCTTAGCCTCACGATTTTATCCTTAGCACACAGGCAAGTACTATCTCAGGAGATCATTCATCCTAGTCCATTGCTTATGGAGCTAGTCCATTCCTATAATGACATCAAAGTCATACATAACTATCACTATCAAGTCCATTTCCAGATCTCATTCCCCTAGGGTTATCTCACTCATCTTACATGCCAACGTAGATAACAGCATATCTTTCAGCGATGTAGAAATACGAAGAGGCATATCTAGAGATTTGTTCCTGCTCCTCACAATCACCTATATTTTTCGCATGCGAGGTCTAAGGCCACACTTTCGTATCTTGGTTTGGTTAAGAAGTTTTCGTCAAACTCCAGCGGGTATATCCTTCTTGCTTGCAGCTTGCCTGAAGTCACTTGACCTGACTAGTCACCAGAATTTACCATAAGCCAAATCAATGACAAAGGCAACGAGTTAGCAGCATGGATCACATTAGTATTTTACCTTACTCTTTTTAAGAATTTTATTGTTTAGCAGAATAACCTTCAAGAGATTGTGAGGCTAGATTATGACAAGAAGCTGCTGAAGAAATACCAGGTACGTTCATCAGCTAACTGCAGCTGCTGCTACAGCATATGGACATTAATCATACTGCGATTGATATGAAGGATAGCTGTTTTTGCCCGCAGATTGTTTAATATATCAAGCAAAAAAGAGTTTAAAACACCCACTACATATTCCATTCCCTGAATACAATCGTTTGAGGAATAATCGATCTTCCATACCTTGAGTTCCTCAACTGAGGAACAATCTCTCTACAGATACACCCTACTTGCATACAAGTACGAAAAGACGCAATATAGCCCTAATATTCTAGAAATGGTACTCCACTTGTTCTTGTGTTCATAAGGCATAATCAACCTTACTTATTCAATCCTAGTGCACAAACCAAGTCCTAAATCGGTCTGGAAGCACAAAGAGTTTTAACATATGACGCAATCCACGGCTTCTTGGCAGGGCACATATGTTTGATAGGCTTTTATGAGATTGGTGACTTGATTGTCCTTCTTGCCCTCTTCTTTCTTGCCCCCGTCTTTCTTCCCATCGTCTTCCTTAGCTGGTCCAACACTCACAATATCTGTATGCCAAGATTTCCTCAGTTTGTTCACCACCTTGACTGGGTCGAAATCGCCAAATACCGTTAGTTTGCTGTCCTTCGAGTCCATACTTAGAGACCCAATCCCTGGAAAGCATTATGTGACAAAGGTTAGTGAAAAGCTGAACATATCAAGCACAAGATGATTAGTTATTACAGTGACTATTTGAACATTTGGTTAGAGTTAACCATTGGAATTCGCTCCAGTGGCCACTCTTCCAACATGGAAGGGAGATGTGAGGGGTTCAAATCCCACATTCTCAGGGAGGGATGGGGTGAGGACGCGTAAGTTTCAGGAGTGAGTTTCGACTCCCGCGTCCTGTAAGAGGCAGGGCAAAAGTCTAAAAGTGAGTGTAGACAAGAAATACAGTAGGATTGACAAAAAAAAAAAAATTCAGACATTCACAAGTGGTGTGATAGACTAGCAAGTAAAAAACTGAGTGTGTGCGCGCGTATCGTGTGGCGAGCATGAGAGGAGCGCGTGAAAAGGAGAAGTTCCTCGGTGGCGTCGATGTGTGTGGAACAAAGGGACATATAATTGACCAGTACAGATTTGGGAGACGAAGAAGATCCGACTCAATATAATAACGAGTTGAGGGAAAGAACCACAAGGTTTCTCAGAAAGTTAACGAGTCAAGACGATCGAAAACAGAGGCTCATGACTTTTGGAGAGAGAGAGAGAGAGAGAGAGAGAGAGAGAGAGAGAGAGAGAGAGAGAGAGAGAGAGAGAGAGAGAGAGAGGCGAGTCAACCCACGGAGGCTGCTGATATAATAATCCGGAACAATCGCAAAAGATGAAGGATATGTTAATCCCGACGACAGCTCTCGAAAACCTCACCCGTCGGTACACTTTCCCTGCCCAATGGTTGCTTCCCTAGGGATTCTCGTCCTGCATCTGCTCCGCAGCTCCTCCGTCTCTGGAGCACGAAGTTGAGAGTACAAGTGAATTTTCACAGCGAAACAGATGATTTTCAAGAAGAAATGGGGACGATGATCAGGTTTCTAGCAACCGGAACCCGTGACGACGACTGAGAAGGGACCGTACCTGGACCGATGCTGAAGCAGCAGTCCGTCGATTCTACTGATGATGCTGACGCAACAGATGGAAGCACAAACGGCAAATGGCGGACGATCGAACAGGAATCAATGCGGACATCACCGTCTGCATCAACCCTGTTAAAATGCCCCCACTTAGCTGTACGATCTTGACATTTTTGCGTGAACGGCAAATGGCGGACGATCGAACAGGAAGCAATGCGGACATCACCGTCTGCATCAACCCTGTTAAAATGCCCCCACTTAGCTGTACGATCTTGACATTTTTGCGCGAACGGCAAATGGCGGATGATCGAACAGGAAGCAATGCGGACATCACCGTCTGCATCAACCCTGTTAAAATGCCCCCACTTAGCTGTACGATCTTGACATTTTTGCGCGAACGGCAAATGGCGGACGATCGAGCAGGAAGCAATGCGGACATCACCGTCTGCATCAACCCTGTTAAAATGCCCCCACTTAGATGTACGATCTTGACATTTTTGCTCGCGTAAAGAAGCTTTTTCTTCAATCGTGAAATTTGAAAAAGCCAGAAGAGCGAGAAATATGAGAAAAAATGTCCAGGAAAGTACGCGTTTCTGTTGGATTATAATGTCTCAAGTTGCTGTTTTCTGTTTTGTTTTTTTTACTCTGTTTTCTGCTGTTTTCTGTTCTGTTTTCTGCTCTGTTTTACTCTGTTTTTTTTTTTATTAAAAAACAGCCAAGTTCAATTTAGTTATTTATTTAGTGTTTTTGTTATTTTCTAGGAAGTTAATAGCACGTTTGTGTGCAGTTATGTGTTGCACGTACGTGAGCAGTTTTTGCTTTGTTTAAGTTGTTCCGTACTTGACAGTTTCCTTTAGAACAGACGTATGCAAGTTTGTGTTCTGTTTCTCTGCGTTTCTCTTCCTCATCACAAAAATATAGCTTCTGGTTTTCTATTTTCTTATTTACTGTTTTGATCAAGTAACAAAGTGGTATCGAGCGTGTATGATCTTGAGGGACTGTGAAGTGAAGCAAGTATCGAAGTGTAAAGAAGTTAAAGGGTGATGGAGACAGGGTCGAGTGGTTTCTCTGCGATGGCTTCTCCAGTATTTACTTGAGAGAATTATCAAGCATGGGCTGTCAAGATGACGGCATTTTTGGAGGGTCATGATTTGTGGGAAGCTGTGGAGGATGATTATGAGGTTGCTCCACTTCCGGACAATCCAACTTTGAATCGATAAAGTACCATAAAGAGAGAATCACAAGGAAGGCCAAGGCAAAGTCATGCCTCGTACGCCTTCGTTTCACCCACTATCTTCACAAGGATCATGAGATGTGATTCTGCAAAGGCAATATGGGATTTCTTGAAGGATGAATACGAGGGAGATGAGAAGATAAGAGGCATGAAGGTGCTGAATCTCTTGAGGGAATTTGAGAGACAGCAGATGAAAGATTCATAGTCGTGAAGGAGTACTCGATAGGTTGGTTGGGATAGCTGAAAAATCAGAGTTTTAGGGACTGACTTGAAGGATGAAAGGCTTGTTCGTAAGATCCCGGTGTCTCTTCCAGAGAAGTTCGAAGCCACCATAGCGTCTCTCGGAAAATACAAGAGACTTACCGATATAAAGCTTGTAGAATTGTTAAATGCTCTGCAGCGCAGGAGCACAGAAGACTGATGAGAAGAGAAGAGTTTGTAGAGGGTGCGCTGCAAGCTAGAGTAAAGTCAAATGATGAAGGCAAAGGGAAGAAATGGATTCAGTCCAGAGAAAATGCTGGTGACTCCAAGTTTGTAGCAAAAGAAGGAAATTCTGGTGGGTCTGGCAAATGGAAGATGAACAAAAAGCCTTGTCAATACCGTGGTGGAACTAATCATCGTTTTTAGATGTTGGAGAAAGCTCGATGCTAGATGCGTAAGATATCACAAGTTGGGTCACATGGAAGCCATCTCGCAAAGAAAAAAATTACCAGCAAGCGTGAAAAGCCCTGTAGCAGTGAATGAAACCGAGGAAGAGCACTTGTTTGTAGCTTCTTTTTTCTCGAATCTTTCGTTGGGAATGATGCATGGCTGGTGGATAGTGGCCGTACCAATCATATGACTGGCAATTCGAAGTCGTTTAGGAGTCTAGACAAGTCGGTCGGGTCCGAGTCGAATTGTAACGGACAAGTATATCGAAGTGCAAGGGAAGGGTACAAAGTGGCTATTGAAGGAAATCGAGGTGAAGCGATCGGTGATGTTCTCTTTGTGCCAAATATTGACCATAATCTGTTAAGTGTTGGTCAATTAGTTGAGAAGGGCTATAAAGTGAAGTTCAAGGGAAGGAATGTCTTATTAATAATGCAAGATAGCCAAGAAGTGCTAAGAATTCCAATGGAGGACAAGAGTTTCATGTTCAAGCCACAAGAGATGCAACAAATGGCTTTAAAGTGCAAAGAAGAAAATGCAGAGATATGGCATAAAAGACTTGGGCATGTTCACGGGAAGAGCATGTTGTTTATGCAGAAAATAGCTTGCGATGACTTGCCAAGTTTGGAGGAGGAATTTCCATGCTGCGGAGTAACTTGTCTTCTTGGCAAGCAAGCGATTTCCTTTCAAAGGAGGAGGTGGAGAGCGTGTGAGAAGCTGCAATTAGTCCACACAGATTTATGTGGACCTATGTCCGAGTCTTCTTTCAATGGTAGGTGTATTTCATTACCTTCACCGATGATATGACTAGGATGAGTTGGATTTATTTTCTGCGAGCCAAGTCTGAAGTTGCTGATGTGTTTGTGAAGTTTAAAGCCTTAGTTGAGAATCGAGTGGGAAGAAAATTAAAATGCGTGTCCGATAATGGTTCTGAGTATACCGCTCACAAGTTTAAGTTGAATTGTGAGCAAGCAGAATTGTGCAGTTCATCAAGCTCCCTATTCACCTCAAATGAATGGGGTCGGTGAGAGGAAAAATGAAGTATTATGGAGATGGCCAGATGTATGATGCATGAGAAGATGTTGCCTAAGAAGTTCTGGGGCTGAAGCAGCTAATATCTTGCAGTGTTCCGTTGAACGATTGCCCACAAAGGCCTTAGAGAGGTCAACACCTTTTGAAGTTTGGTATGGTGTTAAACCTTCTGTGAAAAATTTGAAGGTTTTTGGGTGTTTGTGTTATACTCATGTTCCTCAGGTCAAGAGGGACAAGTTGGATAAAAGAGCTGAGCTTGGAATCTTCATCGGGTATAGTCTTCAATCAAAGGCTTACAGGATTTTTCACCCTATCACAGGAAATGTGACTGTAAGCAGAGATGTTGTTTTTCTAGAGGAAGATGAGTGGAATTGGATGGAAGGAAAGAGTGCAAAGAATAGTTCAAAAACAACCCGCAATGATGTAGAGGTTGATGAAGTTATAGATGGATTGGAAGACAGTGTGGATGATTTACCGGTGAGAGGCACAAGGTCACTTGCTGAAATCTATGAAAGAAGCAATGTGGCAATGCTCGAACCATCTAACTTTGTGGAAGCTAAGGAGGATCAAAGGTGGATTGCAGCAATGCAGGAGGAGATTGCAATGATCCAGAAAAACCACACATGGGAGCTTGTTGACAGACCATCTGATAAGAATGTAATTGGGGTTAAGTGGGTGTTTAGAACAAAACTTAATCCCGATGGTTCTCGTTAATAAACACAAAGCTAGACTGGTGGTGAAAGGCTATGCACAAATATGGGGAGTAGACTATCTCAAACATTTGCTCCCGTTGCACGACTTGATACAATAAGGTTACCTTGTTAGCTATTGCAAAGCAGAGAAGGGTGGCCTATATTTCAGTTAGATGTCAAGTCTGCATTTCTGAATGGAGAGCTTGAGGAGGAGATTTTTGTTGAACAACCTGAAGGTTTTAGTATCAAAGGGCAAGAAGAGAGTGTATACAGTTGAAGAAAGCTCTATATGGATCGAAGCGAGGCTCCAAGAGCTTGGTATGGGAAGATAGATCGATATTTGCAGGATTTTGGTTTTGTGAAAGCTTAAGTGAGTTCACTCTTTATGTCAAGAAGGTGAATCACGGTGTTGTAACTCTGTCACTTTATGTAGATGATCTATTAGTGACGGGAATGATATGGAATTGATAGAAAAGGTGAAGCAAGATCTATTTGCGTTTTTGAGATGTCGACTTGGGAAAGATGGCTTATTTTTTGGGTTTGGAAGTCAAACGGGCTTCATATGAGATCTTCATCGTCGAAAAAATACATGAAAGAAATTCTAAAGAAGTTTTAGATGGAAGATTGTCAAGTGTAAGCACTCCTATGGCTGCTAAAGAAAAGCTGCGAAGAATGATGGAACAGATGCAAGTAGATGCTTCTATGTATAGAAGTCCGATTGGGTGTCTCATGTATCTTACAGAACTGAGACCAGATATTCTATTTGCTGTGAGTGTTTTATCCAGGTTTATGAGTAGTCCTAGTCGTTACATTTAATTGCAGCAAAAAGGGTCTTGAGATATCTCAAAGGAACATTGTTCTTTGGTGTGAAGTTTGAAAAAGGTCGAAGTTTAATTTGGAAGGATTTTCGATAGTGATCTGGCTGGTTCAGTGGATGACATGAAAAGTACATCTGGGTATTGTTTCAGTCTTGGTTCTCGCTTGTTTCTCCCGGTGTTCTAAAAAGCAAGAAATTGTAGCTCGCCACTGGGCAGAGGCTGAGTTTATAGCAGCTACTGCAGCTGCAAATCAAGCTTTATGACTGAAGAAGATAATGAAGGATCTGTGGTTGAATTCTAGTGATTGCATTGAAGTTAATGTGGATAATCAGGCTGCTTTAGCAATATCACAGAATCCAGTTTTCCATGGCAAAACCAAGCATTTCAAAGTCAAATTTTTCTTTCTGCGTGAGGTGCAACAAAGTGGCAAAGTTAAGTTGGTCTATTGCGATCTGAAGATCAGCTTGCAGACATGTTCACAAAACCACTTCAAGCTGGAAGATTTGAAGTATTAAGAAAGAAAATTGGAGTATGCAGCAGCAATCGATCCAAGGAGGAGTTTGTTGGATTATAATGTCTCAAGTTGCTGTTTTCTGTTTTGTTTTTTTACTCTGTTTTATGCTGTTTTCTGTTCTGTTTTCTGCTCTGTTTTACTCTGTTTTTTTTATTAAAAAACAGCCAAGTTCAATTTAGTTATTTATTTAGTGTTTTTGTTATTTTCTAGGAAGTTAATAGCACGTTTGTGTGCAGTTATGTGTTGCACGTACGTGAGCAGTTTTTGCTTTGTTTAAGTTGTTCTGTACTTGACAGTTTCCTTTAGAACAGACGTATGCAAGTTTGTGTTCTGTTTCTCTGCGTTTCTCTTCCTCATCACAAAAATATAGCTTCTGGTTTTCTATTTTCTTGTTTACTGTTTTGATCAGTAACAACAGTTTCACACACAGGTGGGAAACATGAAATCTTCAGAACGTCTCTCGACGGTGACATCATTGCCTCCGTCTTCTTTGATAGGACCACATCTCTCTTGTTAATATCATAAGAAATCCTAAATTAGTATACATACAACAAATTTACCTATTTTCAAACGACAAATGGAAGGTGAAACTCCAAATTGATACACTTATCATGTCATCTAATTCAAAAATTTGATGGAAGTTAACATAGAATAAATTATCTTAGATGTATAAGTAGTTTCATGTAAATTTATCACGTGTATCAGTGTATAATTTTTTGCGATAGTAATTCTCTTTTTTCCTCTCTTTTATTTTTTGGTTTTTGTGTTCCTGGAAGTTCACGTTAAAGTCAAGGTCTAAGTCAATGAATTATTATTAATTTAGTCTGATAACATCATCGAGAATTGCTGGCAGCGATGGAACATTTTAGCTATGTAAAACAGCCACTGCAGAAACCATAGTCACTGAAAACAATCGTTTGCCGAAAGGGAGTGCATAATGGATCTTCCATACCTTGAATTCCTCAACTGAAAATTAATCTCTCCACAAATACACCCTACGCACATGCAAGTACCCAACTACGCTCTAAAAACCTAATATTCTAGAAAGGGTACTTCACTTGTTCTTGTGCTCACAAGGCATAATCAACCTTACTTAGTCAATCCTCTCCGGTGCAAAAACCAAGTCCTGATTCGGTCTGGAAGCGCAAAAAATTTCAACATATGACACAATTTGGGGTCCCTTCTGGGGGCACACAGTAATGTGTGACCGGCGTAGGACAGTATGCTTGATAGGCTTTTATGAGATTGGCGACTTGATCGTCCTTCTTGCGCTCTTCTTTCTTTCCCTCGTCTTTCTTGCCATCGTCTTCCTTGGCTGGTCCAACACTGACAATATCTGTGTGCCAGAATTCCCTCAGTTTGTTCGCAACCTTGACCAGGTTGAAATCGCCGGATACTGTTAGTTTGTTGTCCTTCGAGTCCATAGCCAGAGACCCAATCCCTGGAAAGCATAATGGGACAAAGGTTAGTGAAAAAACCGAACATTTCGAGCATAAGATGATTAGTTATTACAGTGGCGATTTGAACATTCAGTGGGAGAATGAAGGAAAAAAACAGAGACAGAGAGAGCCAATACCTCCAAAACTAGAAACTACTGGCATGGCCTTGCTCCTGTCTCTGTCATCATGTAGATCCACTCTCACCACCAACTTCTGTAGAAGTTTGAGGAAAGCAAAACCCAGTTAGATTTTGAGTAAATATCAACCTCTCGAGGTGACGACTGAACTCGACATTCACAAGTGGTGTGATAGACAGGCGTTTGAACAAGTTGGCCACAATGAATAAGAATTCAACACATCATTTGATATTGCGAGCATTATTGTTCACATAAACAGATACAATCATGCTATGCGATAAACAGTTACGATAGCAAAGAAAGAAACGTCATGAAGCTTGAGACGGAGAGAGACCAAGAGAAGTTTTCAAGAAAACCCAGCAGAGAGTAACATCAAGAACCCCATCTCACAGAAGTGAACAAGGTACACATAGTATGCGAAAAAAGAGATTGACTTCTCGAAGGACTTCGAGAAATCGCACCTACATTTCTTTTGGGTTTCGAGCACTGAGATTGGTAACTGCTCTAACTTCTGATTTTTCTTTCCTTCTTTTTCTTTTTCCTTCTATTTTGGCCGGGAAGGGCCATTGCGGCCTCACTAGTTGGGAGGGAGGGCCACGATCCTAGCTAGCGGCTGACAAGGGCTTGTTGGCCCTTGCTGTCCAAAAAAAAAAAAAAAAAAGAGAGAGAGAAATGATAATAAAAAACAAAAAGAAAAGAAAAAAATTAAAATATTATTAAAAATACTCATATTAGCGCCAGCCTAACGTGTGCCACGTAAGATGACTGTCACCCATATCAATGATATCCTACCAAAATTTGTAAATCCTAAAAAGATTTAGGAATAAATTGACACATTGTGATAGATTTCGAATTTTTTCCTCCCTTTTACCCATGAAGGTTGCAATTTGGACCACATTGCTATATCAGAATCACCGCTGTTGCCGGAAATGGTGTTGCTCATGTGATTCCTTCCATGATATGTTTACCAAGCACCAATATACATTGAGAGTGAGCCACCATTCAACCACCAGCTTTGACACCATTTATCGGGTGCGCTTCGCAGAAGCCTAGATTGCTCTTTCTGGTGGTTGACTTGAATGCTAATTAAGGCATATTATCTGCTGCTTTGGTGTCATGTTGTGTATGAAGGAATGAAGCTTAGGTAGATTTATGATCATGCACTTCAGATGAGGTCCGAATTTTGTGGGGGCTCTTTCTGGGGTTGACCTGAATGCTAATTGAGATTATGTAGTTGGGTCATTTCAGAGGCGAGAGTCAGAGGACAAGATGATCAAGACAGTTCCACTAACAAAATTCTAGAATAATGTTTTAGAAGGTCAAAGTTATTTTGGGCGTGGTATGGTCTTGATCCTTTCCCAGTTTGTTTAAAACTGCGGCTCTGTGTTGTTTTGATGTTGTGGCAATATGTAATTTCTGATTTTTCAGTTTGTTTAAAACGTCTTCTCCTTATCAAGTGTACTGGAACTGCAGATACTTCTATTGCAGGGATAGTAAGAGTTAAGAACACAGGTACTTGCCAGATAATGATCTTACAAGTGTGTAGTCTTGCCCTGCAGAGGGCTTTATATTGACGTAGGAATGGCACTAGCCAGCGGTGGCCCTTTTTGGTTACTTAGTCGCACTGCAACTTTAAGCGTCATGGGTCGATGATGAAAATCTTCACAGTTGCCCATAATCTGCTTAAAGCAAGTATTTCATTCATTGTTCATAATTACCTGTGTCATGTGGATTCAAGCACTCCTCCCTGCAGCTTCTGATAGTATAGTCAGTGTATTCCACCGCCTTGCTTTCGGTTTGTAAAGATAAGCAATTTAACCTTAACCTTGTCAATTTGTGTGATGTTACCCTCCGGTTCAGCTTGTGCATGAGGCAGGTTATGAGGTTAGAAACTCGGATGCCAACTTGATTCTCCAGAGACCAAAAGTCAGCCCATATGTGGAAGCTGTCAGGAAAAACTTAAGTGAGTTGCTCGGAGCAGATCTAACAGCTGTCAACCTTAAAGCAAAAACTCATGAGAAGGTCGACAGCCTTGGAGAACACCGGAGTATTGCAGTTCATTCTGTGGTTCTCCTTATGCGGAAGTGGAGGGTATGCAGATATCACATGCCATCGAACATCGGCAGCTCTTCATTTCTGGAGCCTCAAATGGTAAGTTGAGTCCAAGAGATTAGAATGCTAATTACACTCTCCCTAAGTGAGCAACAAAGTCCTATCTTTCCTGAACATGTGCGGTTCATCAATAGTGAGTCTGCAATATACGTCTCATCATATCTGCAGGCTGCAGCTCATGTCCAAATGTTTTAACTTATTGAGGAGAAGTCATGTGGATCCAGCATCTGGTGTTGAACCTATTACTTACATGATTTGCTGACCGACCCTGCAGACAGGCCATAGCGAGCTTGTAGCCATTCTTTCACACACCCTCTTCCTGAATGAATCTGTAATGAGGATCTAGATCATCGACCGAGGAAGTGGATACGTATCTACCAAAATTCATTGAAGTTACCTGGTAAGATAAGATTATGGTCTTACTGGCTGTGATCGTCATAAGCTTTGCTTAGTTATAAACAGGGTGAAGAATGCTAGAAGGAAAAACTTGAAAGATCCACCACTAAGCCAAAGGCTTTTGATAATCTTGGGCGTAATACGTGTACTTCTCAGCCTCTTTCCAATATACCTGGCTGGTATGACTCGTTGATGACATCCATCACTGCTGGTCCAGAGAAGATTGAGTGAAAATGATCTGCCATTATAAGTAATGTCTTCAAAGACGAACAAAAGAGAATCCCAACTGTGGCTAGCACATCGAGTCCGCAAACAATGATCATATGAGCTCCCTTTTTTACTTCAACTTTAGGAGAAAATATACGCAATCAAAGATGAGGGTGGTAGCAATGTCATCAATTACTTACAAACAATGCAAAACAGAAGTTTTCTTTTTCTTCTCATTTAATTAGATAAGAATGGCACTGATTAGTTAAATGGCTCACCTGTTGTTGACGCACATGATCAAATTTAAGAAAACAACACAAGAAAATGACAATAATGTTTGGCATGCAAGGTCCAAGGCTACACTTTCATATCTTGGTTTGGTTAAGAAGTTTTTCATGAAGTTTCAACAGAGTATGTCCCGCTTGCTTGCAGCTTGCCTGAAGTCGTTTGACCTGACCAGTCACTAGAATTTGCCATAAGCCAAAGCAATTACCGAGCCAACGAGTTCACAGCATGGATCACATTTAGAAGTTGACCTTACTCTTTCTATGAATTTTATTATCCAGCAGAATACCCTTTCACAAGACTGTGAGGCAAAATTATGACAGGAAGCTGCTAAAGAAATACCGGGTATGTTTCATCAGCTAACCGCAACTACTGCCACAGCCTAAGGACATAGGATGATAGTGCGATCGAAATGAACGATATCTGTTTTTGCCTGCAGATTGTTCAATATATCAAGCAAAAAAAGATTTAAAACATCCACTGCATCTGCATATTCCAGTCGCTGAAAACAATCGTTTGCCAAAATGGAGTACATAGTGGATCTTCCATACCTTGAGTTCCTCAAGTGAAAACCAATCTCTCTACAAATACATCCTAAACACATACAAGTACCGAATGACACACCAAAAACCTAATATTCTAGAAAGGGCACTCCACTTGTTCTTGTGTTCATAAGGCATAATCAACCTTCCTGATTCAATCCTCTCCGGTGCACAGACCGAGTCCTGATTCAGTCTGGAAGTGCAAAGAATTTCAACAAATGACACAATTTGGGGTCTCTTCTGGGGACACATGGTAATATGTGACCGGTGTAGAATAGTATGCTTGATAGGCTTTTACAAGATTGGCAACTTGATCGTCCTTCTTGCCCTCTTCTTTCTTTCCCTCGTCTTTCTTGCCATCATCTTCCTTGGCTCCTCCAACGCTCACGATTTCTGTGCGCCAAGATTTCCTCAGTTTGTTCACCACCTTGACAGGGTCGAAATCACCAGATACCGTCAGTTTGTTGTCCTTCGAGTCCATAGACAGAGACCCAATCCCTGGAAAGCATAATGTGAGAAAGATTAGTGATAAAGCCGAACATTTCGAGCATAAGATGATTTCTATCACAGTGACGATTTGAACATTCAGTGGGAGAAAGAAGGGAAAAAAACAGAGAGGGAGAGGGCCAATACCTTCAAAACTAGAAACTACTCGCATGGCCTTTCTCCTGTCTCTGTCATCATGTAGTTCCACTTTCACCACCAACTTCTGAAAAAGATTGAGCAAATAAAAAACCAGTTAGATTTCGAGTAAATGTTTATCTCTTCCAACGACGACCGAACTCGACATTCACGAGTGGTGCGACAGACCAGCGTTAAACAAGTTAGCCATATATAACCAACAATGAATAAGAATTCGAAGCATCATTTGGTATTCCGAGCATTCTTATTCACATAAACAGATACAATCATGCTATGCGATAAACAATTACAGCAGCAAAGAAGCAAGCGATAACTCATGAAGCTCGAGACGAGAGATACCAAGAGAAGTGTCCAAGAAAACCCCGGAGAGAGTAACATTGAAACCCCATCTCACAGAAGTGAACAAGATACACATAATATGCAAAAAAAGAAAAAAAGAAAAAAAGAGGGAGCTTCTCGAAGGACGGCAAGACATCTACCTTCATTTCTCTTGGGTTTCAAGAACTGAGATTCTGACTGCTCTAACTTCTGATTTGGAAGCTAAAGACACTAGAAGGACACTCGGAGCCAGTTGCAACTGAGTGTGTGCACGTATGGGGGACGAAAAGGGTTGCTAAATATAGAGTGGCGAGCAAGAGAGGAGTGCGTGAAGAGGAGCAAGTATCTTGGAGGACGCGGTGCGGAGAACAAAGGACAAATTATTGACCAGTCAATACAATAACGAGTCAAGGGAAAGAGCCACCCGGTTTCTCAGTAAAGTAACGAGTCGAGGCGATCGAAAACAGAGGATGGCCACTTTAGGAAGGAGAGAGAGGAGAGGGGGAGAGAGGCGAGTCGCCCCTCACGACTCTAGGCTTTTGAAGTGACACGGTTGAGTCGCCCCTCGCGACTCGGTGACTTTTGTTCTTGGCAACCGACTCAGTTCAGGTAGTTGACGGGTTCAAGCTTTTCATTGGATAGAATTGCATTGCGATTAAGCCGTAAATCTTTTTCACAATTTATCAATTAAATCATTCCGGTTATTTTTGGTGGGAATTCGTCAACATCCATTTTACATGGCACATCCGAAATCAATATTGACAATTCTTACAATTTTTTTAAAATATATCAATATTTTTATCTTTTTTTTTCCTTTCGTTTTGGCTGGTGAGGGCCATAGTGACCTAGCTAGCCGTGAGCAAGGGCCACGATCCAAGCTAGTGACTAGCGAGGGCTTGCTGGCCAAAAAAAAAAGGAGAAAAAAAGAGAGAAAAAATAATAATAATATGGGAAGGAAAAAGAAAAAGAAATTATTATTAAAAAATATCTACGTTAACACCAGCTTGACGTATCGTGTAGGATGACTAGCATCCATATCAATGATTTTCGATCAAAATTAGCAAAACATAAAAAAATTTAAGAATAAATTGGCAAATTACAATAGATTTAGGCTTTTTTTTTTTCTTTTTTACTTCCCCCTTTTGCGCAAGAAGGTTGCAATATAGACCGCGTTGTTATACCACAACCACTGTTGTTGCTCGGAAATGGCGTTGTTCATGTGATTCCTTCCTTGAGATGTTTACCAAGCACCAATGCACATTGAAAGTGAACCATCAATCAACCATCAGCTCTAACAATATTAATTGGGTGCACTTAGCATAAGCCTAAATTTCTCTTTGTGGCGGTTGACTTGAATGCTAATTAGGGCATATTCACTGCTGCTTTAATATCATGTGTTATGTATGAAGGAATGAGGCTTAGGCAGATTTATGATCATGCACTTAATATGGGGTCCGAATTTTGTAGGGTTCTGTCTGGGGTTGACCTGAAGGCTAATGAAGATTATGCAGTTAGGTCATTTCAGAGGTCAAGATGATCAAAACTGTTCCACTAACAAAATTCTCTCCTTTACTGCTAGAATGAGTTTCTTAGAAGGTCAAAGTTAGTTTGGGCGTGGCATGGTCTTGATCCTTTCCCAGTATCAAAGGGAATCTGTGTTGTCTCGATGTTGTGCCAATATGAAATTGCTGACCTTTCAGTTTGTTTAATTCGTCCTCTCCTTATCAAGCGCACTGGAACTTCATATACTTCTATTGTAAGGATAGTACGAATTAAGAACACAGGTAGTAGCGAGATGATGATCTTACAAATCTGTAGTCTAGCCCTGCAGAGGGCTTTGTATTGCTGTGGGAATGGCACTAGTCAGCGGTGGCAGTTTTTTGGTTACTTAGTCGCATTACGACTTTAAGCGTCATCGAAAATCTTCATATTTGCTCCTAATCTGCTTAAAGCAGACATTTCATTCATTATTCAAAATTACCTGTGTCATGTGTATTCGAGCACTCATCTCTGCAGCTTCTGATAGTGTCATAGTCAGTGTATTCCACCTCCTTGCTTTCAGTTTGTAGAGATTAGAAATGTAACCTTGTCCTTTTGCGTGATGGTACCCTCCGGTTCAGCTTATCCACAAGGCAGGTTATGAGTTTGGAAACTTGGATGCTGCCTTGATTCTCCAGAGACCAAAAGTCAGCCCAAACAGGGAAGCTATCAGGAAAAACGTGTGTGAGTTGCTCGGAGAAGATCCGACCGCTATTAAATTTAAAACAAAAACTCACGAGAAGGTCGATAGCCTTGGAGAAAACTGGAGTATCGCAGCTCATACTGTGGTTCTCCTTATGCAGAAGTGGAGGGTATGTCGACATCACATGCCATTAAACATCTGCAGCTCCTTATTTTTGGAGCATCAAATGGTAAGTTGAGTCTGAGAGAATAGAACGTTAATTACACTTCCCCAAAGTGAGCAATAAAGTCCAATCTTTCCTGACCATGTGCGGTTCACTGATAGCAAGTCATCTGGATTCAGCAACTCGTGTTGAACCAGTTACGCACACGATTTGCTGACCAGCTCTCTAGACAGGCCATAGTGAGCTTGTAGCCATTCTTTCACGCACTCTTCAAGAATGAATCTGTAACTAGGATCTAGACAATCAACCAAAGAAGTGGATGCATCTACCAAAATTCATCAAAGTTACCTCCTAAGATAAGATTATGGTCTTATTGGCTGTGATCACTGTAAACTTTGCTTAGTTATCTTTACCAAAAAAAAAAAAAAAAAAAAACTTTGCTTAGTTATAAACAACGCGAAGATCGAATTAACGGGAGAGAGGGGGGTGGGGACAAAAGACAAAAGGCGGACGATCGAACAGGAATCAAAGTGGAAATCACTGTGTGCATCATCCCTGTCAAAATGCCACCACTTGGCTATACGATATTGACATTTTTGCTCGTGCAAAGAAGCTTTTTCTTCAATCGTGAAATTTGAAAGATCGAAAAAAGCCAGAAGGGCGAGAAATATGAGAAATGTCCAGGAAAGTACGCATTACACACGAGCGCGAAACATGAAATTTCCACAACAACTCTCAACCGGCAAGTCGTCGCCTCCGTCATCTTTGATAGGACCACATCTCTCTAGTTAATACCACAAGAAATTTCAAATTAATATAAAAGTGACAAATTTATCGAAAATTAATATTTTGACCATAAAAAATTCTACACAACAAACAAGGGGTATACCCATCAATTGTTACGTGTCACTCTAAAAATTCGACGCGACATGATTGACGACCTGATCTTCGTTGCGAGGCTTTTACGCGATTGGCGACTAGAACTCCGTTCTTCTTTCCCTCTTCTTTCTTGCCATCATCTTCCTTGGCTGTTCCGAAACTCACGATTTCTGTGTCCCAAGATTCCCTCAGTTCGTTCACCACCTCGACCGGGTCCATAATGCCAGATACTGTTAGTTTGTTGTCCTTTGTGTCCATAGCCAGATAATCAAATCCTGGAAAGCATTACATGACAAAGGTTAGCGAAAACGAACATTTCGAGCACAAGGTGATTACTATCACAGTGACGACTTAAACATTCGGTGGGAGAATGAAGGGAAAAAACAGAGAGGGAGAGGGCCAATACCTGCGATACGATTAACTTCTTTCCAGGCATCTTTCCTGAACACCTTCCTGTCTTTCTCATCACGTAGATCCACTTTCACCACCAACTTCTGCAAAAGTTTGAGGAAAGCAAAACCCAGTTAGATTTTAAGTAAATATCAATCTTTTACGACTATTGAACTCAGACTTTCACAAGTGGTTTGATAGACTAGCGTTTAAACAAGTTGGCCATATGTAATCAACAATGAATAAGAATTTGAAGCATCATTTGATATTCCTAGCATTATTATTCACACGAATAGATATCATCATGCTATACGATTAACAATTACTATTGAGAAAACCAATTAATAAAATTTTGAAATTGATAAAATCTTCTTTGGCTTGTCCTGAATCTGATAAGTGCATAACAGTATCTTCTTACAGGAACTACTCAAGAAGAGAAGTTGTTTCAGATTCAATCTACTGCTATTTGAATATGGAGACCATGAAGAGAAGTCAATATCTTGACATTTTTCAGAACCTTTCCGTTGTTGTTCAAATATCTTTGGATAGCATCTCAACAACAACATGAATATTGACCATATGGATATCGGCAAATCTTATACGTGGAGATCATCAAAACCTTGAAATATTTACAGAGTCCACTACAGTGGAACAACATCAGAATCTGAAGATCAACGCCCACATAAACATTCAGACGCAACCGCCACTATTTTGAACAACACAACTAGTACTCTGTCTTGGATTTAAAATATAGAAATTGATGATTAATTTCCAATCTTAAGGACAGTTTTGCAACAAATCTTCCGATTGATAATCCTTATAAACACAAGCTACTTTCCTTAAACCAAAGAACTCTACTTCTGGAAACTGGAGATCCGTTTGTATAGGCGATTGATAATCCTTATAAACACAAGCTACTTTCCTTAAACCAAAGAACTCTACTTCTGGAAACTGGAGATCCGTTTGTATGGGCGACAAAATAAACGGAGATTCAAAATTTATCTCAGGGGCTAGTCAATCTTTTTTGCACATTTAGGATTGATTGGAGAATGATCAATGGGTAGGTTGGAAGTGGAGAAGTGAAAAAAGGAGATCAAGGTGCCGAAGAACACTGGCCTATCCAGGATAGTATGCCTGAGACGCTTTTACCTGACTGGTGACTTGATCTTCGTTCTTCTTTCCCCCTTCTTTCTTGCCACCGTCTTCCTTGGCTGCTCCGCAGCTCACCATTTCTGCGTGCAAAGATTTCCTCAGTTTGTTCACCACCTCGACCGGGTCCAGAGTGCCAGATACTGTTAGTTTGGTGTGCGTTGTGTCCACAGCCAGACGCTCAAATCCTGGAAAGCATTATGTGACAAAGGTTAGTGAAGCCGAACATTTCAAGCACAAGATGATTACTATCACAGTGACAATTTAAACATTCAGTGGGAGAATGAAGGGAAAAAACAGAGAGGGAGAGGGCCAATACCTGCAATACATTGAACTACTTGCTCGGCCCTTATCTTGTCTTCCTCATTACCTAGATCCACTTTCACCACCAACTTCTGCAAAAGTTTGAGGAAAGCAAAACCCAGTTAGATTTCGAGTAAATATCAATCTTTTACGACTATTGAACTCAGACGTTCACAAGTGGTTTGATAGACTAGCGTTTAAACAAGTTGGCCATATGTAATCAACAATGACTAAGAATTTGAAGCATCATTTGCTATACCTAGCATTATTATTCACACGAATAGATACCATCATGCTATACGATTAACAATTACTATTGAGAAAACCAATTAATAAAATTTTGAAATTGATAAAATCTTCTTTGGCTCGTCTTGAATCTGATACGTGCATAACAGTATCTTCTTACAGGAACTACTCAAGAAGAGAAGTTGTTTCAGATTCAATCTACTGCTATTTGAATATGGAGACCATGAAGAGAAGTCAATATCTTGACATTTTTCAGAACCTTTCCGTTGTTGTTCAAATATCTTTGGATAGCATCTCAACAACAACATGGATATTGACCATATGGATATCGGCAAATCTTATACGTGGAGATCGTCAAAACCTTGAAATATTTACAGAGTCCACTACAGTGGAACAACATCAGAATCTGAAGATCAACGCCCACATAAACATTCAGACGCAAGCGCCACTATTTTGAACAACACAACTAGTAATCTGCCTAGGATTTCAAATATAGAAAGTGATGATTAAATTGCCAATCTTAAGGACAGTTTTGCAAGAAAGCTTCTGATTGATAATCGTTATGAACACAAGCTACTTTCCTTAAACCGAAGAACGCTACTTCTGGAAACTGGAGATCCGTTTGTATAGGCGACAAAATCAACGGAGATTCCAAATTTATCTTCGGGAATAGTCAATCTTTTTTGCACATTTAGGATTGATTGGAGAATGATCATCGGGTAGGTTCGAAGTGTAGGAGTGAAAAAAGGAGATCAAGGAGCCGAAGAGCACTGGCCTGTCCAGGATAGTATGCTTGAGAGGCTTTTACCTGACTGGCGACTTGATCTTCGTTCTTCTTTCCCCCTTCTTTCTTGCCATCGTCTTCCTTGGCTGCTCCGAAGCTCACCATTTCTGCGTGCAGTTTCGTCAGTTTGTTCACCACCTTGACCGGGTCCATAGTGCCAGATACTGTTAGTTTATTGAGCTCTGTGTCCACAGTCAGACGCTCAAATCCTGGAAAGCATTACGTGACAAAGGTTAGCGAAGCCAAACATTTCGAGCACAGGATGATTACTATCACAGTGACGATTTCAACATTCAGTGGGAGAATGAAGGGAACAAACAGACAGGGAGAGGGCCAATACCTGCAATATGCCAAACTACTCGCTTGGCCTTTGTCCTGTCTTCCTCATCACCTAGATCCACTTTCACCACCAACTTCAGCAAAAGTTTGAGGAAAGCAAAACCCAGTTAGATTTCGAGTAAATATCAATCTTTTACGACTACTGAACTCAGACGATCAGATGTGGTGTGACAGACTAGCGTTTAAACAACTTGGCCATATGTAATCAATAATGGATAAGAATTTGAAGCATCATTTGACATTCCTACAATTATTATTCACACGAGTAGAGACCATCATGCTATACGATTAACAATTACTATTGAGAAAACCTATCAATAAAATTTTGAAATTGATAAAATCTTCTTTGTTCGTCTTGAATCTGATACGTGCATAACGGTATCATCTTACAGGAACTACTAATGAAGAGAAGTTGTTTCAGATTCAATCAACTGCTCTTTGAATATGGAGACCATGAAGAGAAGTCAATATCTTGACATTTTCAGAACCCTTCTGTTGTTGTTCAAATATCTTTGGATAGCATCTCAACAACATCATGGATATTGACCATATGGATATCGGCAAATCTGATATGCGGAGATATTCAAAACCTTGAAATATTTACAGAGTCCACTACAGTGAAACAACATCAGAATCCGAAGATCAACTCCCACATAAACATTCAGACGCAAGCGCCACTATTTTGAACAACACAACTAGTAATCTGTCTAGGATTTCAAATATAGAAAGTGATGATTAAATTGCCAATCTGAAGGACAGTTTTGCAAGAAAGCTTCTGATTGATAATCGTTGTGAACACAAGCTACTTTCCTTAAACCGAAGAACGCTACTTCTGGAAACTGGAGATCCGTTTGTATAGGCGACAAAATCAACGGAGATTCCAAATTTATCTTCGGGAATAGTCAATCTTTTTGCACATTTAGGATTGATTGGAGAATGATCATCGGGTAGGTTCGAAGTGTAGGAGTGAAAAAGGAGATCAAGGAGCCGAAGAGCACTGGCCTGTCCAGGATAGTATGCTTGAGAGGCTTTTACCTGACTGGCGACTTGATCTTCGTTCTTCTTTCCCCCTTCTTTCTTGCCATCGTCTTCCTTGGCTGCTCCGAAGATCACCATTTCTGCGTGCAGTTTCGTCAGTTTGTTCACCACCTTGACCGGGTCCATAGTGCCAGATACTGTTAGTTTATTGAGCTCTGTGTCCACAGTCAGACGCTCAAATCCTGGAAAGCATTACGTGACAAAGGTTAGCGAAGCCAAACATTTTGAGCACAGGATGATTACTATCACAGTGACGATTTCAACATTCAGTGGGAGAATGAAGGGAAAAAACAGACAGGGAGAGGGCCAATACCTGCAACATGCCAAACTACTCGCTTTCCCTTTGTCCTATCTTCCTCATCACCTATATCCACTTTCACCACCAACTTCCGCAAAAGTTTGAGGAAAGCAAAACCCAGTTAGATTTCGAGTAAATATCAATCTTTTACGACTACTGAACTCAGACGATCACATGTGGTGTGACAGACTAGCGTTTAAACAACTTGGCCATATGTAATCAATAATGGATAAGAATTTGAAGCATCATTTGATATTCCTACAATTATTATTCACACGAGTAGAGACCATCATGCTATACGATTAACAATTACTATTGAGAAAACCTATCAATAAAATTTTGAAATTGATAAAATCTTCTTTGGTTCGTCTTGAATCTGATACGTGCATAACGGTATCATCTTACAGGAACTACTCATGAAGAGAAGTTGTTTCAGATTCAATCAACTGCTCTTTGAATATGGAGACCATGAAGAGAAGTCAATATCTTGACATTTTTCAGAACCCTTCTGTTGTTGTTCAAATATCTTTGGATAGCATCTCAACAACATCATGGATATTGACCATATGGATATCGGCAAATCTCATATGCGGAGATATTCAAAACCTTGAAATATTTACAGAGTCCACTACAGTGAAACAACATCAGAATCTGAAGATCAACTCCCACATAAACATTCAGACGCAAGCGCCACTATTTTGAACAACACAACTAGTAATCTGTCTAGGATTTCAAATATAGAAAGTGATGATTAAATTGCCAATCTGAAGGACAGTTTTGCAAGAAAGCTTCTGATTGATAATCGTTGTGAACACAAGCTACTTTCCTTAAACCGAAGAACGCTACTTCTGGAAACTGGAGATCCGTTTGTATAGGCGACAAAATCAACGGAGATTCCAAATTTATCTTCGGGAATAGTCAATCTTTTTGCACATTTAGGATTGATTGGAGAATGATCATCGGGTAGGTTCGAAGTGTAGGAGTGAAAAAGGAGATCAAGGAGCCGAAGAGCACTGGCCTGTCCAGGATAGTATGCTTGAGAGGCTTTTACCTGACTGGCGACTTGATCTTCGTTCTTCTTTCCCCCTTCTTTCTTGCCATCGTCTTCCTTGGCTGCTCCGAAGCTCATCATTTCTGCGTGCAGTTTCGTCAGTTTGTTCACCACCTTGACCGGGTCCATAGTGCCAGATGCTGTTAGTTTATTGAGCTTTGTGTCCACAGTCAGACGCTCAAATCCTGGAAAGCATTACGTGACAAAGGTTAGCGAAGCCAAACATTTCGAGCACAGGATGATTACTATCACAGTGACGATTTCAACATTCAGTGGGAGAATGAAGGGAAAAAACAGAGAGGTAGAGGGCCAATACCTGCAATATGCCAAACTACTCGCTTGGCCTTTGTCCTGTCTTCCTCATCACCTTTATCCACTTTCACCACCAACTTCTGCACAAGTTTGAGGAAAGCAAAACCCAGTTAGATTTCGAGTAAATATCAATCTTTTACGACTACTGAACTCAGACGATCACATGTGGTGTGACAGACTAGCGTTTAAAAACATGGGCATATGTAATCAATAATGGATAAGAATTTGAAGCATCATTTGATATTCCTACAATTATTATTCACACGAGTAGAGACCATCATGCTATACGATTAACAATTACTATTGAGAAAACCTATTAATAAAATTTTGAAATTGTTAAAATTTTCTTTGGTTCATCTTGAATCTGATACGTGCATAACGGTATCATATTACAGGAACTACTCATGAAGAGGAGTTGTTTCAGATTCAATCAACTGCTCTTCGAATATGGAGACCATGAAGAGAAGTCAATATCTTGACATTTTTCAGAACCCTTCTGTTGTTGTTCAAATATCTTTGGATAGCATCTGAACAACATCATGGATATTGACCATATGGATATCGGCAAATCTTATACGCGGAGATCGTCAAAACCTTGAAATATTTACAGAGTCCACTATAGTGGAACAACATCACAATCTGAAGATCAACGCCCACATAAACATTCAGACGCAAGCGCCACTATTTTGAACAACACAACTAGTAATCTGTCTAGGATTTCAAATATAGAAAGTGATGATTAAATTGCCAATCTTAAGGACAGTTTTGCAAGAAAGCTTCTCATTGATAATCCTTAGGAACACAAGCTACTTTCCTTAAATTGAAGAACGCTACTTCTGGAAACTGGAGATCCGTTTGTATAGGCGACAAAATCAACGGAGATTCCAAATTTATCTTCGGGAATAGTCAATCGTTTTTGCATATTTAGGATTGATTGGAGAATGATCATCGGGTAGGTTCGAAGTGTAGGAGTGAAAAAAGGAGTTCAAGAAGCCGAAGAGCACTGGCCTGTCCAGGATAGTATGCCTGAGAGGCTTTTACCTGACTGGCGACTTGATCTTCGTTCTTCTTTCCCCTTCTTTCTTGCCATCGTCTTCCTTGGCTGCTCCGAAGCTCACCATTTCTGCGTGCAGTTTCGTCAGTTTGTTCACCACCTTGACCGGGTCCATAGTGCCAGATACTGTTAGTTTACTGTGCTTTTTGTCCACAGTCAGACGCTCAAATCCTGGAAAGCATTACGTGACAAAGGTTAGCGAAGCCAAACATTTCGAGCACAGGATGATTACTATCACAGTGACGATTTAAACATTCAGTGGGAGAATGAAGGGAAAAAATAGAGAGGGAGAGGGTCAATACCTGCAATATGCCAAACTACTCGCTTGGCCTTTGTCCTGTCTTCCTCATCACCTAGATCCACTTTCACCACCAACTTCTGCAAAAGTTTGAGGAAAGCAAAACCCAGTTAGATTTCGAGTAAATATCAATCTTTTACGCATACTGAACTCAGATGATCACATGTGGTGTGACAGACTAGCGTTTAAACAACTTGGCCATATGTAATCAATAATGGATAAGAATTTGAAGCATCATTTGATATTCCTACAATTATTATTCACACGAGTAGAGACCATCATGCTATACGATTAACAATTACTATTGAGAAAACCTATTAATAAAATTTTGAAATTGATAAAATCTTCTTTGGTTCGTCTGGAATCTGATACGTGCATAACGGTATCATCTTACAGGAACTACTCATGAAGAGAAGTTGTTTCAGATTCAATCAACTGCTCTTTGAATATGGAGACCATGAAGAGAAGTCAATATCTTGACATTTTTCAGAACCCTTCTGTTGTTGTTCAAATATATTTGGATAGCATCTCAACAACATCATGGATATTGACCATATGGATATCGGCAAATCTCATACGGGGAGATATTCAAAACCTTGAAATATTTACAGAGTCCACTACAGTGAAACAACATCAGAATCCGAAGATCAACGCCCACATAAACATTCAGACGCAATCGCCACTATTTTGAACAACGCAACTAGTAATCTGTCTAGGATTTCAAATATAGAAAGTGATGATTAAATTGCCAATCTTAAGGACAGTTTTGCAAGAAAGCTTCTGATTGATAATCGTTATGAACACAAGCTACTTTCCTTAAACCGAAGAACGCTACTTCTGGAAACTGGAGATCCGTTTGTATAGGCGACAAAATCAACGGAGATTCCAAATTTATCTTCGGGAATAGTCAATCTTTTTGCACATTTAGGATTGATTGGAGAATGATCATCGGGTAGGTTCGAAGTGTAGGAGTGAAAAAAGGAGATCAAGGAGCCGAAGAGCACTGGCCTGTCCAGGATAGTATGCTTGAGAGGCTTTTACCTGACTGGCGACTTGATCTTCGTTCTTCTTTCCCCCTTCTTTCTTGCCATCGTCTTCCTTGGCTGCTCCGAAGCTCACCATTTCTGCGTGCAGTTTCGTCAGTTTGTTCACCACCTTGACCGGGTCCATAGTGCCAGATACTGTTAGTTTATTGAGCTCTGTGTCCACAGTCAGACGCTCAAATCCTGGAAAGCATTACGTGACAAAGGTTAGCGAAGCCAAACATTTCGAGCACAGGATGATTACTATCACAGTGACGATTTAAACATCCAGTGGGAGAATGAAGGGAAAAAACAGACAGGGAGAGGGCCAATACCTGCAATATGCCAAACTACTCGCTTGGCCTTTGTCTTGGCTTCCTCATCACCTATATCCATTTTCACCACCAACTTCTGCAAAAGTTTGAGGAAAGCAAAACCCAGTTAGATTTCGAGTAAATATCAATCTTTACGACTACTGAACTCAGACGATCACATGTGGGGTGACAGACTAGCGTTTAAACAACTTGGCCATATGTAATCAATAATGGATAAGAATTTGAAGCATCATTTGATATTCCTACAATTATTATTCACACGAGTAGAGACCATCATGCTATACGATTAACAATTACTATTGAGAAAACCTATCAATAAAATTTTGAAATTGATAAAATCTTCTTTGGTTCGTCTTGAATCTGATACGTGCATAACAGTATCTTCTTACAGGAACTACTCATGAAGAGAAGTTGTTTCAGATTCAATCAACTGCTCTTTGAATATAGAGACCATGAAGAGAAGTCAATATCTTGACATTTTTCAGAACCCTTCTGTTGTTGTTCAAATATCTTTGTATAGCATCTCAACAACATCATGGATATTGACCATATGGATATCGGCAAATCTGATATGCGGAGATCGTCAAAACCTTGAAATATTTACAGAGTCCACTACAGTGGAACAACATCAGAATCTGAAGATCAACGCCCACATAAACATTCAGACGCAAGCGCCACTATTTTGAACAACACAACTAGTAATCTGTCTAGGATTTCAAATATAGAAAGTGATGATTAAATTGCCAATCTTAAGGACAGTTTTGCAAGAAAGCTTCTGATTGATAATCGTTATGAACACAAGCTACTTTCCTTAAATTGAAGAACGCTACTTCTGGAAACTGGAGATCCGTTTGTATAGGCGACAAAATCAACGGAGATTCCAAATTTATCTTCGGGAATAGTCAATCTTTTTGCACATTTGGATTGATTGGAGAATGATCATCGGGTAGGTTCGAAGAGTAGGAGTGAAAAAAGGAGATCAAGGAGCCGAAGAGCACTGGCCTGTCCAGGATAGTATGCTTGAGAGGCTTTTACCTGACTGGCGACTTGATCTTCGTTCTTCTTTCCCCCTTCTTTCTTGCCATCGTCTTCCTTGGCTGCTCCGAAGCTCACCATTTCTGCGTGCAGTTTCGTCAGTTTGTTCACCACCTTGACCGGGTCGATAGTGCCAGATACTGTTAGTTTACTGTGCTTTTTGTCCACAGTCAGACGCTCAAATCCTGGAAAGCATTACGTGACAAAGGTTAGCGAAGCCCAACATTTCGAGCACAGGATGATTACTATCACAGTGACGATTTAAACATTCAGTGGGAGAATGAAGGGAAAAAACAGACAGGGAGAGGGCCAATACCTGCAATATGCCAAACTACTCGCTTGGCCTTTGTCCTGTCTTCCTCATCACCTAGATCCACTTTCACCACCAACTTATGCAAAAGTTTGAGGAAAGCAAAACCCAGTTAGATTTCGAGTAAATATCAATCTTTTATGACTACTGAACTCAGACGATCAGATGTGGTGTGAGAGACTAGCGTTTAAACAACTTGGCCATATGTAAGCAATAATGAATAAGAATTTGAAGCATCATTTGATATTCCTACAATTATTATTCACACGAGTAGAGACCATCATGCTATACGATTAACAATTACTATTGAGAAAACCTATTAATAAAATTTTGAAATTGATAAAATCTTCTTTGGTTCGTCTTGAATCTGATACGTGCATAACGGTATCATCTTACAGGAACTACTCATGAAGAGAAGTTGTTTCAGATTCAATCAACTGCTCTTTGAATATGGAGACCATGAAGAGAAGTCAATATCTTGACATTTTCAGAACCCTTCTGTTGTTGTTCAAATATCTTTGGATAGCATCTCAACAACATCATGGATATTGACCATATGGATATCGGCAAATCTCATACGTGGAGATATTCAAAACCTTGAAATATTTACAGAGTCCACTACAGTGAAACAACATCAGAATCCGAAGATCAACGCCCACATAAACATTCAGATGCAAGCGCCACTATTTTGAACAACGCAACTAGTAATCTGTCTAGGATTTGAAATATAGAAAGTGATGATTAAATTGCCAATCTTAAGGACAGTTTTGCAAGAAAGCTTCTGATTGATAATCGTTATGAACACAAGCTACTTTCCTTAAACCGAAGAACGCTACTTCTGGAAACTGGAGATCCGTTTGTATAGGCGACAAAATCAACGGAGATTCCAAATTTATCTTCGGGAATAGTCAATCTTTTTGCACATTTAGGATTGATTGGAGAATGATCATCGGGTAGGTTCGAAGTGTAGGAGTGAAAAAGGAGATCAAGGAGCCGAAGAGCACTGGCCTGTCCAGGATAGTATGCTTGAGAGGCTTTTACCTGACTGGCGACTTGATCTTCGTTCTTCTTTCCCCCTTCTTTCTTGCCATCGTCTTCCTTGGCTGCTCCGAAGCTCACCATTTCTGCGTGCAGTTTCGTCAGTTTGTTCACCACCTTGACCGGGTCCATAGTGCCAGATACTGTTAGTTTATTGAGCTCTGTGTCCACAGTCAGACGCTCAAATCCTGGAAAGCATTACGTGACAAAGGTTAGCGAAGCCAAACATTTCGAGCACAGGATGATTACTATCACAGTGACGATTTAAACATCCAGTGGGAGAATGAAGGGAAAAAACAGACAGGGAGAGGGCCAATACCTGCAATATGCCAAACTACTCGCTTGGCCTTTGTCTTGGCTTCCTCATCACCTATATCCATTTTCACCACCAACTTCTGCAAAAGTTTGAGGAAAGCAAAACCCAGTTAGATTTCGAGTAAATATCAATCTTTTACGACTACTGAACTCAGACGATCACATGTGGGGTGACAGACTAGCGTTTAAACAACTTGGCCATATGTAATCAATAATGGATAAGAATTTGAAGCATCATTTGATATTCCTACAATTATTATTCACACGAGTAGAGACCATCATGCTATACGATTAACAATTACTATTGAGAAAACCTATCAATAAAATTTTGAAATTGATAAAATCTTCTTTGGTTCGTCTTGAATCTGATACGTGCATAACAGTATCTTCTTACAGGAACTACTCATGAAGAGAAGTTGTTTCAGATTCAATCAACTGCTCTTTGAATATAGAGACCATGAAGAGAAGTCAATATCTTGACATTTTCAGAACCCTTCTGTTGTTGTTCAAATATCTTTGTATAGCATCTCAACAACATCATGGATATTGACCATATGGATATCGGCAAATCTGATATGCGGAGATCGTCAAAACCTTGAAATATTTACAGAGTCCACTACAGTGGAACAACATCAGAATCTGAAGATCAACGCCCACATAAACATTCAGACGCAAGCGCCACTATTTTGAACAACACAACTAGTAATCTGTCTAGGATTTCAAATATAGAAAGTGATGATTAAATTGCCAATCTTAAGGACAGTTTTGCAAGAAAGCTTCTGATTGATAATCGTTATGAACACAAGCTACTTTCCTTAAATTGAAGAACGCTACTTCTGGAAACTGGAGATCCGTTTGTATAGGCGACAAAATCAACGGAGATTCCAAATTTATCTTCGGGAATAGTCAATCTTTTTTGCACATTTAGGATTGATTGGAGAATGATCATCGGGTAGGTTCGAAGAGTAGGAGTGAAAAAAGGAGATCAAGGAGCCGAAGAGCACTGGCCTGTCCAGGATAGTATGCTTGAGAGGCTTTTACCTGACTGGCGACTTGATCTTCGTTCTTCTTTCCCCCTTCTTTCTTGCCATCGTCTTCTTTGGCTGCTCCGAAGCTCACCATTTCTGCGTGCAGTTTCGTCAGTTTGTTCACCACCTTGACCGGGTCCATAGTGCCAGATACTGTTAGTTTACTGTGCTTTTTGTCCACAGTCAGACGCTCAAATCCTGGAAAGCATTACGTGACAAAGGTTAGCGAAGCCCAACATTTCGAGCACAGGATGATTACTATCACAGTGACGATTTAAACATTCAGTGGGAGAATGAAGGGAAAAACAGACAGGGAGAGGGCCAATACCTGCAATATGCCAAACTACTCGCTTGGCCTTTGTCCTGTCTTCCTCATCACCTAGATCCACTTTCACCACCAACTTATGCAAAAGTTTGAGGAAAGCAAAACCCAGTTAGATTTCGAGTAAATATCAATCTTTTATGACTACTGAACTCAGATGATCAGATGTGGTGTGAGAGACTAGCGTTTAAACAACTTGGCCATATGTAAGCAATAATGAATAAGAATTTGAAGCATCATTTGATATTCCTACAATTATTATTCACACGAGTAGAGACCATCATGCTATACGATTAACAATTACTATTGAGAAAACCTATTAATAAAATTTTGAAATTGATAAAATCTTCTTTGGTTCGTCTTGAATCTGATACGTGCATAACGGTATCATCTTACAGGAACTACTCATGAAGAGAAGTTGTTTCAGATTCAATCAACTGCTCTTTGAATATGGAGACCATGAAGAGAAGTCAATATCTTGACATTTTTCAGAACCCTTCTGTTGTTGTTCCAATATCTTTGGATAGCATCTCAACAACATCATGGATATTGACCATATGGATATCGGCAAATCTCATACGTGGAGATATTCAAAACCTTGAAATATTTACAGAGTCCACTACAGTGAAACAACATCAGAATCCGAAGATCAACGCCCACATAAACATTCAGATGCAAGCGACACTATTTTGAACAACGCAACTAGTAATCTGTCTAGGATTTGAAATATAGAAAGTGATGATTAAATTGCCAATCTTAAGGACAGTTTTGCAAGAAAGCTTCTGATTGATAATCGTTATGAACACAAGCTACTTTCCTTAAACCGAAGAACGCTACTTCTGGAAACTGGAGATCCGTTTGTATAGGCGACAAAATCAACGGAGATTCCAAATTTATCTTCGGGAATAGTCAATCTTTTTTGCACATTTAGGATTGATTGGAGAATGATCATCGGGTAGGTTCGAAGTGTAGGAGTGAAAAAAGGAGATCAAGGAGCCGAAGAGCACTGGCCTGTCCAGGATAGTATGCTTGAGAGGCTTTTACCTGACTGGCGACTTGATCTTCGTTCTTCTTTCCCCCTTCTTTCTTGCCATCGTCTTCCTTGGCTGCTCCGAAGCTCACCATTTCTGCGTGCAGTTTCGTCAGTTTGTTCACCACCTTGACCGGGTCCATAGTGCCAGATACTGTTAGTTTATTGAGCTCTGTGTCCACAGTCAGACGCTCAAATCCTGGAAAGCATTACGTGACAAAGGTTAGCGAAGCCAAACATTTCGAGCACAGGATGATTACTATCACAGTGACGATTTAAACATTCAGTGGGAGAATGAAGGAAAAAACAGACAGGGAGAGGGCCAATACCTGCAATATGCCAAACTACTCGCTTGGCCTTTGTCTTGGCTTCCTCATCACCTATATCCATTTTCACCACCAACTTCTGCAAAAGTTTGAGGAAAGCAAAACCCAGTTAGATTTCGAGTAAATATCAATCTTTTACGACTACTGAACTCAGACGATCACATGTGGGGTGACAGACTAGCGTTTAAACAACTTGGCCATATGTAATCAATAATGGATAAGAATTTGAAGCATCATTTGATATTCCTACAATTATTATTCACACGAGTAGAGACCATCATGCTATACTATTAACAATTACTATTGAGAAAACCTATCAATAAAATTTTGAAATTGATAAAATCTTCTTTGGTTCGTCTTGAATCTGATACGTGCATATGAGTATCTTTTTACAGGAACTACTCATGAAGAGAAGTTGTTTCAGATTCAATCAACTGCTCTTTGAATATAGAGACCATGAAGAGAAGTCAATATCTTGACATTTTTCAGAACCCTTCTGTTGTTGTTCAAATATCTTTGTATAGCATCTCAACAACATCATGGATATTGTGATACGCGGAGATCGTCAAAACCTTGAAATATTTACAGAGTCCACTACAGTGGAACAACATGAGAATCTGAAGATCAACTCCCACATAAACATTCAGACGCAAGCGCCACTATTTTGAACAACACAACTAGTAATCTGTCTAGGATTTCAAATATAGAAAGTGATGATTAAATTGCCAATCTTAAGGACAGTTTTGCAAGAAAGCTTCTGATTGATAATCGTTATGAACACAAGCTACTTTCCTTAAATTGAAGAACGCTACTTCTGGAAACTGGAGATCCGTTTGTATAGGCGACAAAATCAACGGAGATTCCAAATTTATCTTCGGGAATAGTCAATCTTTTTTGCACATTTAGGATTGATTGGAGAATGATCATCGGGTAGGTTCGAAGAGTAGGAGTGAAAAAAGGAGATCAAGGAGCCGAAGAGCACTGGCCTGTCCAGGATAGTATGCTTGAGAGGCTTTTACCTGACTGGCGACTTGATCTTCGTTCTTCTTTCCCCTTCTTTCTTGCCATCGTCTTCCTTGGCTGCTCCGAAGCTCACCATTTCTGTGTGCAGTTTCGTCAGTTTGTTCACCACCTTGACCGGGTCGATAGTGCCAGATACTGTTAGTTTACTGTGCTTTTGTCCACAGTCAGACGCTCAAATCCTGGAAAGCATTACGTGACAAAGGTTAGCGAAGCCCAACATTTCGAGCACAGGATGATTACTATCACAGTGACGATTTAAACATTCAGTGGGAGAATGAAGGAAAAAACAGACAGGGAGAGGGCCAATACCTGCAATATGCCAAACTACTCGCTTGGCCTTTGTCCTGTCTTCCTCATCACCTAGATCCACTTTCACCACCAACTTATGCAAAAGTTTGAGGAAAGCAAAACCCAGTTAGATTTCGAGTAAATATCAATCTTTTATGACTACTGAACTCAGACGATCAGATGTGGTGTGACAGACTAGCGTTTAAACAACTTGGCCATATGTAATCAATAATGAATAAGAATTTGAAGCATCATTTGATATTCCTACAATTATTATTCACACGAGTAGAGACCATCATGCTATACGATTAACAATTACTATTGAGAAAACCTATTAATAAAATTTTGAAATTGATAAAATCTTCTTTGGTTCGTCTTGAATCTGATACGTGCATAACAGTATCTTTTTACAGGAACTACTCATGAAGAGAAGTTGTTTCAGATTCAATCAACTGCTCTTTGAATATAGAGACCATGAAGAGAAGAGAATATCTTGACATTTTTCAGAACCCTTCTGTTGTTGTTCAAATATCTTTGGATAGCATCTCAACAACATCATGGATATTGACCATATGGAAATCGGCAAATCTTATACGCGGAGATCGTCAAAACCTTGAAATATTTACAGAGTCCACTACAGTGGAACAACATCAGAATCTGAAGATCAACGCCCACATAAACATTCAGAAGCAAGCGCCACTATTTTGAACAACACAACTAGTAATCTGTCTAGGATTTCAAATATAGAAAGTGATGATTAAATTGCCAATCTTAAGGAAAGTTTTGCAAGAAAGCTTCTGATTGATAATCGTTATGAACACAAGCTACTTTCCTTAAACCGACGAACGCTACTTCTGGAAACTGGAGATCCGTTTGTATAGGCGACAAAATCAACGGAGATTCCAAATTTATCTCAGGGGCTAGTCAATCTTTTTCGCACATTTAGGATTGATAGGAGAATGATCATCGGGTAGGTTGGAAGTGGAGGAGTGAGAAAAGGAGATCAAGGTGCCGAAGAGCACTGGGCTGTCCAGGATAGTATGCTTGAGAGGCTTTTACCTGATTGTTGACTTGATCTTCGTTCTTCTTTCCCTCTTTTTTCTTGCCATCATCTTTGTTGGCTGCCATCATGTAGTTCCACTTTCACCTCCAACTTCTGCAAAAGTTTGAGGAAATTAAAACCCAGTTACATTGTGAGTAAATATCAATCTTTTGCGACTACTAAACTCAGATGTTCACAAGTGGTGTGACAGACTAGCAAGTAAAAAACTGAGTGTGTGCGCAGGCGTATCGTGTGGCGAGCATGAGAGGAGCGCGTGAAAAGGAGAAGTTCCTCGGTGGCCTCGATGTGTTTGGAACAAAGGGACATATCATTGACCAGTACAGATTTGGGAGACGAAGAAGATCCGACTCAATATGATAACGAGTGTAGGAAAAGAGCCAACAGTTTCTCAGAAAGTTAACGAGTCGAGACGATCGAAAACAGAGGCTCATGACTTTTGAGAGAGGGAGAGACGGAGGGAGGAGGAGGAGGAGGAGGAGGAGAGAGAGAGAGAGAGGCGAGTCGCCCCACGGAGGCTGCTGATATAATAATCCGGAACAATCGCAAAAGATGAAGGATATGTTAATCCCAACGACAGCTCTCGAAAACCTCACCTTTCCGTACACTTTCCCTGCCGAATCGTTGCTTCCCTGGGATTCTTGGCCTGCATCTCCCCCACAGCTCCTCCGTCTCTGGAGCACGAAATTGAGAGTACAGGTCAATTTTCACAGCGAAACAGACGATTTTCAAGAAGAAATGGGGACGATGATCGGGCTTCTGGCAACCGGAACCGTGACGACGACAGAGAAGGTACGGTACCTGGACCGATCCCGAAGCAGCAGTCCGTCGGATCTACTGATGATGCCGACGCAACAGATGGAAGCTTGAGGAGAAGCCGGGGGCGATTTCCAGGATCTGTGTTTATTGCTGGCTGCGTCCGCCTTCGTGTGGGGCCCAGCTAGCATTAGAAAAAGAAAAAAGGAAAGAAAAGAACAAAAAGAAGTGAAAGTGGTGATCGTGCAAGTGTGCGTCCAAAAAGCGAAGAGAAGAGAAAGAAAATAAGAACTGCCAAAGCAAGGGAGGAGAATAAAGGAAAAGAGCTGCAATTTTGCGGCTCCATGAGACCGAGGGCTATAAGTATAAGCTTGAGGAGAAGCCGGGGGCGATTTCCAGGATCTGTGTTTATTGCTGGCTGGGTCCGCCTTCGTGTGGGGCCCAGCTAGCATTAGAAAAAGAAAAAAGAAAAGAAAAGAACAAAAAGAAGTGAAAGTGGTGATCGTGCAAGTGTGCGTCCAAAAAGCGAAGAGAAGAGAAAGAAAATAAGAACTGCCAAAGCAAGGGAGGAGAATAAAGGAAAAGAGCTGCAATTTTGCGGCTCCATGAGACCGAGGGCTATAAGTATAAGTTGATAGTTTTCATTCATTCGTTGAGAATTGTCTCCGAATTCTTCAGTTGCGATTAAGATTTTCTTACTTCGAAGTTATTTATTTATTTATGTAGTGAGAAAAAATGTAATTATAATATTAATGTTGAGCCTTTACTGTATGATTAGAGGAGAATATTTTGTGTATTTTACTATTTTTGGTGATTAGTGAATGTTTTTGGACGGTTCGTAATTTTTCTCATATATGATTTTCCACGTTAAATTATTAGTGTCATTATTTGCTTTCTCTACTTATTATTTCGGTATTATATTTACATATTGTGAGGTTAAGAGAATTTTAGTTGATTTAGTTTCATGGGAAAAATTGATCTTGAATTGGGTTTAATTTGTGTAGAATTGTGTTCCCAGGTTCTCCCCAATATATATGAGCTGTTCAAACCGTAGCTACCGCCATCCTCCTCTCTCTGTCCTCAAAAAGATCCGTCTCATCCATCGTTCTCACTTCACCATCGATTCATGCAGATCTAGAAAACAAAAAACATCAACTAGAAGTTTCTACTAAAAACATGGAAAATGGTTTAAAAAAAAAGTGTGCAAATGCACAGACATTTCAATGCATACGTACAGAACTATCAGATCGACGTTCCAATAAGAATTAGAATCAGTTCAGGGTAAATTTTTTTTACTGCTACACGTCCGTACATGAGAGATTAGTGCGTAAAGGAGCGAGTCTTGAATGTTGGCAACTGATTCGGTTCCCGCTGTCGACAGGTTCAAGCTTTTCGTCATAGCGTGTCGTGAAGATTCTTGCCAAATGCTCCTCCTCAGGCTTTGCTGCTGCGAAGGTTAGCAAGATGATTTGCACCTAGTGACTCGGTAGTACGGTGACACGGAAAGGGTGTTCTTCATCTTAGCGTTGTTTGCAGATATCATTAGTGTTGGGATTAACGGATCCCAAAAAACCGGATTCAACACTAAATCGAATCCCTAAATTGAATGCGGAAGACGAAGCCCGGGAAAACACATATCATCGATCCTAAAGCACACCACGGATTCGAGCGTACCTTGTTAGCCACAGATTAGACACCGATGCTGAAGTGAGGAAGAGAAATTGGCCCTGTTTGATCCGATGACGCCAAATCGCCGGCTTGAAGGGAAAAAAAACGTTACTGTTTTCTACTTTTTTTGGAGAGAGAGAGAGCGCGAGGGAGAAGACGTATGTATGTTTTGTTTTCAAAAGGGTGTCTTCTCCCTCTCTCTCATCCCTTTTATACGTCCCTCCATCTACGGGCCATATTCCTGTGGGCTGGGCTTTTAGGCCCAACATGGGCGGACGGGCCTTAAGCCCATCTCATATAAAACCATCATCTCCCACTCGCACATGGTGGGCCGAACAGAATTCTCTTTACCCCTCTTCAACATTCATACCGGTGAATAATCCATGCGACCAGCATACTTTGAGAGCTCGTTGCCATATACATTAGGAATATATAGCGACTCATAATGGGCATCACACTCCGAGTAGATTTAGTATGCAGCACCCTAGATCGATTGATCACATTTATATCTCTCTTGATCTCTTTTAAACAATGATATATATATATACAAAGACAGTCATAATTGGTTAACCGGTGAATACAAAAATTACAATGTGATTCTCCAAATTCGATCTTCCTCTTCCCTTCAAACTCTCAATTTCAGTTCAGCTTGCTTTTCTAGAAATGCCCCATTAGATCGAATCAACTCATGACCATTGGCAACATCCTAAGATAGCAAACACTAAATATAAATCTTGAAAATAAGTAAGAGTCATGAGGGGACTAAAAAATTGAGGAACTCTTTTCCTCAAGAGTCTCACACGACATAAAAGTTGAGATCAAACTTTTACCACTCTTATTGGTCGGCTTATGCATACGTAGTATGAAATACGTATTACGGTATTAACTCATTTCCCATGGAGCGTATGTCTACACCTTTCAATACCGTACAGATGATAGCTCAGACATACCCAATGTCTAACTTGAGTTCACGTATCTACTCATTTACAAAATTCATCGAACTCACATCGGCATCTTAGACGGATAAAGTAAAATATGTGGGGTATTTTACTTTCAGAACATAGTAAGTATTATGTCCTCATCTTAACACCCAGTTAAGGCGACATACGTATTTTAAGTTTGAGCTCTCGATTATCACCTAGATAATAAGCTTAAAAACAGTCTCATCTCTATTTATCACACAGTAAATAGAGACGATTATCCGTGTGAGTGGGCTAATCTTATATTTGTCCGACATACTTTCTCAACTTAAAATAATACACTAAGCATTAAGATGCATAAAGATCAAATAAAGATTCATAGGCATCAATGATGAACACTTAGGGAAATTACAATATTCAGTACATCAGCCTCTACGCAATCCTAGAGATTTCATATGGCCACAAAACACATCTCTAGGTATTGGCTTTGTCATAGGATCTGCTACCATTCTATGCGTAGTATGTACTGTAAGTTCACATCTTTTCGTGCAATCATATTCTTGATAAAATTATACTTGGTATCTATATGTTTGGTCTTGCCATGATATTTTGGATCTTTGGTGTACACTTTTGCTGCTTGGCTATCACAGTTAACCAACAATGAATCTGCAACACTTCAAATAATATCTAAATGATCCAATAATCTCTTAAGCCAAACATCTTCTTATACTGCTGCTGATAATGCCACGAACTCATTTTCCATCGTGGACAAGACTATACACATTTGTTTCTTACTGCTCCAACATATGGTGCCATTATTCGGTAAGAAAACAAACCCATAGGTAGATTTTCTTTCATCTAAATCTCTTCTCCAATCAGCATCAGAATAGCCTTTGAGTTGCAGATCCTTTCCATAATAACTCAATGTATAATCAGTAGTCCCCTTTAGATACATTAGTATTCATTTAACGGCTTTCTAACGTGCTTGACCTGGATTGGATTGGTATCTGCTCATCATTCCAACTGCAAAACATATGTCAGGTCTTGTACACATTATAGAGTACATCAAGCTCCCAACAGTACTAGCATAAGGAACATATTTCGTTTGTTCCTTCTCTTGTGGAGTCCTTGGACACAGTCTATGGCTCAATCCTTCACATTTTGCAATAGGAGTGTCTATGGGTTTACAATCCCATATCCTTCAATTCAAAATTGGAAGACAACCAACTTTTGACAAGATTGACAAGCTCCATATTGCTTCGGCAATTAGTATATCATCAACATATAATGATATGATCACAAATTGATCCTTGGATCTTTTGATATATATAATGATCCTCATCTATCATTGTAAAATCATATGCCATTATGGCATTATGAAATCGTATATACTATTGTCTTGACAACTGCTTAAGGCCATATATCGACTTCAAAAGTCAACATACATTTTTTTTTCTTGGCCTTTCATTATGAAACCAACATGTTGTTCCATATATTTTCCTTCCTCTAATTCTCCATTGAGGAAATCAGTCTTTACATCCATTTGATGTAACTCAAAATCCATACTAGCCACTATTGCCAGAATAATGCGAATTGAGATAAATCTCACTACAGGAGAAAACGTATCTTCATAATCAATTTCTTCCTGTTGATTATACCCCTTCGCCACAAGGCGAGCCTTATGCCTTTCTATCGAGCCATCAGCCTTTCGTTTTATTTTGAGAACCAACTTGTTCCCAATAACCCTGCGTTCTTTTGGAAGATCAATTAGTTCTCAGACTTGGTTTGATTTCATTGACTCCATCTCCTCTTTCATTGCATAAATCCATTTTTCCTTACTAGGGCATTTCAGAGCCTTATTAATATTTCTTGGCTCATCCTCATCTTGTGGAGCAATCATAAAAGTTTCCCCTTCAATGTCAAAACTTCGACGGGGAATACTCTGGCGACTTGTTCACCGTATGGGAGATTGTACACTTAGCACATCATTACCCTATAATGCTCCCACTAGGATTAGATAATGATGACATCGTCTCATCATATGGTTGTAATTGAGAATGAGTTGAATTCAATTCATCATTTCTCATATTACTCCCACTTGGACGAACTCCACTAATATCATTATCTTGATCCAAGGTTTCAAATATGAAGTAATCTTCTCCTATTTCGCCCCTCTTAGGAAATTCATCCACTAAGGATGTGACATCTCGTGATTCAAATTCAGTTATACTCCCACTTTCCTGCTCACCTATGAACACATACCTTTTCGAGTGTTCGGAGTATCTCATTAAAATACTCTACTTTCCTTCGGGACCCAATTTCCCAAACTTGTGAGAGGACATATGAGTATAGGCAGCACAACCCTATGGCTTAAGAAAACTTAAGTCCGGTTTTCTACCTGTCCATAACTCATATGTAGTGGAACTAACTAATTTGGAAGGCACCAGGTTAAGTATTTAGGCAGCAGTTAACTACGCATTACTACAAAAAGTGACATGTAAGTTAGCATGCGCCATCATGGACCTAACCATTTCCAGTAGGGTTCTGTTTCTTCTTTCTGCAATACCATTTTGTTGAGGAGTATATGGAATAGACAACTGTCTTTCTATTTCTTTTTCACCACATAATTTTCTGAATTCATCAGATAAATATTCTCGACCTCGATCGAATCTCAATACTTTTATTTTCTTGTCTAATTGATTTTCTTCCAAGTTCATAAACCTTTTGAAACAACTTAATGCTTCAGATTTATGAGAAATCAAATAGACATATCCGAATCGAGTATAATCATCTATAAAAGTGATGAAATAAACAGTCCCATGCCTTCCTTTCACTTTCATTGCACCACAGACGTCAAAATGGATTAAATGCAGAGGAAATTAAGCTCTTTTACCTTTTCCAAATGGTTTCCTTGTCGTTTTCCCTACTAGGCAATGCTCATATATGGGCAAATCGACTTTTTCAATGTTGCCCAACAAGCCCTCTTTGGCCAGTCTATTTATACGATGTTGGCCAATATGGCCAAGTCTAGCATGCCACACATTCACATCATTATCATATGAAGTAGATGACGTGAAACAAGGGAATAACAAACATTGACATCACCACAGTCAACATTTAGTACAATAAAACCATATAGAAAGTGACCACAACCATAGTAGTTTGTATTCAAATACAAATCTACACCGCTATTACGGAAGTTCACACTAAAACCAAGCTTAACCAACATCAAAACAGACACTTAAATTTCGATGAATCTCCAGAGCATATAGAACATCATGTAGGAACAAGGTGCGCTCACCACACATGTTCAGTTGGCAGATGCCAATCCCTTTCACTTCAGCTCTGGAGTTGTTTCCCACATAGATCCACTTAGTTCCAGTTGGTACTCATCAAAATTTCACGAAAGATTCTCTATCCTTCGCTACATGGTCTGTCGCTTCTGAATCTACAGTCCACAAAGGATTGTATTCAGTTTATAAAGCAGAACTTGACACAAAAGCAAAGTTCTCAAATGTACAAAAGGTGTATACCTTTTTTGGCTCACGACAATCGCGAGCATAGTGACCCTTCTTGTCACAATTGTAACACCTCACCCTTGACATTTTCTTCACTTGAGGACGTTTTCCTCTCTTGTGTTGGTTAACTCTTGATCTCTTGCAATAAGGACTTGATCCTTTGCATTCCCACATATTGAACGAATCAATACGCTTGCGCTTAGAGCTCAAAGCCCTTTCTGAGCTAGAACCAGCATTGCAAATATTTATTTTCGGCTCACATGCCGTCAAGCGGTCCTCTACCAGCTCAAGGTGGCGCACAACATCCTCAAGATCTTCCATAACATAGTCAAGAACTTCTAGTGCTTCTTGCTTTTCCAGTACATATTGAATCTTCATATTCAATATTTCACAATTGTTGCCGTTCACATCATCAATTGCGTTCTTAGTTGCTGAATCCATCAATCGAACACATCGGACATATATGCACGAATAATTAATGCCTATCATTTATGCATCCACTTTGCACTGAGACCCATCATATCAATGAATAATTTCAAGTAAGGTTTCAGAATCAAAAGGTCACTACGTTTCCAATCATCTTCCAAAAATCATAACTTAAAACTATTATTAATATAATTGTCTTATGCAAAATAAATTCTATGAAGTTACAAAAACTTCTATGAACTACCCACAGCTAACTACCCACATCAATCAGCAATAATAGAAAGCAACAGATAATTGACATCCAATAAAATAATAATGCTTTCAACTAATACAACAATCCATTACACTAAGTAATATATCCAAAAAGAAATATCAACATAGAAAGAGATATTCATCACTCAAAAACATCTCAAACTAATCTAAGAAATAAATAGGGAAATTCTCTTCTAATCTATCAGACAAAGTATCTGAGAAAACTGAAGGCACATTTGCCAACCATGGAAAAACTTTTGGAGAGCTTTCATGTCGCCACCAAGGCGCATTTACTCTACGCCATGTGACGCTCAATTTAAGGGTTGAAGTTTTGGCTAACTCAATCCTATAGTACTCTCTTACAAAAGCTTCCACTAGCCTCCTATAACCCGGGACCACGTTGACCTCCCATAGCCGATCTAACACTGCTTGCCATTCAGGTGGAAGAGTGTTTATTAAAGCCGGCACCTTCTCAAAATCCGGCATAAGATAACCATTCCAGATGATTTCCTGCATCATCTGATTGACCCTGACCACGTGTGATACTAAATCACCATCATGCCACTGATGATCAGCTAACTCTGTCATTAGCCTTTTAAGTCTTGCTTTTCCTTCGTCCGTTCTCGGGATTGCAGGTATCCGTGTATAACGCATCATAGTTCCTGCAACAAATGCATAACCAAAAAATGGATCACTTATAATCCACAACAAACAAAATGGAAAATACATAATTTTCCGTGATTCATGCAACAAATGCAGAATAAAAAATGGATTACCTCTAACCCACACAGACATAATTGAAAAAAAAATCATTTTTTTTTCAAGGGTCAAGGGTCAACGGTTGTCGGTCAACGGGTCAAGGGTCAGGTCGTCAGTCGTCGGACCGGATGGATTGGACGGACCGGTCGGGCCGGTTGGGCCGGGTCGGACGAACCGATCGCACGTGCCGCGCGCGTGTGCGGGATGACGTCACGCAGACGTCAGCCGGCATGTGCCGCGTGCGTGCCAGGCGTCTGCGGTCGGGTCGGGTCGGGTTGGGTTGCCGGTCGGGTTGCCGGCCGGTGACCGCCCGGCCAACCGTCGTCGGCGCTGACGTCATCCCAGTGGTTACCGACCGTTGGGTGACGTCATGCTGACGTCAGCACGTGTCGGTCCGCCGACCGGCGCGTGTGGCGCACGCGCTGGTCGATGCCAGCGCTTCGGGCGCGTCGTGCCCATGCGCAGCGGCTTCTGGCCGCGCGTGTGGGCGCGTGCGGCGTCGCCCGGTGGCGCACGACATGTCGCCGGACTCGTCTCGACGAGCGCTTTCACCTTATGTTATCAGAAATCGATTTCGACTTACAGAAACTCGAAAAAACGGATGAACAGTGCTCGGGTGTCTGGATTTCTCGCCCCGATCCGTGTTGGTTGAATACGTTCACGAAAATTCAATCAAAAAACATGAAATAGGTCGGGAAAATGTGAACTAGGGCTTTGATACCAATGTTGGGATTAACGGATCCCCAAAAATCAGATTCGACACTAAATCGAACCCTTAAACTGAATGCGGAAGACGAAGCTCGGGAAAACACGTATCACCGATCCTAAAGCACACCACGGATTCGAGCGTACCTTGTTATCTACAGATTAGACACCGATGCTGAAGTGAGGAAGAGAAATTGGCCCTGTTCAATCCGATGACGCCAAATCGCCGGCTTGAAGGGAAAAAAAAAACGTTACTGTTTTTCTACTTTTTTTGGAGAGAGAGAGAGCGCGCGGGAGAAGACGTACGTACGTTTTGGTTTCAAAACGGTGTCTTCTTCCTCTCTCTCATCCCTTTTATACGTCCCTCTATCCACGGGCCATATTCCTGTGGGTCGGGCTTTTAGACCCAACATGGGCGGACGGGCCTTAAGCCCATATCATATAAAACCATCAATTAGGATTTTGCACACACGTAGATATCGGGATAAGAAATCTTTAACCACAAGGACATTCACCAGATCTGTCCTTTGTTGATTGCGCATATATTAATTTAATTCTAAATTTTTCAATTTCGTTGCCATAATTCTAAATCTCCAAGCGAAGTTTTAGTATAGTCCTTTCACTCAATTATCTTATGAAATCGCTGATGCGGTGGCATCTAGCTGTCACCAGCCTAGACAGCTTTGCTTGAAATGACATCCTACTTGCAATTTCTGGGCGGCAACCGGCCGGAAGTGTTAGAATAATATAAACTCGATTGTTGAAGAATTGAGTATGTTGGTTATTGAGCTCAAGATTTGATTGTTAGTAAAAGAATGCCTTGATTTATTTGGGTGTCAGGGGAAGAATGAAAATGAATCGGTGAAGTATGATTTATGGTACGCACTTGATAAAAATTGAAGACAAAAAAACTACAAGCATTTAATGAAGAAAACCTTATGCACCATGAAGACAAAGAAGGCTAGAAAAGCTCACTGAAGAGTTCTCATCGCTTGTCTTCATTTATTTATTGTATTTTTTTTTTTTTTTCATTTGACTTTGTTTGAGTGGTTTCATTAGCTCTGTGGACTTTTTTTATTGCTTCATTTAATGTTGCCAAAGGAGTGTTCGAAAACTTCATGGCTCATCTATTGGGTGTGGTGTTTTGCTATTATACAAAGATAGAGGGTGAGTATTGTACATAGAGAAGACACTAGAAAAGCATTCAAAGAACATCCTCTCCCGCAAACTTGTGTACTCGTTTCAAATTTCCAAAGTTATCATTGTTCTTTTTAGTTCTAACAGAAGGGACCGCAATAGAATCCTGCGCAAAGCTTCACGACTCCATCGGCAGTAATTTGGAAAATTTACAACTGAATTTGCATAAGTATAATCAAGTTTAAACGGACTTGATAATTTTTTTCCTTTAAAGAATACGCTATAATCATGTGATGTTCCATTTAATCATATCCCCTTCTACGTACTTATTTAGACTTTACGAAATAAAATCTTTTTAGCACGGGGGACAATCGAATTAACGGGAGAGAGGGAGGGTGGGGACAAACGGCAAATGGCGGACGATCGAACAGGAATCAACGCGGACATCACCGTCTGCATCAACCCTGTTAAAATGCCCCCGCTTAGCTGTACGATCTTGACATTTTTGCTCGCGCAAAGAAGCTTTTTCTTCAATCGTGAAAAATTTGAAAGATCGACAAAAGCCAGAAGAGCGAGAAATATGAGAAAAAATGTCCAGGAAAGTACGCGTATCACCCACGGGTGGGAAACATGAAATCTTTGGAACGTCTCTCGACGGTGACATCATTGCCTCCGTTATCTTTGATAGGACCACATCTCTCTTGTTAATACCATAAGAAATCCTAAATTAGTATACATATAGCAAATTTACCTATTCTCAAACGACAAATGAAAGGTAAAACTCCAAATTGATACACTTATCATGTCATCTAATTCAAAAATTTGATGGAAGTTAACAGAGAATAAATTATCTTAGATGTATAAGTAGTTTCATGTAAATTTATCACGTGTATCAGTTTATAATTTTTTGTGATAGTAATTCTCTTTTTTTCCTCTCTTTTATTTTTTGGATTTTTGTGTTCCTGGAAGTTGACGTTGAAGTCAAGGTCTAAGTCAATGAATTATTATAAATTTAGTCTGATATCATCATCGAGAATTGCTGGCAGCGATGGAACATTTTAGCTATTTAAAACAGCCACTGCAGAAACCATAGTCACTGAAAACAATCGTTTGCCGAAAGGGAGTGCATAATGGATCTTCCATACCTTGAGTTCCTCAACTGAAAATTAATCTCTCCACAAATACACCCTACGCACGTGCAAGTACCCAACTACGCTCTAAAAACCTAATATTCTAGAAAGGGTACTTCACTTGTTCTTGTGCTCACAAGGCATAATCAACCTTACTTAGTCAATCCTCTCCGGTGCAAAAACCAAGTCCTGATTCGGTCTGGAAGCGCAAAAAATTTCAACATATGACACAATTTAGGGTCCCTTCTGGGGGCACACAGTAATGTGTGACCGGCGTAGAACAGTATGCTTGATAGGCTTTTACGAGATTGGCGACTTGATCGTCCTTCTTGCGCTCTTCTTTCTTTCCCTCGTCTTTCTTGCCATCGTCTTCCTTGGCTGGTCCAACACTGACAATATCTGTGCGCCAGAATTCCCTCAGTTTGTTCGCAACCTTGACCAGGTCGAAATCGCCGGATACTGTTAGTTTGTTGTCCTTCGAGTCCATAGCCAGAGACCCAATCCCTGGAAAGCATAATGTGACAAAGGTTAGTGAAAAAACCGAACATTTCGAGCATAAGATGATTAGTTATTACAGTGGCGATTTGAACATTCAGTGGGAGAATGAAGGAAAAAAACAGAGACAGAGAGAGCCAATACTTCCAAAACCAGAAACTACTGGCATGGCCTTGCTCATGTCTCTGTCATCATGTAGATCCACTCTCACCACCAACTTCTGCAGAAGTTTGAGGAAAGCAAAACCCAGTTAGATTTTGAGTAAATATCAACCTCTCGAGGTGACGACTGAACTCGACATTCACAAGTGGTGTGATAGACAGGCGTCTGAACAAGTTGGCCAAAATGAATAAGAATTCAACGCCTCATTTGATATTGCGAGCATTATTATTCACATAAACAGATACAATCATGCTATGCGATAAACAGTTACAACAGCAAAGAAAGAAACGATAGCTCATGAAGCTTGAGACGGAGAGAGACCAAGAGAAGTTTTCAAGAAAACCCAGCAGAGAGTAACATCAAGAACCCCATCTCACAGAAGTGAACAAGATACGCATAGCATGCAAAAAAAGAGATTTGACTTCTCGAAGGACTTCAGGAAATCGCACCGACATTTCTTTTGGGTTTCGAGAACTGAGATTGATAACTGCTCTAACTTCTGATTTTTCCTTCCATTTTAGCCGGGAAGGGCCATTGCGGCCACACTCGTTGGGAGTGAGGGCCACGATCCTCACCAGCGGCTGGCAAGGGCTTGTTGGCCCTTGCTGTCAAAAAAAAAAAAAAAAAAAAAAAAAAAGAAAGAAATGATACTAAAAAGCAAAAAAAAAAAAAAAAAAAATTTAAAATATTATTAAAAAATGCTCACATTAGCGCCAACCTAACCTGTGCTAGGTAAGATGATTGGCATTCATATCACTGATTTCTTGCCAAAATTGGTAAATCCTAAAAAGATTTAGGAATAAATTGACACATTGGAATACATTTAGAAAATTTTCCCCCCTTTCACCCATGAAGGCTGCAATTTGGATGACATTGCTATATCACAATCACCATTGTTGCCCGGAAATGGTGTTGCTCATGTGATTCCTTCCATGAGATGTTTACCAAGCACCGATACATATTGAGAGTGAGCCACCATTCAACCACCAGCTCCGACACCATTTATTGGGTGCGCTTCGCAGAAGCCTAGATAGCTCTTTGTGGTGGTTGACCTGAATGCTAATTAAGGCATATTATCTGCTGCTTAAGGCACATTATCTGCTGCTTTAGTGTCATGTTGTGTATGAAGGAATGAAGCTTAGGTAGATTTATGATCATGCACTTCAGATGAGGTACGAATTTTGTGGGGCTCTTCCTGGGTTTGACCTGAATGCTAATTAAGACTATTTAGTTAGGTCATTTCAGAGGCATGAGTCAGAGGACAAGATGATCAAGACAGTTCCACTAACAAAATTCTCTCCTTTAGTGCTAGAATGAGTGTTTTAGAAGGTCAAAGTTATTTGGGCGTGGTATGGTCTTGATCCTTTCCCAGTTTGTTTAAAACAGGGGCTCTGTGTTGTTTTGATGTTGTGGCAATATGTAATTGCTGATTTTTCAGTTTGTTTAAAACGTCTTCTCCTTATCAAGTGTACTGGAACTGCAGATACTTCTACTGTAGGGATAGTAAGAATTAAGAACACAGGTACTTGCCAGATGATGATCTTACAAGTTTGTAGTCTTGCCCTGCAGAGGGCTTTATATTGATGTAGGAATGGCACTAGCCAGCGATGGCCCTTTTTGGTTACTTAGTCGCATTGCAACTTTAAGCGTCATGGGTTGATGATGAAAATCTTCACGGTTGCCCATAATCTGCTTAAAGCAGGTATTTCATTCATTGTTCATAATTACCCTGTGTCATGTGGATTCAAGCACTCCTCCCTGCAGCTTCTGATAGTATAGTCAGTGTATTCCACCGCCTTGCTTTTGGTTTGTAAAGATAAGCAAGCTAACCTTGTCAATTTGTGTGATGTTACCCTCCGGTTCAGCTTGTGCATGAGGCAGGTTATGAGGTTAGAAACTCGGATGCCAACTTGATTCTCCAGAGACCAAAAGTCAGCCCATATGTGGAAGCTGTCAGGAAAAACTTAAGTGAGTTGCTCGGAGCAGATCCCACAGCTGTCAACCTTAAAGCAAAAACTCATGAGAAGGTCGACAGCCTTGGAGAACACCGGAGTATTGCAGTTCATTCTGTGGTTCTCCTTATGCGGAAGTGGAGGGTATGCAGATATCACATGCCATCGAACATCAGCAGCTCTTCATTTCTGGAGCCTCAAATGGTAAGTTGAGTCCAAGAGATTAGAATGTTAATTACACTCTCCCTAAGTGAGCAACAAAGTCCTATCTTTCCTGAACATGTGCGGTTCATCAAAAGTGAGTCTGCAATATACGTCTCATCATATCTGCAGGCTGCAGCTCATGTCCAAATGTTTTAACTTATTGATGGGAAGTCATGTGGATCCAGCATCTTGTGTTGAACCTATTACTTACATGATTTGCTGACCGACCCTGCAGACAGGCCATAGCGAGCTTGTAGCCATTCTTTCACACACCCTCTTCCTGAATGAATCTGTAATGAGGATCTAGATCATCGACCGAGGAAGTGGATACGTATCTACCAAAATTCATCGAAGTTACCTGGTAAGATAAGATTATGGTCTTACTGGCTGTGATTGTCATAAGCTTTGCTTAGTTATAAACAGGGTGAAGAATGGTAGAAGGAAAAACTTGAAAGATCCACCACTAAACCAAAGGCTTTTGATAATCTTGGGCGTAATACGTGTACTTCTCAGCCTCTTTCTAATATACCTGGCTGGTATGACTCATTGATGACATCCATTGCTGCTGGTCTGGAGAAGATTGAGTGAAAATGATCTGCCATTATAAGTAATGTCTTCAAAGATGAACAAAAGAGAATCCCAACTGTGGCTAGCACATCGAGTCCACAAACAATGATCATATAAGCCCCCTTTTTTACTTCAACTTTAGGAGAATATATACGCAATCAAAGATGAGGGTGGTAGCAATGTCATCAATTACTGCCAAACAAAGCAAAACAGAAGTTTTCTTTTTCTTCTCATTTAATTAGATAAGAATGGCACTGATTAGTTAAATGGCTCACCTGTCGTTGACACACGCAATCAAATTTAAGAAAACAACACAAGAAAATGACAATAATGTTTGGCATGCAAGGTCCGAGGCTACACTTTCATATCTTGGTTTGGTTAAGAAGTTTTTGGTGAAGTTTCAACAGAGTATGTCCCGCTTGCTTGCAGTTTGCCTGAAGTCGTTTGACCTGACCAGTCACTGAAATTTACCATAAGCCAAAGCAATTACCGAGTCAACGAGTTCACAGCATGGATCACATTTAGTAGTTAACCTTACTCTTTTTATGAATTTTATTATCCAGCAGAATACCCTTTCACAAGATTGTGAGGCAAAATTACGACAGGAAGCTGCTAAAGAAATACCAGGTATGTTTCATCAGCTAACCGCTACCACTGCCACAGCCTAAGGACATAGGATGATAGTGCGATCGAAATGAACGATATCTGTTTTTGCCTGCAGATTGTTCAATATATCAAGCAAAAAAAGATTTAAAACATCCACTGCATCTGCATATTCCAGTCGCTGAAAACAATCGTTTGCCAAAATGGAGTACATAGTGGATCTTCCATACCTTGAGTTCCTCAAGTGAAAACCAATCTCTCTACAAAATACATCCTAAACACATACAAGTACCGAATGACACACCAAAAACCTAATATTCTAGAAAAGGTACTTCACTTGTTCTTGTGTTCATAAGGCATAATCGACCTTATTCAATCCTCTCCAGTGCACAAACCAAGTCCTGAATTGGTCAGGAAGCATAAACAATTTCAACAAATGACACAATTCGGGGTTTCATAGCAGGGCACATGGTAATATGTGACCGGTATAGGAGAGTATGTTTGATAGGCTTCGAGATTGGCGACTTGATCGTCCTTCTTTCCCTCTTCTTTCTTTCCCTCGTCTTTCTTGCCATCATCTTCCTTGCCTGCTCCAACGCTCACGATTTCTGTGTGCCAAGATTTCCTCAGTTTGTTCACCACCTTGACAGGGTCGAAATCGCCGGATACCGTCAGTTTGTTGTCTTTCGAGTCCATAGACAGAGACCCAATCCCTGGAAAGCATAATGTGAGAAAGATTAGTGATAAAGCCGAACATTTCGAGCACAAGATGATTACTATCACAGTGACAATTTGAACATTCAGTGGGAGAAAGAAGGAAAAACACAGAGGGAGAGGGCCAATACCTTCAAAACTAGAAACTACTCGCATGGCCTTTCTCCTGTCTCTGTCATCATGTAGTTCAACTTTCACCACCAACTTCTGCAAAAGATTGAGCAAATCAAAAACCAGTTAGATTTCGAGTAAATGTTTATTTCTTACAACGACGACCGAACTCGACATTCACGAGTGGTGCGACAGACCAGCGTTAAACAAGTTAGCCATATATAACCAACAATGAATAAGAATTCGAAGCATCATTTGGTATTCCGAGCATTCTTATTCACATAAACAGATACAATCATGCTATGCGATAAACAATTACAGCAGCAAAGAAGCAAGCGATAACTCATGAAGCTCGAGACGAGAGATACCAAGAGAAGTGTCCAAGAAAACCCCGGAGAGAGTAACATTGAAACCCCATCTCACAGAAGTGAACAAGATACACATAATATGCAAAAAAGAAAAATGAAAAAAAGAGGAGCTTCTCGAAGGACGGCAAGACATCTACCTTCATTTCTCTTGGGTTTCAAGAACTGAGATTCTGACTGCTCTAACTTCTGATTTGGAAGCTAAAGACACTAGAAGGACACTCGGAGCCAGTTGCAACTGAGTGTGTGCACGTATGGGGGACGAAAAGGGTTGCTAAATATAGAGTGGCGAGCAAGAGAGGAGTGCGTGAAGAGGAGCAAGTATCTTGGAGGACGCGGTGCGGAGAACAAAGGACAAATTATTGACCAGTCAATACAATAACGAGTCAAGGGAAAGAGCCACCCGGTTTCTCAGTAAAGTAACGAGTCGAGGCGATCGAAAACAGAGGATGGCCACTTTAGGAAGGGGAGAGAGGGAGAGGGGGAGAGAGGCGAGTCGCCCCTCACGACTCTAGGCTTTTGAAGTGACACGGTTGAGTCGCCCCTCGCGACTCGGTGACTTTTGTTCTTGGCAACCGACTCAGTTCAGGTAGTTGACGGGTTCAAGCTTTTCATTGGATAGAATTGCATTGCGATTAAGCCGTAAATCTTTTTCACAATTTATCAATTAAATTATTCTGATTATTTTTGGTGGGAATTCGTCAACGTCCATTTTACATGGCACAACCGAAGTCAATATTGACAATTCTTACAATTTTTTTAAAATATATCAATATTTTTATCTTTTTTTTTTTTCCTTTCGTTTTGGCTGGTGAGGGCCATAGTGGCCTAGCTAGCTGTGAGCAAGGGCCACGACCCAAGCTAGTGACTAGCGAGGGCTTGCTGGCAAAAAAAAAAAAAAGAAAAAAGAGAGAAAAATAATAATAATATTGGAAGGAAAAAGAAAAATAAATAAATTATTATTAAAAAATGTTTACGTTAGCACCGAGCTTGACGTATCTTGTAAGATGACTAGCATTCATATCAATGATTTTTGATCAAAATTAGCAAAACATAAAAATATTTAAGAATAAATTGGCACATTGCAATAAATTTAGACTTTTTTTTTTAATTCCCCCACTTTTGCACAGGAAGGTTGCAATATAGACTGCGTTGTTATACCACAACCACTGTCGTTGCTCGGAAATGGCGTTGTTCATGTGATTCCTTCCTTGAGATGTTTACCAAGCACCAATGCGAACCATCAATCAACCATAAGCTTTGACAATATTAATCGGGTGCACTTAGCATAAGCCTAGATTGCTCTTTGTGGTGGTTGACTTGAATGCTAATTAAGGTATATTCACTGCTGCTTTAATGTCATGAGTTGTGTATGAAGGAATGAAGCTTAGGCAGATTTATGATCATGCACTTAAGATGGGGTCCGAATTTTGTAGGGCTCTCTCTGGGGTTGACCTGAACGCTAATGAAGATTTTGCAGTTAGGTCATTTCAGAGGTCAAGATGATCAAAACTGTTCCACTAACAAAATTCTCTCCTTTACTGCTAGAATGAGTGTCTTAGAAGGTCAAAGTTATTTTGGGCGTGGCATGGTCTTTTGATCCTTTCCCAGTATCAAAGGGGGTGTGTGTTGTTTCGCTGTTGTGCCAATATGAACTTGCTGACCTTTCAGTTTGTTAAATACATCATCTCCTTATCAAGCGCACTGGAACTTCAGATACTTCTATTGTAAGGATAGTAAGAATTAAGAACACAGGTAGTAGCGAGATGATGATCTTACAAATCTGTAGTCTAGCCCTGTAGAGGGCTTTGTATTGCTGTGGGAATGGCACTAGTCAGCGGTGGCAGTTTTTGGTTACTTAGTCGCATTACGACTTTAAGCGTCATTGGTTGATGATGAAAATCTTCATATTTGCTCCTAATCTGCTTAAAGCAGACATTTCATTCATTATTCATAATTACCTGTGTCATGTGTATTCGAGCACTCATCTCTGCAGCTTCTGATAGTATCATAGTCAGTGTATTCCACCTCCTTGCTTTCAGTTTGTAGAGATTAGAAATGTAACCTTGTCCATTTGCACAAGGCAGGTTATGAGTTTGGAAACTTGGATGCTCCCTTGATTCTCCAGAGACCAAAAGTCAGCCCAAACAGGGAAGCTATCAGGAAAAACGTGTGTGAGTTGCTCGGAGAAGATACGACCGCTATTAAATTTAAAACAAAAACTCACGAGAAGGTTGATAGCCTTGGAGAAAACCGGAGTATTGCAGCTCATACTGTGGTTCTCCTTATGCAGAAGTGGATATCACATGCCATTAAACATCTGCAGCTCCTTATTTTTGTAGTAAGTTGAGTCTGAGAGAATAGAATGTTAATTACACTTCCCCTAAGTGAGCAATAAAGTCCAATCTTTCCTGAACATGTGCGGTTCGCTGATGGCAAGTCATCTGGATTCAGCAACTCGTGTTGAACCAGTTAACGCACACGATTTGCTGACTAGCTCTCTAGACAGGCCATAGTGAGCTTGTAGCCATTCTTTCACACACTCTTCAAGAATGAATCTGTAACTAGGATCTAGACCATCAACCAAAGAAGTGGATATGTATCTACCAAAATTCATCAAAGTTACCTGCTAAGATAAGATTATGGTCTTATTGGCTGTGATCATTGTAAGCTTTGCTTAGTTATAAACAAGGTGAAGATCGAATTAACGGGAGGGAGGGAGGGTGAGGACAAAAGGCAGAAGGCGGACGATCGAACAGGAATCAAAGCGGACATCACTGTCTGCATCATCCCTGTCAAAATGCCACCACTTGGCTATACGATATAGACATTTTTGCTCGCGCAAAGAAGCTTTTTCTTCAATCGTGAAATTTGACAAATCGAAAAAGGCCAGAAGGGTGAGAAATTGGGAAATTTCCGGCCCAATTTCCGGGAAAGTATGCGTTTCACACACGGGCGAGAAACATGAGATCTCCATAAAATCTCTGGACGGTGACGTCGTCACCTCCTTAATCTTTGATAGGACCACATCTCTCTAGTTAATACCACAAGAAATCTTAAATTAATATACATGTAACAAATTTACTCAAAATTAATTTTTTGACCATAAAAAATTCTAAATGACAAATGAAGGTTATACCGATAAACTGTTACGTGTCACTTAATTTAAAAATTTGACGGAAATTAATAGAGAATAAACTTATCTTAGGTATATTGATAATTTTTAGATAAATTTGTCATACAATTCAGAATTTTTTATGATATTAACTTTCTATCTTTTTTTTCCCTCTTTCATTTTTTGGATTGTTGTGTTCCTTGAAGTTGATGTTGAAGTCAAGGTCTAAGTCAATGAATTATTATTAATCTAGTCTGATAACATCAGTGAGAATTGCTGGCAGCGATGGAATATTTTAGCCATGTGAAACATCCACCGCACATTCCATAGTCACTGAAAACAATCGTTTACCGAAATGGAATACATAATGGATCTTCCATACCTTGAGCTCCTCAACTAAAAACCAATCTCTCTACATATACACACTACGCACATACAAGTACCGAACGACGCAATAAAAGCTTAATATTCTCGAAAAAGTACTCCTCGTTCTTGTGTTCACAGGGCGTGATCAACCTTTCTTATTCAATCCTCCCCGGTGCACAAACCAAGTCCTGATTCGGTCTGGGAGCACAAAGAATTTTAACATATGACACAACTCGAGGGCTCTTCGTGGGGCACAGTAATATGTGATCGGCGTAGAATAGTACGTTTGCAGGGCGTTCGCAAGATCTTCGTTCTTCTTGCCCTCGTCTTTCTTGCCCTCATCTTCTTTGCCCACGCTCACGATTTCTGTGCGCCAAGATTTCCTCAGTTTGCTCACCACCTTGACCGGGTCGAATTCGCCAGATACCGTTAGTTTGTTATCCTTTGTGTCCATAGACAGAGATCCAATCCCTGGAAAGCATTATGTGACAAAGGTTGGTGATAAAGCCGAACATTTGAACCACAAGATGATTACTATCCTTACCAAAAAAAAAAAAAAAGATGATTACTATTACAGTGACGGTTTGAACATTCAGTTGGAGAACGAAGGGAAAAAAAAACAGAGAGAGAGAGAGAGCAATACCTCCAAAAGCAGAAACTAATCGCATGGCCTTGGCCCTGCCTCTGTCACTAGAGAGAGAGCCAATACCTGGCAAACAAGAAACTAATCGCATGGCTTTGGTCCTGCCTCTGTCATCATGTAGTGCCAATAACAGCACCAACTTCTGCAAAAGTTTGAGGAAATTAAAACCCAGTTACATTTGGAGTAAATATTAATCTTTTGCGACTACTAAGCTCAGACGTTCACAAGTGGCGTGATAGACTAGCAAGTAAAAAACTGAGTGTGTGCGCACGCGTATCGAGTGGCGAGCATGAGAGGAGCGCGTGAAAAGGAGAAGTTCCTCGGTGTCCTCGATGTGTGTGGAACAAAGGGACAAATCATTGACCAGTACAGATTTGGGAGACGAAGAAGATCCGACTCAATATAATAACGAGTTGAGGGAAGGAGCCACACGGTTTCTCAGAAAGTTAACGAGTCGAGACGATCGAAAACAGAGGCTCATGACTTTTTGAGAGAGGGGGGAGTCGCCCCACGGAGGCTGCTGATATAATAATCCGGAACAATCGCAAAAGATGAAGGATATGTTAATCCCGACGACAGCTCTCGAAAACCTCACCCGTCGGTACACTTTCCCTGCCGAATCGTTGCTTCCCAGGGGATTCTCGTACCGTATCTGCCCCACAGCTCCTCCGTCTCTGGAGCACGAAATTGAGAGTACAGGTCAATTTTCACAGCGAAACAGACGATTTCCAGGAAGAATTGGGGACGATAATCAGGCTTCTGGCAACCGAAACCGTGACGAAGACAGAGAAGGGACCGTACCTGGACCGATGCTGAAGCAGCAGTCCGTCGAATCTACCGAAAAAAACAGACGCAACAGATGGAAGCTTGAGGAGAAGCCGGGGGCGAAGGCGGCCAGGCCGGCGGTGAGCCAGGGCGAGTGTTGAGGTAATTATCGTCGGGCAAGAAAGTCAAGGTGTTGAACACCATCGGGAAGTGGAAAGGGAGGGAGGGAGGGAGGGAGGAAGGGGACTGTGAATGAATTGAGCGAGATGGAGATCGTTTGTTTCCTGATTTCAGCTTTCTCAAGTTCCCCGTCGACGGAGCTGGTGACTCCCCCCTCCCCATAGGGCCATATATATATATATATATTAAAGAAACAATGCTTCGCTAACAGTACCGTTAGCTTGGAAAAAAGACGATCAATCCGCGGCAACACATTCTTTACGACAGATTTGTGTTTTGCTTTGAAAATTCCACGGGTTTGTGTCGGAGAAAGGCATATTTTTCTTTGACAGCCACACCCGTGTTAGCACAACCCCATTTCAGAACCGGACAAGATTCGTTGAACGCGGCGCTGCTTTCCACGCGTTTATCTTTACGGCATCCGTCGGCTACATTTCCTAAAATCCGACAGGGGTCTTCCCAGGTCGAGTCTTCTCTGGTTAGGCAAAAGCTTGAGAATCCGGGTTCTATATTCGTTTCGGTTACGGTTCTGTTCAGGTGAAGACCCGAAAACTGAACTGAAACATAGAAGCTGTTCAAACCGTAGCTACCGCCATCCTCCTCTCTCTGTCCTCGAAGGATCCGTCTCGTCCATCGTGTCTCACTTCACCATCGATTCATGCAGATCTAGAAAACAAAAAACATCAACTAGAAGTTCCTACTAAAAACATGGAAAATGGTAAAAAAAAGAAGAAGAAGTGGATAAATACACAGATATTTCAATCCATACTTACAGAACTATCAGATCGACGTTCCAATAAGAATTAGAATCAGTTCAGGGTGAAATTTTTTTACTGCTACACGTCTATACATGAGAAATTAGTGCCTTAGTTTTTGAAGGAGTGAGTCTTGAATTAGTTTTTGAAGGAGTGAGTCTTGAATGTTGGCAACTGACTCGGTTCCCGCTGTCGACAGGTTCAAGCTTTTCGTCGTAGCGTGTCGTGAAGATTCTTGCCAAATGCTCCTCCTCAGGCTTTACCGCTGCCAAGGTTAGAAAGATGATTTGCACCGAGCGAGTGACCCGGTAGTACGGTGACACGGAAAGGGTGTTCTTCATCTTAGCATTGTTTGCAGATATCATCAGGATTTTGCACGCACGTAGATATCGGGATAAAAAATCTTTAACCACAGGGACATTCACCAGATCCGTCCTTTGTTTACTGCGCATATATTAATTTGATTTTAAAATTTAAAATTTTATCATTGTAATTCTAAATCTCTAAGGAAATTTTAGTGTAGTCCTTTACCCAATTGTCTTATGAAATCGCTGATGCGGTGGCATCTAGCTGTCATTGGCCTAGACAGCTTTGCTCGAAATGACATCCTACGGACAATTTCTGGGTGGCAACCGGCCGGAAATGTTAGAATAATATAAACTCGATTGTTGAAGATTTGAGTACGTTGGTTATTGAGCTCAAGATTTGATTGTTAGTATTCTTCAAAGCATGCCTTGATTCATTTGGGTGTCAGGCGAAGAATGAAAATGAATAGGTGAAGTATGATTTATGCTACGCACTTGATAAAAATTGAAGACAAAAAAAGCTACAAGCATTTAATGAAGAAAACCTTATGCACCATGAAGACAAAGAAGGCTAGAAAAGCTCACTGAAGAGTTCTCATCGCTTGTCTTCATTTATTTATTGTATTTTTTTTTTTCATTTGACTTTGTTTGAGTGCTTCATTAGCTCTGTGGACTTTTTTTATTGCTTCATTTAATGTTGCCAAAGGAGTGTTCGAAAACTTCATGGCTCATCTAATGGGTGTGGTGTTTTGCTATTATATAAAGATGGAGGGTGAGTATTGTACATAGAAGACACTAGAAAAGCATTCTAAGAACATTCTCAACCTCAAACTTGTGTACTCGATTCAAATTTTCAAAGTTATCATTATTTATTTTTTTAGTTCTAACAGAAGGGACCGCAATAGAATCCCGCGCAAAGCTTCACGACTTCATCGGCAATAATTCGAAAATTTTACAACTGAATTGACATAAATATAATCAAGTTCAAATTGACTTGATAATTCCTTTAAAGAGTACGCTATAATCATGTGATGTCCCATTTAATGATATCCCTTCTACTTACTTATTTAGACTTTACGAAATAAAATCTTTTTAGCACGGGGGGACAATCGAATTAACGGGAGAGAGGGAGGGTGGGGACAAACGGCAAATGGCGGACGATCGAACAGGAATCAATGCGGACATCACCGTCTGCATCAACCCTGTTAAAATGCCCCCACTTAGCTGTACGATCTTGACATTTTTGCTTGGGCAAAGAAGCTTTTTCTTCAATCGTGAAATTTGAAAGATCGACAAAAGCCAGAAGAGCGAGTAATTTGAGAAAAAATGTCCAGGAAAGTACGCGTTTCACACACGGGTGGGAAACATGAAATCTTTAGAACGTCTCTCGACGTGACATCATGGGTGACGCTAGGAGAGGATCCACCACCCAGCGCCACACTTAAGATACCAAATGCCTCTATTGGATTTTGAACCCCTCACCTTTTGGAGAAAGATTAATGGAGCTTTTATCCAGCGGAGCTACCATGGCCGGTGGTACCACATCTCTTTTGTTAATACCATAAGAAATCCTAAATTAGTATACATATAGCAAATTTACCTATTCTCAAACGACAAATGAAATGTGAAACTCCAAATTGATACACTTATTATGTCATCTAATTCAAAAATTTGATGATAGATGTATAAGTAGTTTCATGTAAATTTATCGCATGTATCACGTGTATCAGTTTATAATTTTTGTGGTAGTAATTCTCTTTTTTTTCCTCTCTTTTATTTTTTGGATTTTTGTGTTCCTGGAAGTTGACGTTAAAGTCAAGGTCTAAGTCAATGAATTATTATTAATCTAGTATGATAACATCATCGAGAATTGCTGGCAGCGATGGAACATTTTAGCTATGTAAAACAGCCACTGCAGAAACCATAGTCACTGAAAACAATCGTTTGCCGAAAGGGAGTGCATAATGGATCTTCCATACCTTGAGTTCCTCAACTGAAAATTAATCTCTCCACAAATACACCCTACGCACATGCAAGTACCCAACTACGCTCTAAAAACCTAATATTCTAGAAAGGGTACTTCACTTGTTCTTGTGCTCACAAGGCATAATCAACCTTACTTAGTCAATCCTCTCCGGTGCACAAACCAAGTCCTGATTCGGTCCGGAAGCGCAAAAAATTTCAACATATGACACAATTTAGGGTCCCTTCTAGGGGCACACAGTAATATGTGACCGGCGTAGAACATTATGCTTGATAGCTTTTACGAGATTGGCGACTTGATCGTCCTTCTTGCGCTCTTCTTTCTTTCCCTCGTCTTTCTTGCCATCGTCTTCCTTGGCTGGTCCAACACTGACAATATCTGTGTGCCAGAATTCCTTCAGTTTGTTCGCAACCTTGACCAGGTCGAAATCGCTGGATACTGTTAGTTTCTTGTCCTTCGAGTCCATAGCCAGAGACCCAATCCCTGGAAAGCATAATGTGACAAAGGTTAGTGAAAAAACCGAACATTTCGAGCATAAGATGATTAGTTATTACAGTGGCGATTTGAACATTCAGTGGGAGAATGAAGGAAAAAAAACAGAGACAGAGAGAGCCAATACCTCCAAAACCAGAAACTACTGGCATGGCCTTGCTCCTGTCTCTGTCATCATGTAGATCCACTCTCACCACCAACTTCTGCAGAAGTTTGAGGAAAGCAAAACCCAGTTAGATTTTGAGTAAATATCAACCTCTTGAGGTGACAACTGAACTCGAAATCCATATCAACCTCTTGAGGTGACGACTGAACTCGACATTCACAAGTGGTGTGATAGACAGGCGTTTGAACAAGTTGGCCACAATGAATAAGAATTTAACGCATCATTTGATATTGTGAGCATTATTATTCACATGAACAGATACAATCATGCTATGAGATAAACAGTTACAACAGCAAAGAAAGAAACGATAGCTCATGAAGCTTGAGACGGAGAGAGACCAAGAGAAGTGTTCAAGAAAACCCAGCAGAGAGTAACATCAAGAACCCCATCTCACAGAAGGGAACAAGATACACATAGTATGCAAAAAAAGAGATTGACTTCTCGAAGGACTTCAAGAAATCGCACCTACATTTCTTTTGGGAATCGAGAACTGAGATTGGTAACTGCTCTAACTTCTGATTTTTTTCCCTTCCATTTTGGCCGGGAAGGGCCATTGCGGCCTCGCTAGTTGAGTGAGGGCCACGATCCTAAGCCAGCAGCTAGCCCAAGCCCTTGCTGTCCAAAAAAAGAAAAAAGGAAAAAAAAAGAGAGAAAGAAATGATAATAAAAAACAAAAAGAAAAGAAAAACTTTAAAATATTATTAAAAATACCCACGTTAGCGCTAGCCTAACGTGTGCCACATAAGATGACTGTCATCCATATTAATGATTTCCTACCAAAATTGATAAATTCTAAAAAGATTTAGGAATAAATTGACACATTGTGATAGATTTAGAAAATTTTCCCCACTTTTACCCATGAAGGCTGCAATTTGGACCACATTGCTATATCACAATCACCGTTGTTGCCCGGAAATGGTGTTGCTCATGTGATTCCTTCCATGAGATGTTTACCAAGCACCAATAAACATTGATAGTGAGCCACCATTCAACCACCAGCTCTGACACCATTTATCGGGTGCGCTTCGCAGAAGCCTAGATTGCTCTTTGTGGTGGTTGACTTGAATGGTAATTAAGGCATATTATCTGCTGCTTTAGTGTCATGTTGTGTATGAAGGAATGAAGCTTAGGTAGATTTATGATCATGCACTTCAGATGAGGTCCGAATTTTGTGGGGCTCTTTCTGGGGTTGACCTGAATGCTAATTGAGATTATGTAGTTAGGTCATTTCAGAGGCGAGAGTCAGAGGACAAGATGATCAAGACAGTTCCACTAACAAAATTCTCTCCTTTAGTGCTAGAATGAGTGTTTTAGAAGGTCAAAGTTATTTTGGGCGTGGTATGGTCTGGATCCTATCCCAGTTTGTTTAAAACTGGGGCTCTGTGTTGTTTTGATGTTGTGGCAATATGTAATTTCTGATTTTTCAGTTTGTTTATAACGTCTTCTCCTTATCAAGTGTACTGGAACTGCAGATACTTCTATTGTAGGGATAGTAAGAATTAAGAACACAGGTACTTGCCAGATAATGATCTTACAAGTTTGTAGTCTTGCCCTGCAGAGGGCTTTATATTGATGTAGGAATGGCACCAGCCAGCGGTGGCCCTTTTTGGTTACTTAGTCGCACTGCAACTTTAAGCGTCATGGGTTGATGATGAAAATCTTCACAGTTGCCCATAATCTGCTTAAAGCAGGTATTTCATTCATTGTTCATAATTACCTGTGTCATGTGGATTCAAGCACTCCTCCCTGCAGCTTCTGATAGTATAGTCAGTGTATTCCACTGCCTTGCTTTTGGTTTGTAAAGATAAGCAATTTAACCTTGTCAATTTGTGTGATGTTACCCTCCGGTTCAGCTTGTGCATGAGGCAGGTGATGAGCTTAGAAACTCGGATGCCATTTTGATTCTCCAGAAACCAAAAGTCAGCCCATATGTGGAAGCTGTCAGGAAAAACTTAAGTGAGTTGCTCGGAGCAGATCCAACAGCTGTCAACCTTAAAGCAAAAACTCATCAGAAGGTCGATAGCCTTGGAGAACACCGGAGTATTGCAGTTCATTCTGTGGTTCTCCTTATGCGGAAGTGGAGGGTATGCAGATATCACATGCCATCGAACATCGGCAGCTCTTCATTTCTGGAGCCTCAAATGGTAAGTTGAGTCCAAGAGATTAGAATGTTAATTACACTCTCCCTAAGTGCGCAACAAAGTCCTATCTTTCCTGAATATGTGCGGTTCATCAATAGTGAGTCTGCAATATACGTCTCATCATATCTGCAGGCTGCAGCTCATGTCCAAATGTTTTAACTTATTGATGGGAAGTCATGTGGATCCAGCATCTTGTGTTGAACCTTTTACATACATGATTTGCTGACCGACCCTGCAGACAGGCCATAGCGAGCTTGTAGCCATTCTTTCACGCACCCTCTTCCTGAATGAATCTGTAACGAGGATCTAGATCATCGACCGAGGAAATGGATACGTATCTACCAAAATTCATCGAAGTTACCTGGTAAGATAAGATTATGGTCTTACTGGCTGTGATCGTCATAAGCTTTGCTTAGTTATAAACAGGGTGAAGAATGCTAGAAGGAAAAACTTGAAAGATCCACCACTAAGCCAAAGGCTTTTGATAATCTTGGGCGTAATACGTGTACTTCTCAGCCTCTTTCTAATATACCTGGCTCGTATAACTCGTTGATGACATCCATCGCTGCTGGTCTGGAGAAGATTGAGTGAAAATGATCTACCATTATAAGTAATGTCTTCAAAGATGAACAAAAGAGAATCCCAACTGTGGCTAGCACATCGAGTCCGCAAACAATGATCATATAAGCTCCCTTTTTTACTTCAACTTTAGGAGAAAATATACGCAATCAAAGATGAAGGTGGTAGCAATGTCATCAATTACTTACAAACAATGCAAAACAGAAGTTTTCTTTTTCTTCTCATTTAATTAGATAAGAATGGCACTGATTAGTTAAATGGCTCACCTGTTGTTGACGCACATGATCAAATTTAAGAAAACAACACAAGAAAATGACAATAATGTTTGGCATGCAAGGTCCAAGGCTACACTTTCATATCTTGGTTTGGTTAAGAAGTTTTTCGTGAAGTTTCAACAGAGTATGTCCCGCTTGCTTGCAGTTTGCCTGAAGTCGTTTGACCTGACCAATCACTAGAATTTGCCATAAGCCAAAGCAATTACCGAGTCAACGAGTTCACAGCATGGATCACATTTAGTAGTTGACCTTACTCTTTTTATGAATTTTATTATCCAGCAGAATACCCTTTCACAAGATTGTGAGGCAAAATTATGACAGGAAGCTGCTAAAGAAATACCAGGTATGTTTCATCAGCTAACCGCAACCACTACCACAGCCTAAGGACATAGGATGATAGTGCGATCAAAATGAACGATATCTGTTTTTGCCTGCAGATTGTTCAATATATCAAGCGAAAAAAGATTGAAAACATCCACTGCATATTCCAGTCACTGAAAACAATCGTTTGCCAAAATGGAGTACATAGTGGATCTTCCATATATTGAGTTCCTCAAGTGAAAACCAATCTCTCTATAAATACATCCTAAACACATACAAGTACCGAATGACACACCAAAAACCTAATATTCTAGAAAGGGTACTCCACTTGTTCTTGTGTTCATAAGGCATAATCAACCTTACTGATTCAATCCTCTCCGGTGCACAGACCAAGTCCTGATTCGGTCTGGAAGTGCAAAGAATTTCAACAAATGACACAATTTGGGGTCTCTTCTGGGGACACATGGTAATATGTGACCGGTGTAGAATAGTACGCTTGATAGGCTTTTACAAGATTGGCGACTTGATCGTCCTTCTTGCCCTCTTCTTTCTTTCCCTCGTCTTTCTTGCCATCATCTTCCTTGGCTGCTCCAACGCTCACGATTTCTGTGTGCCAAGATTTCCTCAGTTTGTTCACCACCTTGACAGGGTCGAAATCACCGGATACCGTCAGTTTGTTGTCCTTCGAGTCCATAGACAGAGACCCAATCCCTGGAAAGCATAATGTGAGAAAGATTAGTGATAAAGCCGAACATTTCGAGCACAAGATGATTACTATCACAGTGACAATTTGAACATTCAGTGGGAGAAAGAAGGGAAAAACAGAGAGGGAGAGGGCCAATACCTTCAAAACTAGAAACTACTCGCATGGCCTTTCTCCTGTCTCTGTCATCATGTAGTTCAACTTTCACCACCAACTTCTGCAAAAGATTGAGCAAATCAAAAACCAGTTAGATTTCGAGTAAATGTTTATCTCTTACAACGACGACTGAACTCGACATTCACGAGTGGTGTGACAGACCAGCGTTAAACAAGTTAGCCATATATAACCAACAATGAATAAGAATTCGAAGCATCATTTGGTATTCCGAGCATTCTTATTCACATAAACAGGTACAATCATGCTATGCGATAAACAATTACAGCAGCAAAGAAGCAAGCGATAACTCATGAAGCTTGAGACGAGAGAGACCAAGAGAAGTGTCCAAGAAAACCCCGGAGAGAGTAACATTGAAACCCCATCTCACAGAAGTGAACAAGATACACATAATATGCAAAAAAAGAAAAAAAGAATAAAAAAAAAGAGAGGGAACTTCTCGAAGGACGGCAAGACATCTCACCTTCATTTCTCTTGGGTTTCAAGAACTGAGATTCTGACTGCTCTAACTTTTGATTTGGAAGCTAAAGACACTCGAAGGACACTCGGAGCAAGTTGCAACTGAGTGTGTGCACGTATGGGGGACGAAAAGGGTTGCTTTATATAGAGTGGCGAGCAAGAGAGGAGTGCGTGAAGAGGAGCAAGTATCTTGGAGGACGCGGTGCGGAGAACAAAGGACAAATCATTGACCAGTCAATACAATAACGAGTCAAGGGAAAGAGCCACCCGGTTTCTCAGTAAAGTAACGAGTCGAGGCGATCGAAAACAGAGGATGGCCACTTTAGGAAGGAAGGGGAGAGGGGGGAGAGGCGAGTCGCCCCTCACGACTCGAGGCTTTTGAAGTGACTCGGTCGAGTCGCCCCTCGCGACTTGGTGACTTTTGAAGCAGTGAGTCTTGAAAGTCTTGGCAACCGACTCAGTTCAGGCAGTTGACGGGTTCAGGCTTTTCATTGGATAGAATTGCATTGCGATTTTGCACGTATGCATCTCTTCCATCTAATCTAAATGACATATTAGAATTGAAAAATCTTTATCCATGGGATAATCACCGGATTCGAGGAAAATTCCCAAAAAAGACCCAAAATACCATTATTTTCTAAAATAAAGGTCAGAAATGGACTTTATTTCAATAAGAGTTTGAAGTGACTATGTTTATCTCAAATAAGAGCCCGACTTTTCAACGATCAAATGTATTTTTGTCATTTATCATTTTTTCTTTTTTACTTTTTTTTTCTAGTTCTTCTTCTTCCTCTTCAATAGTGGCCAGCCGGCCATCGACGATGCACACATAGGGCTAGGCAAGAGTCGCCCTAGCCCTATTCAACGAGGACCACCCACACTGGCCACAGTCAAGGATGGCCTTATGACTAACCACGAGGGCTCAACGACCTCACCAGCCATTGGTATGTGCTAGCGAGGGCCTACAAGCTCTTGCCAGATTTTGGTGAGGGTCAGCCTCACTTACCCTAGGTGAGGGTTCAACAACCCTCGCTAGCTGCCAACAAGGGTGGTCGAGCCCTTGCCGACCCTCGCCCAATTTGGTAAGGGTGGCCTCATCCGCGACTGGCAAGGGCTTGTAGGCCCTTGCTTGTTGTTGGCAAGTGCTTGTCAACCCTCGCCGGTGGCTAGCTCTTCTTAGTGGCCGGCAAGGGTTGTTGAGCCCTCATTGGCCTTCCCTAGTGGCCATCGGCCAACATTGGAAAAGAAAAAGGAAGAAAAGAGAAAAAGAAATTTGGATGAAAATCAGAAAATTTAGCTGACTGGCGACCGGTGAGGTCAGGCTCTTATTTGAAACAACCAAGATCACTTCAACCCCTTATTTGAAATAAAGTCCACTTCGGGCCATTTTTGGAATTTTCCCTCAGATTCATCCTCAACTTATTTATCATTTGAATATTAATTTGATTCTAAATTTTTCAATTTCGCCGACGTAGTCCTAAATCTTCTAAGAGAAATTCCAATATAATCATTCCGACCAATTTGCCATCGAAATTGCATGCTTGTTGTCCCATGTGATAGCCTTGCTTGAAACATGACGTTAATGGGTGATAATCGTGTCAAGATTTGGTGCATGATTGCAAGGAATCGAGAATAAAAGTGTCAAATAGAATTCAAGACACAATGTTTTCATCTTAGTTCAACCTTAAATTAGGGTTACGTCTAGTAAAGTATTCCACTATAATTGGCACATCGCATGCATCTCTTAAATACAAGAGAAAGAGATTATATCACCGAAGCTTGTGGAGCCTATGCGAAGCAAGAATTGTTATTCATGTGTCCAAACCCACTACTACTAAAATATGTGCTCAAATTATAAAGTTTCCTTTGGCAACTTGGGGGTGCTTCCCTCCGACTCTTACTGGGCGGCTCCAGACCCCGCTTGCTTCTCGAGGAGCAAGATCCTCATGTTATCCTGTCAATGGAGAGAGTGGACCACACTCTAGTTAACTAGTCTCGGAAGTATGGCATTGAAATCCCCCGCACAAAGTTTATGAGACTTCGGCTCTGTTCGTTTCACGGAAAATGAAGCGTTTTTAGAAAATATTTTTCAGGAAATCATTTTCTAGAAAAATGTCACTATTTTCTTTGCGTTCGTTTGAAACCTGAAAATAAAGTGGAAAGTATTTTCCGTTGTTCAGTAAGAAAAATATTTTTATCTACGTATTTTTTTTGAATAATTTTATTTTTTTAAATCGATATTTTAATTATTTTTCTTTTCTTTTTATCTTCTTCTTCTTTGGTCGTCGCCGGCCACGCGATGGCCGTGACCGGCCGAAGGCCAGCTTCGGCTAGCTCGCTGGCCTCTAGCCTTGCTAGAAATTGGTGAGTGCTAGAGTCTAAGCGCGAAAGTGAGCCTCAAGCTCGCCGGCCTCGGCCTCATCAGATCGCCGAGGCTCACGCTCACCGCTTGCCGGAGATCGACGAGCCGGACAAGGCCTAAGGCTGTTGATGCCGTTGGTGAGCCTTAAGCTCGCGTCTGCCGGCGAGCTCGAGGCTCGCCCTGTGGCCGGTCGTCCGCCGTAGCTGTCCCGATGATCGGTCAAAGAAGAATGTGGAAAAAAAGGAAAAAAAAAAAAAAAAGAGAATAAAGAAAAGACGAGAAAGAAAAAGAATTTAAAATTCAAATTATTAAATAAGAAAATAAGAAAGAAGGAGGCTAATAGGTTATGAGATAAGAGAGAGTGAATAAGAAAAATATTTTCCTCAATTTGAAAAGTAGAAAATATTTTATCCTCTTTTAGAAATTTTTTTTTCCATTGGTGGAAAATAATTTCTGGTGGAAAATAATTTTTATGATTAGTTTATTTTTCGTGAAACGAACATTGGAAAATCTCGAAAATTTTTTTGGAAATTATTTTTCGCGAAACGAACGGATCCTTCATTAGTAAAAGAATTGAAATTAAATTGACAATTTGTGCGATAGAGAGTTCGAGCTGAATCCATAATTTTTTCTTTTCAAAATGTGCTGAGATCAACTATCAATTATCTATAGCGGCACTCCACTCTCAATTTTTTAAGAGTTAATGATAGGAAAATCTTGCAGCACGAGGGCAAATCGAAATTAACGGAAGAGGGGTCAGGACAAAAGACATCGGACCGGAGTCGAAGCAGACATCACTCCCTGCATCATCTCTGAAAATGCCATCACTGGGCATTTTTTTTTTTTTAAAGTTTCTGACAAGAAATGTGAAAGATAATAACCTTTTTGTCGCGCAAAGGTGCTATTTCTTCAATCGTGAAACATGAATCTCCAGGAAAGTGCGCGTTTCACACACCAGATCGATCCCATCCTGTCTATTTTCTTATTTTATTATTCTCTTTTGGATTCGTTGAAGTCGAGGTCTTGGTCAATGAATTATTATTTAATTCTAGCCCGATCGCATCACTAAGAATTCTGGCAGCGATGGTTCACTCAGCTAATGTAAAAGTAAGGGCCGTGATAAACCTCGCTTTAGCAGATGGAACGATCCAAGCTACGAGCTGATCTGAGGAGGGTGATATCTTTGAATAAACGCGGCCCACTCTCTTCGGCAACTATCTCGAGTTGAATCTTAGATGACATTGATATTGCGAGAAATGAATAATTTGAAAAATACTTTCTTACTAAATGATTGTCTATATTATTTAAAATGATTAATTAATAGAAGATATTTTCATATTGACTAATAATTTATGTTTCAATGTTTTCCTGTACGATGATAATATTTTCCGTTCATTCATTTCTGTGAACGATACGAGAAATCATTTTTAGAAATAAGAAGTACTGTTGATATCGTTTACAGAAATGAATGAAGGATAAGTATTTCTATCATCCATGAAAAAGTTCCAACATAAATTATTGCCAATAATGAAAACCTTTAAGCAATTAATTATTTCAAGCGATCGCTCACAGAAAAAATATATTCCAAATTATTCATTTTTAATGAAGAGTCTCTAGATACCCAATCTTTCGTTTTCTTTCTTTGGTCAGACATTAAATATTGAAATCATAATAAACCGACAGCCGATACTTAATTATACTTCTTTTCCCTTCCTTCTTCCCTCCAGCCACTTGTCGGCATTGGGCAAGCCTCATTGGATCTCGCAAGAGCCTCACCCATGGTTGATGTCGCAACCAATTTTTCGGGGGTGAACCACCTAGGGTTTGGCTAATGGATTGTTAAGCCTAAACTTAACTCGGGCTCTCCCAAGCCCATACCAATTCGCGACTTAGATTTGAATTGTTAACATGCAATTGAATTTTAACTAGGAGTCGCCACTAATCTATTTTTGGTGGGTCGATTAGAAACCCTAGTAAAGTAACAGGAGATTTACTTTACTCCTACAAACCAGAGACTAAGGGTACGGGGACTTGGTTACGTTAGATTTCTCTAACGCCCTTTCGGTACCTTTCTTTTTATTTTGAAAAATGTTTGGCAAGCAATTTGGATTGATTTTAAATCTATTTCCCTAACATGTGAGGTGTTCATGCAGGTGCCAAACCACCAATTTAACACCTAAGAAAGCAATTAAATGATGCAGAACTTACCTCAAAGCAACAAAAGCATCTGCAGTGTTAGATCAGAATTCACATCAGCAATCTTAGATATGATTTCTAATTAACACGCCATCAAGCAATTTTTTGTTTTCACTTTATTTAATGAGAATCATGCGATGCATGCTAATAATCTAATATGACATGGCAACATGACCTAAGCTATATGACATTAGTAAAGTAAATCCTAAAGATATGCAATAATTAAATGCAACCTAAATGATCTAATTCTATTGACGGGCGGTTTCTAATTAAATGGGCCTAAAAAACTAAATGACGTGCATTTGATATTTCAATTCCTAAAAATGTAAACTATCTTAGAGAATGAAATGAATCTATTCAAAGACATTTTTTTTTTTTATGAAATTCGAAATTAAGATGCAAAAATTACCTAGCTAGATTAAAATTCTATCCAATTTGTATTAGTAATTAGGTTAAGCCAAATCCTAATTTAAACTAGAATCTTATCTTAACCAAGTAATCTCTAACCTAAAATGCAATCTATCTAAAAGATTTATTTAAATAAAACTAAACATGCAATCAACCTAATATGCAATGACGTGCCAAAGATGCCCTAATTCTATATGATACATGCATGATGATTTTTTTGTATTTTTCTTTGTAAAATTCGAAATTTAAAATTGCCAAATAATTAAGCGTGCCATTTAAATTAAAGAAAACTAACATCCTAAATGAACGCATTTTTTGGATTTTTATTTATTTAAAAATTCAAAATAAGATTGCAATTTTAAACATGCAAGATAACCCTAAGACTGAGAATATTCTAAAACGAACCTAATCCTAATTCAATTTTTTTCTTTACGAAAATAAAATTGACTCAAAACAGCAAATCAAGCAAGATAAGATTGATATCTAAAAAATTGGTGAACCATATCTCGCGCATGAGATCGGGTTGACCAATTTAAAATTAAATCGCGAATTGAATCTCGGGCGTGAGATCGGATTGTCGATTTTTGCAAGAGATTGCGAGTCGGATTTCGGGCACGAAAATCGGACTGACAATCCCTAATTTGAGAGCTCCTCGAGTTGCGAATATCACGCTAGGGATTTCAATCATGTGCATCAACGAATATATCAAATAAGGAAACGGAATTTTTGGAAATCAAAATAGACAAATTTTTTACCTATTCTGAATATTGGCTCCCAAATTCCGATCCTCAAACGGCTACGGTTACTCGCGACGTGATATGGTAATGCTCAGCGAGGCTCACAGCTTGGACTTGGATGTCGGGACTGGATTTTGGTGGTGTTGAGGCTCACTGAATTGGACTTGAATTGCCCCAACAAACTGCCGAGGAAAGCCAGGACACTCAGCGAAGTGGTGGACTCGTGCCTGGTGATGTCTGTGATCACACTTCGTCAAAGGACAGCGGCAAGCCTCGTGGTGGTTCAACAAAGTGCCCCTGGGTAGCAACCAATAGACAGATCAACAAAGTCACCACAAATCAGGGGGCGGCTCAACGTCGGGGTGGCACGTCTCGGGCAACAGCGGCGTCACGAAGGACTCGAGCGAGGCAATGGAACTATGTCGGCAAGGGTGGCATCCGATTTGCGGGACTCATGGGGGTCTTGGACGCGCTGTTGCGGCGGTCACGTGAAGACGATGCAACGAAGATGGAGTCAAGGTTTTGCGGGCAGCGTCGTGGAGAGAGAAGATTTCGTTCTCTCTCTAGTGCGTGTCGATCTTCTCGCAGGTTCTCTCCTTCAAGGCTTCTTCAATTTGTAGATGTCCAACTTGCAGAAGAGGGATTCTCCCTTTTTTCCTTTTCTGACGGTGGTGGACAATTTTTCAGAGTTGAAGGATCCGGCTCCTTCTTGCACGAACAACCTCTCTATTGCCCTTCTTTTCTCTCACGTGTTCCCTCTCACGTCTTCTGAAGCTCCCCTTGGCTGAATATGTCCATTGAAGTCACGGCCATGCTTTCTATATGATAAAGCTTTGCCTTGTGGCCATGAATCTCTCTCTCTTTTCACGTGCGTGTTCTATGCGTTGTTAGGTTTTTCGCCGTGATGATCTGATAGCCCCCCTCTTGTCGCCGTATGTATCAATATGTGTGGCCTTTTATAGGGGAAGAAATTGGATTTTTAAATTCTTCCTCAAATCAACATCCGCAATATTTTTCATAAAATCCATCCCATACTGATAAGGATTCGAGATTAAGATGAAATTTTTCTCTAAATCCAAATCTTTCAAAAATCAAATCGCAATATTCTTTTACCCATCTGCCCTATCCAAAAAAGATTCATATCTCGGAAAAATTTTAAAATATTATATTCCCACGAGATAATTTTTAATTATTAAAAAAACACGGGCTTGAGCCAACTTGCTCGCTTCGTGAGCCTAATCCATCTAATTCGAACCCATCCGCACCGGTCCAATAAATAAAATGCCAATTAAAATAAAATGCACCTAAATCTATATGCTATGTAATTAATAAAATTAAGCCCTAATTTCCTATGCAATAAATAAATAAACTAAATCGTTAAAATTTAGGTGTCAACAGTTGACAAGGCTCAATATCCAAAGGTGTTCAACTAGCTAGCAAGTGATGACTAAGGAATAAGTGCTTGTGCTGCTTGACCACTCAAAGCCCTATGAGGTAGAGATGGATGTTTCCAATTATGCTATTAGTGGTGTTCTAATGCAATAAGGACACCCGATGGCGTTTGAATCAAGGAAGATGAATGAGATTGAATGGCAATACATGGTCCAAGCGATGGCAATGACGGTGATGGAGTACTACCTTCACACATGGTGATATCATCTCTTGGGATCGGGTTTGTAGTGAGTACCAACAATGTCGTCACAAGCTACTTGTAAACCCCAATGAAGCTGATTTCAAAGCAAGCTTGTTGGCAAGACTTCCTTGTGGAGCTCAACTACATGCTGTAGTTCAATAATAAGAAGGCCAATTTTGTGGCAACGCACTGAGCTAAAAGATGGAGCTGGCAACCATCAGTCAACCTAAATATCCATGGATCGAGCACATCAAGGAAGGGATACGACACAGCCCAATGGCCAAGGCACTCCTTGAGCATGCATGAGAGGGCAAGACTCGATAATTTTGATATGAGAGCGATCTACTCTACACTAAAGGGCAACGACTATACCTGCTACTTCATGGAAAGCTACGAAAAGAGGTGCTATGCGAGTATCACAATTCCAAGTGGGTAGGTTATCCAGGGATCCATCGCATGATGGCACTTGTGGTGGATCATTACTTTTGGTTGTATTTGTGCATTGATGTGGATGCTTATGTGAGGATGTCTCTTGTGTGCTAACAAGACAAGCTCAAACAATGGTCATTGGTAGGGCCCCATGAGCCACTTGTTATCTTGAAGCGTCAATGGTAGAGTGTCTCCATGGACTTTATTGTGAATTTGCATAATTCCAAAGGTTGCTGGACTCACATGGCCATGGTGGATTGGTCTTTTAAGTACACAATGTTCGTGCCAGCAACAAAGGACTTCCCAGCTGAGGAGGAGGCTTAGCTATTCCTAAAGCAAATTGTCAGGTATTGAGACATACGGTAGACAATCATGAACAATTGTGATTCTCAATTCAGTAGGAGATTCTGGACTAAGCTCTTTAAGCTGCTAGAGCTGAAGCCTGAACTTCTCCACAAGTTTACATCCCCAAATTGACAGTTAGACAAAGAGAGTGAATGTGCTCTTGTAGTTGTATTTCAAACACTACATGAGCACAATGCAAAAGGATTGTGTGAAGTCGATTGATGTAGCCCTTTTGTCCCATAACCTATAGCGAAGTGAGTTTATGAACCAAGTCCTTTCAAGATCATGATGGGGCAACAACCACTCACTCTAAGTACGGTTGCAACGGGCTATCAAGGACTACTCCCATTGACTTACAAGTTCTCTAAGGAGTGGTAGGAACAAGCAGACTCGGTAAGGACTTTTCTACACAAGACCTTAAAACGCATGAAGAACTGAGCTGACAAGAAGTGACGGCACATGGAGTACCAAGTCGAGGACTTGGTGTTGGCAAAATTTTACTTAGTTCTTTGATACTGAGATGTGCACAAGGGATTGATCCGTCAGTATGACGGGCCATCCGAGTGTTGCAACAAGTCGGGAAGGTAGCACTTACTAGAGCTCCCACCAAAACTAAAGGTACATTCGATGTTACATGTGAGTGTGCTTAAACCTTTTCATGTAGATGAAGAAGACCCAGATCGAGGAGAGTTGCAATGGGGATCTCTTGGAACTAAAACCTTATATGATCGTGATATCAATTTCTTATGGTAGATTGAGTTTGATGAAGGCGGTATTTTGCATCGAAGCAAGAATATTTTATCTAATGGAAGGGTCTATCTAAGAGTAAAACTAGTTGGGAACCTATGAAAGCTCTTTGGCGATTCAAAAAGCATCTTGATACATTCCCTATCGAAAATGCAACAAGGGTGTCGCTTGATAAGGTGGAGGAGAATATCATGGTCTATAGGTTTCCAAACATGAAGGGTCGAAAATGATCCAAGAAGACCAAGCAAGCCTTTCTAATTTTCTCGGGAATATTCTAGAGATGAGCAAAATCATAAATGTACATTATTCTGAAATGTTTTTGTAATAAATGCAGATTGTTGGTAGATGGAAAAATAGAATTTTCACCGTTAAATTGAGGAGGCGTCTATGATTGTAATCTAAAGAGTACTTGTATATTAAGAATGCATTTGGTGACATTTTTGTTCGCGGGAATATATGTATATATATATATATATATATTTTAAGAAATAGTTCTTTCCTATTTTTACTCCTCCGAACAGTTTATGAGGAAAACAATGCGTTTGATAATTACACAAAATTTCTATTTTCAAAATTATAAAAAAAAAAAAGAATATGAATTTATTTTAATTTTTTAATAATTATTTTGAGATTTTTTTTTTTTTTTTTTTTTTCCTCTCTTCTTCTTTTGCTGCTGGCCACGACAGATGGTGCAGGCGGCAAGGAAGAAGAAGAAAAGAAAAAAAGAAGATTTATTTCTAGAAATTGTTATTGGGAATAAGAAGCTACTATTTTTTATTGCTTGTTTTCATTTCAAATCTATTCCCTGACCACTTTTGTATTCCGGGAAATAGAAAAATTAATTGACATTACCAAATGAGTTTTTGTTGTTTTTCTATTCCGTGGAGCAAAAGAACAAAAAAACAGATGAATAAAAATATTACTATGTGGAGCTTAAGGAGGTCTCCTCCATTTAATTTGTATCACCTCACAAGTATTTAGAATCTAGAGATTCTCTCTCCAAAAGTATTTCTCTCTATGATCTCTATGAGTGTGTGAGAAATACTGACTTTGGAAGAAAGTAAAAAAGCCGTACAGGTAAAGGAACATTGGATCAATCAACCTGTGACATATGACTCTCATTACGAAATTCATTGCTGCTGGTTCAGAGAAGATTGAGTGAGAATGATTCAACAGTATAAGTTTGTTAACAAGGATGGTATGATGTACAAGTATATAAAAAGTCTTCAAAGAAGAACAGAAGAGCATCCCGCGAACCCATCCTCGGCCCCGTGGCAGGCACATCAAGTCCGCGAATAATAGTCATATAAGCTCCCTTTTCCCTTCAACCTAAAGGGGAATATATCCACATTCAAAGATGAGGGTTGCAGCCATGTCATCAAATTCTTCCAAACGACGCAATGAAACAGAGCTGTCTTTTTTCTTCTCATTTAATTGATAAGAATGGCACTGATTTGTTAATTGGCCTATCCGTGGTTCACGCATGCGATCGAATTTAAGCAAACAGCACAAGAAAATGACGACAGTTTCCAGCATGCAAGGTCTAAGGCCAGACTTTCTTATCTTGTTTTGGTTAAGAAGTTTTCGTGTAAATTCAGCAAGTATGACCAGCCTGCTCGCAGCTTGCGTGAAGTCACTTGACCTGATTGTTGTGTGGAAGAGCACCCTAACTAGATGAGATGTAAATATTGAAAAACAAGAATAATCAAGAATACATAGATTTACGTGGTTTGGTGAAAATCGGCCTATGTCCACGGGAGAGAGACAATTTCTTATTTCTTGAGCATATTTCTATATAAGATTCAACACTGAATAAATAGATCCTCAAATCCCCATTTCCCTAATCCTAATAGGAAAGGAATTTCACCTAAAGATCTTATAAGTTGTGAAACTAACTAATAAATCTTTCGTGATTATCCCCTAAATATTAGGGTTATCATGACATATCCCAGTTACATTGAATTTGGATTATTTCCCATGAAATCCCTTGTAGATAGGTCCAAATCTAGGAAATATATCTAGAGAGTAAAGCCTACAAGCTCCAAGCCTTCCTAGACTTCCTAGTCAACTTTTTTGGATCTCTAATCAATCAAAATTTCGTGAAATTCAAGATAACATCAATGAAACTCCACCTTTGGCTAGAATAAACCACAAGCCTCTACTCGAATCAAGAAAACGAATATATTTCTCTTTCCACTGTACCTTTGTAAAGGTACGCCCGCACCTAGACTAGTGCAGTCTCCATCAACTTTGATGATGAGTGAGAGAAATCAAGTCCTTGTAGGACTTGAACTTCTCTGTAGTAACTGTCTTCATGAGCATATTCATGGGTTTATCTTTAGTATGGATTTTCTTCAAAGTAATGCTATCATTCTCCACAAATTCTCGAATATTGTGGTAGCGAACTTCAATGTGTTTTGTTATGGAAGGAAACACTTGATTCTTCGTGAGACATATTGCGCTTTGGCTATCACAATATACTATAGCACTATCCTACTTTAAATACAACTTCGTGTCCAAATCGGTCAGCCATATTCTCTCATTCGGAGCCTCTGTTGTTGCCATATACTCAGCTTTGGTTGTAAACAATGCTATAGTAGATTGAAGCATTGCCCTCCATGAAATAGCTCCACTTCCAAGAGTAAAGACTTATCCCACAATGGACCTTCATTTATCCAAATCACTAGCGAAGTTTGAATTGACATAACCTGCTAAATCGATCAATTCTCCCTTTGAACTAAACATCAAACCCATTTTGGTAGTTCCAACCAAATAACGAAAGATCAACTTAATAGCTTCCCAATGCTCCTTACCCGGATTGCTCATGTATCGTAATAAGACTCACTGCATGAGCCAAATTTGGTCTGCTACAAACCATAGCATACATGAGGCTCCCTATTGCACTAGAATAGGGTACTCGAGACATGTTTACAACCTTCTCATGTGAACTAGGGTATTATTTCTCGGATAATTTGAAGTGATTTGCTAAGGGTGTACAGACCAACTTAGCCTTCCCCATGTTGAACCACTTTAAGATTTTCTCAACATACTTCTTCTAATTTACCCAAAAATTACTTGCACGTCTATCTCGAAAGATTTCCATGCCAAAGATCCTCTTTGCATCAACAAGATCCTTCATTTCAAACTCGTTGCGTAACTGAGACTTTAGGGAAATGATATCTCTCATTTTTCTTGCAGCAATCAACATATCATCAACATAGAGCATTAATAGAATAATTGACTTATCAACCAAAACTCTATAGTAGACACAAGAATCATGCACACTCCTCATGTAGCCAATATGAAGCATAAAAGAATCAAATCTTTTTATTCCATTGCCTCGGAGATTGCTTCAAACCATCAAGTGATCTCTTGAGCAAACAAATGTGATTCTCCTTGCCTTGCACCTTGAAGCCTTCAGGCTACTCCATGTAAATTTTCTCCTCCAAGTCACCATGAAGGAATGCCATCTTCCAATGTAGCTGCTTGGGCTCCAAGTCATAACTGGCCACCATAGCTAGTAAAACACAAATTGACGTGTGTTTTACAACTGGAGAAAATATCTTGTCATAATTAATCCCCTCCTTCTATGCATAGCCCTTAGCAACAGGTCGGGTCTTGAATCTCTCTTGCTCTTTCTCCGTTGTTGCTTCCTTTCTTTGAAGAACTCATTTACAGCCAATGACTTTCCAATCCTTGGGCTTTTTCACAAGTTTCCACGTCTCATTCTTTTGTAATGACTCCATCCCCTCAATCATTGCGGTCATCCACTTTTCTTTGTGATCACATTTCAAAGCTTCATGATAAGAGCCTGGATCATAGGAGCCTATGGTTAGAGCATAAGCAACCAAGTCCTCAAAATCGTATCTCTTTGATGCTTTGAGAGTGCACTTTCCTCGACATGTCACAATGGTACGAGGAACTTCTACCATTTTTTTTTTTTACTTCCAGAGCTTTATTGAAAGACTTGCCATTCTCTATAGATTCTTTGGCTTCAAGCTCCACCTTAAATATGGATTTATCACTCTTCTCTTCAGTAGTCGCTTGTAGCACGCTGCTTGACTTCAACATTGCAAATTCATTGAACATAACATTCCTTTTCGTCAAAACTTTTTTCTCAATATAACATGCTATGTAGATAGCTTCTACTCAAAACACCTTGCCTAATCCTGCATGCAACCTCATACTGAGCTCTCTCTAATAAGGTCTGGCTCATCCTTTCTGCTACGCCATTTTGTTGGGGTGTATCCGGAACTGAGAAGTGTTGTCTAATCCCTTCATTATTGCAAAGCTCCATTAACGGTGTCGATTTGTATTCTCATCCATTGTCTGATCTCAAGCACTTAAGCTTTTTCTCTATTGAAGTCTCAACTTTGGCTTTCCATTCTTTGAACTTGTCAAAGATCTCACTTTTGTATTGCATGAAGTAGACCCAAACTTTCTGAGAGAAATCGTCAACGAATGTCACAAAGTATTCCTTCCCACCTTTTGACTTTACCTGTGAAGGACCCATACATCCGTGTGTACATACTCGAGCATGCCCTTGCTTCTATGATTTGCAACCTTAAATCGTACTCTGCATTGTTTTCCAAACACACAAAATTTGTAGAAATTTTGCATGTTTTTATTCCTTGGAGTGCATTCCTCTTTGAAGCTCCATCAATCCTCTTTACCCCATATGCCCGAGGCACATATGCCATAGACAGGTGTTATATATCTTAGTGCTAGCATTCGTGGACACATATGCTCCACCTTGCAATGTGGTTCCTATAAGTTGATATAGGTTATTGTGCATCTATCCCTTTAGAACAACCAGACCTCCCATGATCACCTTCAAGACTCCACCTTGACCCGAGTACTTGCATCCATTGGATTCAAGTGCTCCCAATGAGATCAAATTCTTCCTTAGACCCGGTACATGACACACATCCACTAGGATTCTAATCGTGCCACCAAACATCCTAATTTTCACAGTTCGAACTCCCACAGTCTTGCACAAAGTGTCATTCCCCATGAGAATTGAACCACCATCATATGCCTTGTACTTATTGAAGCCTTCTCGATGAGGACACATATGATAAGTGCATCCGAAGTCCAAGATCCACAAATCTTTGAAGGTATCCTCCCCCAACGATATAGACAAGACGTCTCCATAATTGGCCTCAGTGCTATCAGCTACACTTGTTTCATCCGAGCTCTTCTTTTTCTCATTCTTATTTGGACAAAATCTCTTGGTATGCCCTTCCTCATTACACCCGTAGCATCTTCAAACTTTCCATTGGATTTTGATCAACCCCTACAGCTCAATCCTCGATCCATTGATCATCCTCTACCTTGACTGCTTTTCTCCTTCCTAAAGAGTCTCTCTCTCTCTCAGATTTTGAGCTACTTGCCTTTTTCTGAGTGTCGTTTGAAAGTAGGGCAGCAATCACCTCTTCAATCTCCAAGGTTTCCTTACCATAAAAGAGCGTAGTTACTAAGTGGTTAAACGAATTTGGCAACGACACCAATAGTAGAAGCGCTATGTCTTCATCCTTGAACTTTACCTCCAAGCTTGTAAGTTCTTTGATCTTTTGATGGAACACGGTGAGGTGTTCCAATAAATCTCCCCCTTCACTCATTTGAAGCGAATACAATCTCTTCTTCAAGAACAACTTGTTCGTAAGAGATTTTGTCATGTAGATGCTTTCGAGTTTGACCCATACCTCCAAAGCAAATTCAATTTCCACCACATATTGAAGGTCCTCATCCGATAGGCTCAATTGGATTGCGCTGCACACCCTCTCCTCCATGTTGGCGCAATCCTCGTCACTGATGGTGTTCGGCTTGTTCGATCTTTCCAGAAGAACCTTTGATAAACCCCGTTGAATCAACAAATCCTTCATCCTTCTCCACCATAGTGTGAAATTATTTATCTTGGTGAATCGTTCAATATCAAATTGAACAGTCGAATGTTTTACGGCTATCTAGTCAGCATTCGCAATACAAGAACGAAGAACCTGAATTGCTCTGATGCCATTGACCTGTCACCAGAATTTATCATAAGCCAAAGCAATTATTGAGTCAACGGAACATAAGCATGGAACACATTTAGCATCTCACCGTACTCTTTTCAAGAATATTATTATTCAGTAGAATACCTTTCCACAAGAATACGAGGTTAAATTATGACAAGAAGCTGCTAAAGGAATATCAGGTATGTTCATCAACTTCTCGCAACTGCTGCTATAACCTATGGATCGAATCATGATGCGATTGAAATGAACGATATCTGTTTTTGCCTGCAGATCGTGTAAGAGATCGAGCAAAAAAGAAAAATTAAGACATCCACTGCATATTCCAATCATCGAAAACAATCGTTTGCTGAAATGGAGTACATAATGGATTTTCCATACCTTGAGTTCCTCAAGTGAAAACCAATCTCTCTATATATGTACACCCTACGCACATACAAGTACCGAACGACTCAATAAAAGCCTACAATTCTAGAAAAGGTACTCCACTTGCGTACGTGAGGCATAATCAACCTTACTTCAATTGGCGACTTGATCGTCAACAAATTACACAATTTGGGGTCTCTTCTGGGGGCACGCAGTAATATGTGACCGGCGTAGAATAGTATGCTTCATAGGCTTTCACAAGATTGGCGACTTGATCGTCCTTCTTGCCCTCTTCTTTCTTGCCCTCGCCTTTCTTGCCATCATCTTCCTTGGCTGCTCCAACGCTTACGATTTCTGTGTGCCAAGATTTCCTCAGTTTGTTCACCACCTTGACAGGGTCGAAATCGCCGGATACCGTCAGTTTGTTGTCCTTCGAGTCCATAGACAGAGACCCAATCCCTGGAAAGCATTATGTGAGAAAGGTTAGTGATAAAGCCGAACATTTCAGGCACAAGATGATTAGTTATTACAGTGACATTTGAACATTCAGTGGGAGAATGAAGGGGGAAAACAGAGAGAAAGGGTGGGGGTGGGTTTGGGGCGGGGAGAGAGAGAGCCAATACCTCCGAAACCAGAAACTACTTGCATGGCCTTGCTCCTGTCTCTGTCATCATGTAGATTCACCTTCACCACCAACTTCTGCAAAAGTTTGAGGAAAGCAAAACCCAGTTAGACTTTGAGTAAATATCGATCTCTCACGAGGACGACTGAACTCGACATTCACGAGTGGTGCGACAGAGTAGCGTTTGAAAAAGTTGGCCATATATAACCAACAATGAATAAGAATTCGAAGCATCATTTGGTATTCCGAGCATTCTTATTCACATAAACAGATACAATCATGCTCTGCGATAAACAATTACAGCAGCAAAGAAGCAAACGATAACTCATGAAGCTTGAGACGAGAGATATCAAGAGAAGTGTTCAAGAAAACCCAGGAGAGAGTCACATCAAAACCCCATCTCACAGAAGTGAAGAAGATGCACATAATATGCAAAGAAAAGAGGGAATTTCGCGAAGGACTTCAAGATATCTCACCTTCATTTCTCTTGGGTTTCAAGAACTGAGATTGTGAGTGCTCTGACTTTTGATTTGGAAGCTAGAGACACTCGAAGGACAGTCGGAGCAAGTTGAAACTGAGTGTGTGCACGTATCGGGGACGAAGGGGGTTGCTTTATAAAGAGTGGCGAGCATGAGAGGAGTGCGTGAAGAGGAGAAGTTTCTTGGAGGACGCGTTGCGGAGAACAAAGGACAAATTATTGACCAGTCAATACAATAACGAGTCGAGGGAAAGAGCCACCCCGTTTCTCAGTGAAATAACGAGTCGAGGCGATCGAAAACAGAGGATCGCCACTTTAGGAAGGAGAGAGAGAGAGAGAGAGAGGCAAGTCGCCCCTCACGACTCGGGGCTTTTGGAGTGACTCGGTCGAGTCGCCCCTCGCGACTCGGTGACTTTTGAAGCAGTAAGTCTTGAATGTTGGCAACGGACACGGACTCAGTTCAGCCAGTAGACGGGTTCAAGCTTTTCGTTGGATAGAATTGCACTGCGATTTTGCACGTATGCATCCCTTCCATCTACTCTAAATGACATACTCGAATTGAAAAATCTTTACCCATAGGATAATCATTGGATCAGTCCTTAACTTATTTATCGTATGAATATTAAGTCGGTTCTAAATTTTTCAACTTTGATGATGTAGTCCTAAATCTCGCAAGCGCAATTGTAATGTTATCTTGCTGATCAATTTGCCACCGAAATTGCATGCCTATTGTCCTGCGTGGCACGCCAATGCATATAGCCTTGCTCGAAATAGGACATCATTGGGCCATTTTCGGGTGACAATCGTCTTAAGATTCAATGCACAATCACAAGGAAATCGAGAATAAAAGTGAGAAAGAAAATTCAAGACACCAGGTTTTAATCTCGGTGTACTCTTAAATTAGGGTTATGTCCAATCGAGGATTTCACTGTAATTGGCACATCGCATATATCTCTTAAACACAAAAAAAGAAGAAGATTATATATACCTAGTTGCTTATCAGGGGTTTAAGTCTAAACTATCAATAAAATATATGCACAAATTATAACAATCCTTAGGCAACTTGGGGGCGCTTCTCTCCCGAACCCCACCGAGGTGGCCTAACAAACTCTCGGTCATCTTGTCGATGAGGAGAATAACAAAAAGCCTCTGAAGGACTGCATTGAAAGCCGGCACAAAGCTTCTGGGACTTCATCAGCAAAAAATTCAAAATTGAATTACCAATTCGTACTGTAGAGATTTCAAGTTGAATCTGTAATTTTTTCTTTTAAAAATGCGCTGAGATCAACTATTGATTTTCTATAGCGACACTCCATTTCTGTCTCAATTTTTTAAGAGTTAATGACAGGAAAATCTTGCAGCACCAGGGCAAATCGAAATTAACGGGAGAGGGGTCGGGACAAAAGATGGACGATCGGACGGGAATCGAAGCAGACATCACTCTCTGCATCATCTCGTGGAAATGCCATCGCTGGGCATTTTTTTGTTGTTGTTGAAATTTTTGACAAAAAATGTGAAAGATAATAACCTTTTCGCTCACGCAGAGGAGCTCTTTCTTCAATCGTGAAACATGAAATCTCCAGGAAAGTACGCGTTTCATGCACGAGATCGATCCAATCCTGTCTATTTTCTTATTATTACTGTTATTTTTTGGATTTTTATGTTCCTTCACGTTGACGTTGAAGTCGAGGTCTTGGTCAATGAATTACTATTTAATTATAGTCCGATCACATCAATCGGATTTCCGGCAGCGATGGTTCATTCAGCTAATGAAAAAATAAGGGCCGTGATAAAACACGTTTTAGCATATCGAACGATCAATGCTACGAGCTGATATGAGGAGGGCGATATCTTTGTATAGAGGGAAAAGCGCTTAAAAAGTCTTAAACCTTTTGTATTTGTGCTAATCTAGTCTTAAACTTTTTTTTTGTACCAATTTAGTTCTAAACATTTTTACTTAGTGTCGATTTTAGTTCTTTATGGCTAATTTTGGCCGGATTTTGCTGATTGGACGTTGGCCTACCGACGTGGACAAATTTTAATAATATTTTAATATTTATTTTTTATTTTTTCCCTCCCCTCCTCCAGCCGATCGCCGGACCTCGGGCAACCAGCCGAGGCGACGGTCGGGGAGGTCGACCTCGTCGACCTTGCCGGCTACCTCACCGGCGTCGCCCGGCCACGATTCGGCGAGGTCGAGCCTCGCCGACCAAGGGCGAGGCTTGACCTCGCCAGCCCGGTGCTAGGTCGCCCTCGCGGCTTGGGTGTGGCCGGCAAGGCTCGCCCTCGCCGGATCTAGCGAGTTTGAGCCTTGTCGGCCATGGGCGGGCCTCGCCGAATTGCAGCTTGGGCAGCGTCGGTGAGGCTCGCTGCCTAGTGCAAGGTTGCCCTTGCGGCCACTATCGCGCCGGGTGGTGAGGGCGAGGTGGTGGCGAGGTCAACCTCGCCGGCCGTTGCCTTTGGCTGGTCATTGGAGGGGAAAAAAAAAAAAAAAAAAAAAAAAAAAAGAAAAAAAGAAAAAAAGAAAAAAAAAAAAAGGAAAAAAGAAAAAAAAAAAAAAAAAAAAAAAAAGGAAAAAAGAAAAAAAAAAAAAAAGAAAAAGAAAAAGAAAAAAATTTAAAATTATTAAAATAATATTTAAATTTGTCAACGTTAGCATTGATTAGGCTATATCAATCGGTCGGCGTCTAGTCAACAAAATTTGGCCAAAATTGACCAAAACAGACTAAATCGGCACTAAGTAAAAATGTTTAGGACTAAATTGGCACAAAAAAAAAAAAGGTTTAGGACTATATTGACACAAATATAAAAGGTTTATGACTTTTTAAGCACTTTTCCCTTTGTATAGATGTGGCCGCTCTCTTCGACAACTATCTCGAGCTAAACTCTAGGTGCGTTTATCTCGCGGAAATACTTAATTTTATTAAAAATGATAATCTATATCACTTGAAATAATTTATTTATGAAAAATATTTTTGTTATTAATTAATAATTTATGTTTCAACGTTTTCATGAATAATGGAAATACTTTTCATTTATTTATTTTTATGAACGATACATACAATCATTTTTAGAAAAGAGAAATATTGTTCATGTTATTTATAGAAATGAATGAAGGAAAATTGTTTTCATTGTCCATGAAAATATTCAAACATAAAATATTGCCGATAACGAAGATTTTCTCATCAGCTAATTATTTCAAGCGATCACTTACTGAAAAACATATTCCAAATTATTCATTTTCAACAAAGGTTCTTTAAATAACCAATATTTCATTTTCTTCCTCTGGTTAGACATTAAATATCGAAATCATACTACATTGATGGCCGGGACTTAATTATAATTCTCTTCCCTTCTTTCTTCCTTTGGTCAATCGCTGGCCTCGAGCAAGCCTCACCTTGGCTAGGCAAAGCTCACCGTCGCCAGATTTGGTAAGGGCCTCGCCCATGGTAAATGAGGCTCAACATCAAAAGACGTTTGATCGGCTAAAGCAAGTGATGACCAAGGAACCAGTGCTCATAGTGCCTGACCACTCAAAGCCCTATGAGGTAGAGATTGACATCTCCAATTATGCTATTGGTAGTGTTTTGACGCAAGAAGGACATTGGGTGGCGTTTGAACCAAGAAAGTTGAATGGGATCAAACGGCATTACGCAATCCAAGAGAAGGCAATGATAGCAGTGGTGTATTGCCTTTGCACATGATGACATCATCTCCAGGGATCATGGTTCGTAGCGAGTATTGACAATGTCACAACGAGCTACTTGTAAACTCAAAAGAAGCTGATTCCAAAGCAAGTTTGTTGGCAAGACTTCCTTGCGGAGCTTGACCACGTGTTGTAGTACAATCCTAAGAAGGCCAATTTTGTGACCAACGCACTTAGTTGAAAGATGGAGTTGGCAATCATTAGTCGACCTGTATATCCATGGACCGAGCACATCAAGGAAGGGCCATGACACAACCCAATTGCCAAGGCACTCCTTGAGCATGCACAAGAGGGCAAGACTCGACAATTCTGATATGAGGGCAATGATTGTACGTGCTACTTCATGGAAAGCTCTAGAAGGAGGTGCCATGCAAGTATCGCAATTCCAAGTAGGCAAGTTATCCAAGGATCCATCACATGATGGCACTTGTGGTTGATCATTACTTTTGGCCGTACTTGTGCACTGATGTTGATGCTTATGTGAGGACTTGTCTTGTGTGCTAACAAGACAAGCTTGAACAACAGTCATCAATAAGGCCCCATGAGCCACTTCCTATCCTGAAGCGTCCATGTTAGAGTGTCTCCATGGACATCATTGTGAATTTGCATAAGTCCAAAGGGTGTTGGACTCACATAGCTATGGTGGATTGGTTCTTTAAGTACGCAATGTTCGTGCCGGCAACAAATCACTTCCCAACTAAGGAGGTAGCTTGGCTATTCCTAAAGCACATTATTGAGTATTGGGGCATAACATAGACAATCATGAGCAACCGCAATCCTCAATTCACTAGGAGATTCTGGACTAAGCTCTTTCAGCTATTAGAGTCAAAGCCTCAACTTCTTTACAATTCTACATCCCCAAATCAACAGTTAGACAAAGAGAGTGAATGTGCTTTTGTAGTTGTACTTCAGACACTACATGAGCACGATGCAAGAGGATTGTGCGAAATTGATTGACGTAGCCCAGTTATCCTATAACCTGTAGCGACGTGATTTTATGAACCAAAGTCCTTTCAAGATCATAATGGGGTAGCAACCACTTACTCTGAGTACGGTTGCAACAAGCTATCAAGGGCTACCCCCATTGGCCTCAAAGCGCATGAAGAAATGAGCCAATAATAAGTGATGGCACATGGATTACCAAGTTGAGGATCTGGTGTTGGAAAAATTACAGTTAGTTATTCAATACCCATATGTGCATAGGGGATTGATCCATCGCAACAATGGGCTTGATAAAGACTTTTTTACATGAGGCCTCAAAGCACATGAAGAAATGGGCCAATAACAAGTGATGGCACATGGATTACCAAGTTGAGGATTTGGTGTTGGCAAAATTGCAGTTAGTTATTCAATACCCAGATGTGCATAAGGGATTGATCCATCACAACGATGGGCCATTTCGAGTGTTGCAACGAGTCGGGAAGGTAGCATATACTGAAGCTCCCATCGAAACTAAATGTACATTCAATGTTACATGTGAGTGTGCTTAAACCTTTTCATGTAGATGAAGAAGACCCAGCTTGAGGAGAGTCGCAATGGGTATTTTTTGGAGCTAAAACCTCATATGATCGTTATAGAAATTTCATCTGGTAGATCGAGTTAGATGAAAGCGGTATTGTGCACCGAGGCGAGAATATTTGATCTGATGGAAAGATCTATCGAAGTGTAAAACTAGTTGTGAACCTATGGAAGCTCTTAAGCGATTCAAAAAGCAAATCAATAAATTCCCTGTCGAAAATGCGACGAGGGTGTCGCCTGACAAGGTGGAGGACAATATCATGGTCTGGAGGTTTCTAGACATGAAGGATTGGAAATGATTCAAGAAGACCAGGCAAGTCTTTCTAGTTTTCTCTAGAATATTCCTAGATATGAGCAATATCGTCAATGTACATTATTTTAAAGTATTATTGTAATAAATGAGGATAGTTAGTAGATTGAAAGATAGAATTTTCATTGTTAGATTGAAGAGACATCTATGATGATAATCTAAAGAGTACTTGTATATTAAGAGTGCGTTTGGTAACATTTTCATTCCTAGGAATAATTTCTTTTCTGAAATAATTTTTTTCTATTTATACTCCTTGGAACCGTTTATGAATAAAACAACGCATTTGATAACTGTACAAAATTTGTATTATTGGAATAGAAAAAGAATAAAAAAACGTTTGGTACGAGATACAATTTTTTTTTGTGATGTAAAATTTCTTTTAATTTTTTAATAATTTTTTAATAATTTTTTTGAGATTTTCTTTTCTTTTTTCCTTTCTTATTTTTTACTCTCTTCTTCTTCTTTCGTTGTCGGCTGTGGCCGTGGTCATCGACTGCAATCCGTCGTTAGTGGGCGGCGGCGATGGGGAGGGGCTAGCAGTGGAGAACAGTGAGTAGTGGCTGATGAGGAAGAAGACGAAAAAAACGAAGAAGAAAAGAATGATTTATTTCTATAAATTGTTCTCAGGAACAAGAAGCTACATTTTTTTTTTACTTTTTATTTTTATTTCAAATTTATTCCTTGGCAACTTTTCTATTTTGGGGAATAGAAAAATTGATTGATGTTACCAAATAATTTTTTATTTTTTTATTTCGGGAAGTAAAAGAACAAAAAAGCAAAGGAATAAAAATGTTACAATGTGAAGCCCAAGGGATCTCCTCCCTTTTATTTGCATCATCTCCCAAGTATTTAGAATCAAGAAATTTTCTCTCCAAAAGAATTTCCCTCAACGATCTCTGAGTGCGTGAGAAATACTGACTTTTGAAGAAAGTAAAAAAGTCGTACGGGTAAAGGAACGCTAGATCAACCAATCCGTGACATACGACATAAGACTCTCATTAATGAAATTCATTGCTGCTGGTTCGGATACGATTGAGTGAAAATGATTTGCCATTATAAGTTTCTTAACCAGGATGGTATGATGTACAAGTACATAAAATGTCTTCAAAGATGAACAGAAGAGCATCCCACGAATCCATCATCGGCCCTTGTGGCAGGCACGTCAAGTCCGCAAATAATGGTCATGTAATCTCCCTTTTCCCTTCAACTTAAAGGGGAATATATCCACATGCAAAGATGAGGGTTGCAGCGATGTCATCGAATTCTTCCAAAAGACGCAATGAAACAGAGCTGTCTTTTTTCTTCTCGTATAGTTGATAAGAAAGGCACTGATTAGTTAATTGGCCTATCCGTGGTTCACGCATGCGATCGAATTTAAGCAAACAGCACAAGAAAATGACGACAGTTTCCAGCATGCAAGGTCTAAGGCCAGACTTTCCTATCTTGTTTTGGTTAAGAAGTTATCGTGCAAATTCATCAAGTATGACCTGCTTGCTGGCACTTTGCGGGAAGTCACTTGACCTGACCAGTCACCAGAATTTATCATAAGCCAAAGCAATTACCAAGTCAACGGAACGCATTCACGGAACAAATTTAGTATCCAACCGTACTCTTTTCAAGAATATTATTATTCAGTAGAATACCCTTCCACAAGATTGTGAGGTTAAATTATGACAAGAAGCTGATAAAGGAATATCAGGTATGTTCATCAACTACTCGCAACTGCGGCTATATCCTATGGACTGAATCATAATGAACAATATCTGTCTTTGCCTGCAGATTGTGTAAGATATCGAGCAACTAAGTCATCCACTGCATATTCCAATCACTGAAAACAATCGTTTGCTGAAATGGAGTACATAATGGATTTTCCATACCTTGAGTTCCTCAAGTGAAAACCAATCTCTCTATATGTACACCCTACGCTCATAAAAGAACTGAACGACGCAATAAAAGCCTATAATTCTAGAAAAGGTACTCAGCTTGTTCTCGTGTTCGTAAAGCATAATCAACCTTACTTATTCAATCTTCTCCGATGCACAAACCAAGTCCTGATTCGGTCTGGAAGCGCAAAGAATTTCAACAAATTACACAATTTGGGGTCTCTTCCGGGGGCACGCAGTAATATGTGACCGGCATAGAATAGTATGCTTCATAGGCTTTTACGAGATTGGCGACTTGATTGTCCTTCTTGCCATCATCTTCCTTGGCTGCTCCAACGCTCACGATTTCGGTGTGCCAAGATTTCCTCAGTTTGTTCACCACCTTGACAGGGTCGAAATTGCCGGATACCGTCAGTTTGTTGTCCTTCGAGTCCATAGACAGAGACCCAATCCCTGGAAAGCATTATGTGAGAAAGGTTAGTGATAAAGCCGAACATTTCAAGCGCAAGATGATTAGTTATTACAGTGACATTTGAACATTCAGTGGGAGAATGAAGGGGAAAACAGAGGAAGGGGTAGGGGAGGGGGGGGGGTGCGGCGGCGCGGGGGAGAGAGAGAGCCAATACCTCCAAAACCAGAAACTACTTGCATGGCCTTGCTTCTGTCTCTGTCATCGTGTAGATTCACCTTCACCACCAACTTCTGCAAAAGTTTGAGGAAAGCGAAACCCAGTTAGACTTTGAGTAAATATCTATCTCTCACGAGGACGACTGAACTCGACATTCACGAGTGGTGCGACAGAGTAGCGTTTGAAAAAGTTGGCCATATATAACCAACAATGAATAAGAATTCGAAGCATCATTTGGTATTCCGAGCATTCTTATTCACATAAACAGGTACAATCATGCTCTGCGATAAACAATTACAGCAGCAAAGAAGCAAACGATAACTCATGAAGCTTGAGACGAGAGATATCAAGAGAAGTGTTCAAGAAAACCCAGGAGAGAGTCACATCAAAACCCCATCTCACAGAGGTGAAGAAGATGCACATAATATGCAAAGAAAAGAGGGAACTTCGCGAAGGACTTCAAGATATCTCACCTTCATTTCTCTTGGGTTTCAAGAACTGAGATTGTGAGTGCTCTGACTTTTGATTTGGAAGCTAGAGACACTCGAAGGACAGTCGGAGCAAGTTGAAACTGAGTGTGTGCACGTATCGGGGACGAAAGGGGTTGCTTTATAAAGAGTGGCGAGCATGAGAGGAGTGCGTGAAGAGGAGAAGTTTCTTGGAGGACGCGGTGCGGAGAACAAAGGACAAATTATTGACCAGTCAATACAATAACGAGTCGAGGGGAAAGAGCCACCCCGTTTCTCAGTAAAATAACGAGTCGAGGCGATCGAAAACAGAGGATCGCCACTTTAGGAGAGAGAGAGAGAGAGAGAGAGAGAGAGAGAAAGAGAGGCGAGTCGCTCCTCACGACTCGGGGGCTTTTGAAGTGACTCGGTCGAGTCGCCCCTCGCGACTCGGTAACTTTTGAAGCAGTGAGTCTTGACTGTTGGCGACGGACTCAGTTCAGGCGGTTGGCGGGTTCAAGCTTTTCGTTGGATAGAATTGCATTGCGATTTTGCACGTACACATCTCTTCCATCTAATTTAAATGACATACTAGAATTGAAAACTCTTTATCGATGGGGATAATCACCAGATCCGTCCTCAACTTATTTATCATATGAATATCAATTTTGTTCTAAAATTTTCAACTTCGCTGATGTAATCCTAAATCTTGCAAGTGCAATTCTAATGTGATCATTCCAATCAATCTGCCATTGAACTCGTATGCTTGTTGTCCCAAGTGGCACGCCAATGCGGATAGCCTTGTTGGAAACATGACGTCATCAGGCAATTTCCAAGGAACAATTGTGTTAGAATTAAGTGCACAATCATAGGAAAATCAAGAATAAAAGCGAGAAAGAGAATTCGAGAGACAATTTTTTTTATCCTAATTCACTCTTAAATTAGGGTTATGTCTAATAAATGATTCCACTATAATTAACACATCGCATATATCTCTCAAATACCAAAGAAAGAGATTATATATACCTAGTTGTTCATCATGGATCAAAACCTAAACTATCAATAAAATATATGCTCAAATCATAAAAATCCTTTGGCAACTTGGGGGTGCTTCCCTCACGACCCCTACCGGGGTGGTCTCAGACTTTGCCTGCTTATCAAGGAGTAGAAATGCTGTGTCATCCTATCAATGAGGAGAATGGACCACACTCCATTAAACTAGCCTCAGAAGGACTGTATTGAAATCCCATGCAAAGCTTCCGGGACTTCATTAGCAAAAAAATCGAAATTGAATTGACAATTTGTACGATAGAGATTCCGAGCTAAATCCGTAATTTTTTCTTTTAAAAATGCGCTGAGATCAACTATCGATATATAGAGGCACTCCAAGTTCCGTCTCAACTCTTTAAGAGTTAATGATAGGGAAATCTTGCAACACGAGGGCAAATCGAAATTAACGGGAGAGGGGTCGGGACAACGGACGGACGATCGGACCGGAAGTGAAGCAGACATTACTCTCTTTCTACATCATCTCTGTGAAACGGCCATCCTTGGGTGTTTTTTATTTTTTGAAATTTTTGACAAAAAATGTGAAAGATAATAACCTTTTTGCTCGCGCAAAGGAGCTTTTTCTTGAATCGTAAAACATGAATTCTCCCGAAAAGTACGCGTTTCACACACGTGATCGATCCCATCCTCTCTATTTTCTTATTATTATTATTCTTTTTTGCATTTTTATGTTCCTTCACATTGACGTTGAAGTCGAGGTATTGGTCAATGAATTATTATTTGATCATAGTGCGATCACATCAGTCGAAATTCTGGCAGCTATAGACTATAGTCCATTCCGCTAACGTAAAAGTAAGGGCTATGATAAACTTCTTTTCAGTAGATGGAACGATCCATGCAACGAGCTGATCTGAGGAGGGCGATATCTTTGCATAGACGTGGCCCGCTCTCTTCGACGCCTATCTCTATCTGAATCTTAGGCGTGTCCGTCTCTCATGTATTACTTGACTTTAAAAAATATTTTCTTATAAAATAATCATTTGTATCATTTGAAATAATTACTTTATAAAAAATATTTTTGTTATTTACTAATAATTTATGTTATAACATTTTCGTAAATAATGAGAATACTTTTCGTTCATTCATTTTTGTGAAAGATATGAGAACGGGAAGTATTGTTCATAACATTTACAATGGAGAAAAAGTGTTTTCATTTTCCATGAAAACTTTCCAACATAAATTACAACTAATAATGAAGACTTTTTTATCAGTTAATTATTTCAAGTGATCACTTGCAAAAAATTATATTCCAAATAATTCATTTTCAACTAAGAGTCTTTGAGTACCCAATCTTTCGTTTTCTTCCTCTAGTTAGACATTAAATATCGAAATCATACTACACCTACAGGGGGACCTAATTATACTCCTCTTCCCTTCCTTCTTCCTTTGGCTGATCATTGGCCTGAAGCAAGCCTTGCCCGCGCTGGATCTGGCAAGGGCCTCACCCATGGTCTATGAGGCTCAATATCAAAAAGGCGCTTGATAAGTTAAAGCAAGTGATGACTAAGGAACTAGTGCTTGTAATGCCTAACCACTCAAAACCCTTTGAGGTAGAGATTAATGCCTCCAATTATGCTATTGGTGGTGTTTTAATGCAAGGATACCTAGTGACGTTTGAATCAAGTAAGATGAAATGGACTGAATGGCGATACATGGTCCAAGAGAAGGCAATGACGATGCTGGTGTACTGCCTTCGAACATGGCAACATTATCTCATGAGATCATGGTTTGTGGCGAGTGCTAACAACATTGCCACGACCTACTTGTAAACCCAAAAGAAGTTGATTCTAAAGCAAGCTTGTTAGTAAGACTTGCGAAGCTTCACTACGTGCAGCAAGACTCCTTGCCTGACGCACTTAGCCAAAAAATGGAGCTGGCAACCATCAGTCGATGTCCATGGACCGAGCGCATCAAGGAGGGGGCCACGACACAACCTAACCACCAAGGCACTCCTTGAGCATGCACAAGAGGCCAAGACTCGACAGTTTTAATGTGAGTGTGATCTACTTTACACCAAGGGGTGACGATTGTACATGTTGCTACATGGGAAGCTATGGAAAGAGGTGCTTTGCGAGTACCGCAATTCTAAGTGGGTGGGTTATCCAAGGATCCACCATATGATGGCACTTATGGAAAAATCATTACTTTTGGCTACACCCACACACCGATGTGGACGCTTCTATGAGGATGTGTCTTGCATGCCAACAAGACAAGGTAAGGCACTATGAGACACTTTCTATTTTGAAGCGTCCATGGTAGAGTGTCTCTATGGACTTCATTATGAATTTGCCAAGTCCAAAGGGTGTCGGACTCTCGTGATTGTGGATTTGAAAATTACTTACCTCAATTTCACTATATGAATCTGAGTCTGTATCTTTCTCAGAGTCTGAATCTGATTCTGATTTTACCATTAAACAAATATTAGCATAATGATCATCACTTCAAGTCTCTGCTTTAAGTGCCTTTCTGTATTTCTCAGCTTTTCCTTTCTTTTTCTTCACCAAGGGACAGTTGGGTCTGATGTGTCACTTTTTCTTGCATTCAAAGCAAATCACATATTTATTGGATTCGTCATCCTCAGCTGATTTGTTTTGAAATCTTTGAGAGCTTTGTTTCTTCCAATTGAATCTTCTTCCCTTTTTGTTCAGTTTTCTGAACCTTCTTATCATGAGAGCAAGCTCTTCATCGTCCATATCGTCTTCAAAATCTGTAACATCAGAATCATCATTAGATTTTAAAGCAATAGATTTTTTACCTTTAGGATCTTCATCTTCATTGATTTGCTCCACTTCATAAGACTAAAGAGTGCCAACCAATTCATCAACGGAAAGTGGCATGATCCTTTGTGTCTCCCTTATTGATGTCTTTACGTGATTCCAATCTTTGGAAAGTCCATGCAACAATTTGTTAACCTTCATGGGTCATGAGATTGGTTGACCTTGATACTCAAGACCATTCACAATTTCTGTAAAATGACTAAACATATCAGTGATAGATTCTCCTAACTTCATTTTGAAGGCTTCATATTGACCGGGCAGAATATTGATTCTGGTTTCTTTCACTCGATCAGTCCCTTCATACGTAATGTGCAGCCTATCCCAGACTTCTTTAGCTGTTTCACAAGAAGATATTATGTTATATTCAGTTGGAGATAATGCACAATATAAGGAGTAAATTGCTTTTGCATCAAGAGCTTGTCTCTTGGTTATCTCTTCTTGAGTCATCTCGCTAGCCTCTGCAACTTCTTTTCCCTTTTCTGAGACTGTTGTAACTTTAGGAATGATTCATTTGTCTACCACATCCCATTCTAGAGGATCTTTCGATCTTAGGAAAGTTTTCATCTTGTTTTTCCATATGCTGTATTCCTTTCCATCGAAATAAGGCGGTCTAGTGTTGCTTTGCCCTTCAATCAAACCTGAAGCCAACATACTAGCCATGGATCTTTAACTCTGAAGTAAAAACACTTCAATTTAAATGAGTACACATGCTCTGATAACAATTGATAGTGCTAGTACAATCATCTAAAGGGGGGTGAATACGTGCACAAACAACTTTTTCAAAATATTGTATAAGACTTTACTTTTAACCTAAATCTGGATAAAAATAGACTTTGCAGAGAAAATCAGACTCTAACAATTAAATAGAGTTACGAGTAAAATAAAATAGTTCAGGGAAGAGAATAAGAACACAAGATTTATAGTGATTCGGCTTAATCTAAGCCTACGTCCACTCTCCCGCACTGGTAGCCCATTGGCTGGATTTCACTATGAATCAAAAGAGTCGTTACAATATCACGTCCTTGATTCTACAGTGTAGAGACTCTGCTACACTTCCTCAAGGCCTCACAAATGTCTAAACTCTCTTTTGAGTACAAATTTTCGCTCAACAAATGAATCAGCAAAGGATAAGGAGCTTCAGACTTTGGAATTTATTTATCGCACACACACTTTATCGCGCACACACTCAAATAACTAGAGCATCTTCCTTATATACTCCTCTATGCCTTCATATCCATTGGCACCTTCCAAAAGAGTTCTTCCAATTTACTCGTTGGACATAATCAATTAGAGAGATCTTGAGTTACTTAAGGAATGTGAATAGAGCCCACCAATCCTACTCGCCCATACAATCAGGATCCAGGTTTCCATAAGTAGAACCTTCCGAGTATACTTCGTCAATCAACGAATCCAATTTACTCGTATTGATTTCAAAACGAATAGTAGATCTTTAGATGCTATCTCCAACTGTGAGATACTCTTCAACCAAATGGATCAAATCCTTACAAATAAACTTGCATCTAAATAAGATTTCTTTGTCGGTCTAGAAACTGTCAATGAGGGCAGACTTTAAGTCTTGAGTTTGGCGGTCTTCAAACTTTGATGGAAGGAAAAGTTTTGTCAACTTCAAAACAAATAAGGAAGTTTTCTCCAACAATAGGGGAATATATCAGCAATCATTGATAAGGGTTGTAGCGATGTCATCAAATACCAAACGATGCAATGAAATAAGCTGTATTTTTTCTTCTCGTTTAATTGATAAGAACGGCACCGGTTAGTTAAATGGCCCATTCGAGATTTACACTCGTGATTAAATTTAAGCAAGCAACACAAGAAAACGACAACAATTTTCGGCATGCAAGGTCTAAGGCCACACTTTCTTATCTTGGTTTGGTTAAGAAGTTTTTGGGTAATTTCAGCAAGTATAACCTGCTCGCTTGCAGCTTGGCTGAAGTCACTTGACCTGACCAGTCACCAGAATTTATCATCAGCCAAAGCAATTACTGAGTCAACGGAACATAAACATGGATCATATTTAGTATCTGACCATACTCTTTTCAAGAATATTATAATTCAGCAGAATAATAATATTCCAGTCACCGAAAACAATCGTTTGCTGAAATGGAGTACATAATGGATTTTCCATACCTTGAGTTCCTAAGTGAAAACCAATCTCTTTACATATACACCCAACGCACGTGCAAGTGCCGGACCACGCAATAAAAGCCTGATATTCTCGTAAAGGTACTCCTTTACTCCGCTTGTTCTTGTGTTCACAAGGCATAATCAACCTTACTTATTCATTCCTCTCCAGTGCACAAACCATGTCCTGATTCGGTCCGGAAGCACAAAGAATTTTAACATATGACACATCTTGGGGTCTCTTCAGGGGGCAGACAGTAATATGTGACCGGCATAGGATAGTATGCTTCATAGGCTTTTACGAGATTGGCGACTTGATCGTCCTTCTTGCCCTCTTCTTTCTTTCCCTCGTCTTTCTTGCCATCATCTTCCTTGGCTGCTCCAACGTTCACGATTTCTGTGTGCCAAGATTTCCTCAGTTTGTTCACCACCTTGACCGGGTCAAAATCGCCCGATACTGTTAGTTTGTTGTCCTTCGATTCCATAGCCAGAGACCCAATTCCTGGAAACCACAATGCGACAAAGGCCAGTGAAAAAGCCGAACATTTTGAGCATACGATGATTAGTTATTACAGCGGCGATTTGAACATTCCGTGGGAAAATGAAGGAAAAAACAGAGAGGGAGAGAGAGAGCCAATACCTCCAAAACCAGAAACTACTCGCATGGCCTTGCTCCTGTCTCTGTCATCATGTAAGTCCACTTTCACCACCAACTTCTGCAAAAGTTTGAGCAAGGCAAAACCCTGTTAGATTTTGAGTAAATATCAATCTCTTAAGGTGACGACTGAACTCGACATTCACAGGTGGTGTGATAAGACTAGCGTTTAAACAAAATAAGAATTCGAAGCATCATTTGATATTCCGAGCATTATTATTCACATAAACGGATAAAACCATGCTATGCGATAAACAATTACAGCAGCAAAGAAACAAACGATGACTCCTGAAGAGATGCCAAGAAAAGTGTTCAAGAAAACCCACGAGAAAATGCCATCAAGAACCCCATCTCACAGGAGTGCATAAATACCCACACCATGCCAAAAGTACAACTTCTTGAAGGACAAAAAGAATCTAACCTTCATGTCTCTTGGGTTTCAAAGACTGAGAATGATATTTGCTCTAACTTTTGATTTGGAAGCTAAAAACACTCGAAGGACACTCAGAGCAAAGTAGAAACTGAGTGTGTGTGCCCGGATCGTAGTAGACAAAAGGGATTGCTTTATATAGTGGCGAGCATGAGTGGAGTGCGCCAAAGTAAGAAGTTTCTTGGAGGACGCGATGCAGAGAACGAAGGGACAAATTATTGACCGGCACAAATTTGGGAGACCACACGGTTTCTCGGACAATTAACGAGTCGAGACTGACAGAACGTGTAATGGAGATTTGAGAAAAGCTTTTTCTCTGTATATTCATTGTGTATATTTACATTACACTGGTGAATTTATAATGTAAGAGACAAAAGAATAAAACAGGAAAAAAATAATAAATGAATCTCTATTTTCCTATTTTCCTATTTACCAAAACTAATCCACGGAATCGGAATCTTCAAGATATATTTCCAACACTCCCCCTCAAGCTGGTGGCCTGTAGATGTCAAGGATACCAAGCTTGCTCAATAGATATCTATGCTGTTTCTGACATAACGCTTTAGTAAAGACGTTTGCAGGTTGCCCCGTTGTTCCGATTCCTTTCGTCACCAGGACTCCATCTTTGATCCTATCCCGAGTGAAATGACAATCCACTTCTATGTGTTTTGTTCTTTCATGAAAGACTGGATTTGCCGCTAATTTGAGTGCATCATCATTATCACAAAACAATTCAGTCGGTCCACTGACTTGTATTCCGAGATCCAGGAGTAAAACTCGTATCCAGACTATTTCACAGGTGGCCTTTGCCATGGCCCGATACTCTGATTCTGCGGATGATAGTGAGACAGTTGACTGTTTCTTTGTCTTCCAAGAAATCAATGACTTTCCCAGCTTTATGCAGAAACCAATAATAGATCTCCTGGTCATTGGACATGTGGCATAATCTGTGTCGCAAAAAGCTGTCATCTTCATATTGCAGTCACGAGATAGAAGTATACCAAGGCCTGGACATCCCTTTAGATACTTCACAACTTTCAATGCTGCATCCATATGTGATTGCTTTGGCATATGCATGAACTGGCTGAGTATTTGTACGGCATATGATATGTCAGGTCTTGTCATTGTAAGATATATCAACTTTATGACAAGTCGCTGGTATTCTGAAGGATCTTTGAGCACTGAGTCCTTAATGTTTGAAGGAGAACTTATGTCATATTCATGCGTCGTCAACTTGACATTTTGCTCAACTGGAATGACTGCTGGTTTACATCCCGATAGACCTGCTTCAGAAACAATCTCCAAGATGAACTTCCTTTGACTGAGGCAAATTCCTTCATTGGACCAAGCAATCTCGATGCCAAGAAAATATTTTGGCGGTCCCAAATCTTTGATGTGAAAGGTGGAGTGTAAATATCTTTTGAACTTGGCAACATCAGAATCATTATTTCCCATGACAAGTATGTCATCAACATATATCAACAGATAAATTGATGATGCTTTTGTAGTACGGGTAAACAAGGCATAATGATACTTAGAATGCTCAAAACCTGCATTGGTTAGTGTAGTAGTGAATTTTGCATACTATTGTCTTGATGCCTGTTTTAATCCATATAAGGATTTGCGAAGACGACATACCCGAGACTCCCCCTGTCTGCGTAATCCTTGAGGAATATCCATGTAGATTTCTTCATTGAGATCACCGTGGAGAAAAGCATTATGCACATCCATCTGATGGAGAGACCAATTTTGTATGGCTGCAACGGATAAGAATGAACGTACAATGACTTCTTTAGCTACCGGAGAAAAGGTCTCATGGTAATCAAAACCTTCTTTTTGAGTGAATCCCTTGGCAACTAATCGAGCCTTATAGCGCTCAATAGAACCATCTGCCTTGAATTTGATTTTGTAAACCCATTTGCAGCCAATCGGTTTCCGTCTTGGCGGCAAAGGGACAATATCCCATGTGTGATTCTCCATCAAAGCAGTAAGTTTGGATTCCATCGCATGTTGCCATCTAGGGTCTCGTGCTGCCTCAGCGAAGGAGAATGGTTCTCGTTCTTCAGATATGCGACATATACAACACAAATGTCCTGGCGATAAATGATTAAATGATACGTATGAGCCAATGAGATATTGTGTACCTGAAGAACTTCTTGTAGAACATATGTAATCCTTTGTCCATGTAGGTGGACGAGTGTGCCTTCCAGATCGTCGAGGTGGCTCGAGGATTTGTGCTGGAGGATCCGATGATTAAGGGAGAATGGGTGAAGCAGCTGTTGTTATAGGAGATTGGGAAATGTCCTCAGATAATCCTGGCGAAGTTGCTTCTGAATGTGATAATTCCATTGATGCAGACGAAGGTGGTCCTGATGATATGGGTGGTCCTAGTGCAATAAGACACCCCGGTGCGAGGACAAAGAGTCATCGGACAAAAATAGTCTGTCGTGTCCTGATGGTAAAGAGGACTGTGATGAAGAAACCTTTTCCTCAAAAGGAAATATGTCTTCATGGAATACAACATCCCTGCTAATGAAAAAAGTCCCTGTAGAGATCTCCATAACTCGATATCCTTTATGAAGAGAAGAATATCCCATAAAGACGCACCGAGTGGCTCGAGGGCCCATTTTATCTCGAGGACCCACATTTGTTGTATAGCATAAACAACCAAATACTTTAAGATGATTATTATCAGGCTGTTTGTTGTAAAGCATCTCAAAAGGGGTCCTACCATTAAGAATTCGAGTTGGCATGCGATTGATCAAGTAAGCTGCTGTGACCACACAATCTCTCCAAAAATTTTATGGAATGGAAGCTTGATATTTTAGAGCACGAGCAACCTCTAACAGATGCCTATGTTTGCGCTCAACAACTCCATTTTGTTGTGGAGTGTAAGTGCAGGAACTTTCATGAAGTATACCATGGGAAGATAGAAATGTGTTGCAATCAGAAGTGAAAAATTCACGCCCATTATCTGTACGAATTTTTTGTACAGATTTACCAAACTGATTTTTAATTATGGAAATAAAGTTTGATAGATGACCAAAAGTTTGGCTTTTCGATTGCATAAGATAAACCCATGTGGCTCGAGTGTAATCATCAACTATTGTAAGGAAGAATCGAGATCCATCGCGATGAAGAGTATGATAAGGTCCCCAAATGTCCATATGAAGTAAAGAGAAGGAATCTGTTGTACGAGATGTACTTTTCGAAAAAGGTGCTCGAGATTGTTTAGCTAAAGGACATATTGGACATTTTGGATGAGGAAAAGAAGCACTGTGACCCAATCGTTGATGAGAAAGGAGATTTTTATTTGAACTGATAGCATTACAAGAAACATGCTTATTTAATAATTCTAAATCTCTTGGGGAATTGTTCCAGAAATAGAGTCCATCTACCACACTACCCAAGGCCATCACTCTGCCAGTCGAATGGTCCTGAAAAAGACAATTGTCGGAATTGAATGTGGCATGGCAAGAGTTATCCTCACATACTCTTGAGACAAACAAAAGATTGAATTCAAATTCTGGAATATATAGGACATTTTTCAGGATTAAATTTGGACCAAGATGAACGGTGCCGGTTTGGGTAACATTTGTGATGTTCCCATTTGGAAGACGCACCGTGATAGGAGATTCTGGCATTTTATATGTGTGAGAAAAAAAAATTTGTTGCATACTATGTGGTCACTAGCACCTGAATCGATAATCCATACATCAACCAAAAACGAATTCTTATTGTATAGGAAAGTACCTGAGAATCCTGCACTTTTATCGCTAGTCTTGAGTTGATCCAGCATTTGTACAATATTTTGATATTGTTCTTAAGTGATCATCTGGTGAGGTGATCCATCTGCCTTTTGTGCAAAAACTTGGGAAATAATGGATTCTCTCTTTTTGTCATTAGGCTTTCCATGCAGCTTCCAACAGGTCTCAATGGTATGATGTGGATGTTTACAATAGCTGCAATATTTATTTTTAAATCTGGAATTCTGCCCACTGACCTTTCTTGCTGACGTGGCACGATCCCAGCCGTCCGATTCTGTTGAAGCTGCGGATAGATGATGGCCGTCCGATCCAGCGCGTCGATCTCGTCCGTGTTGGAGAAATCTTCTTGAAGTGTTTTGAAGTTGACAAATCGTTTCTATCAATCTAGTCTGAAGGCTTGCAGACTCTGCTATTTAAAGTCTGAAGACCTTGGGACAGCGGACTCAAGACTCAAAGTCTATCTTCATTGTGAGTCTCTAATCCGTTGAAGAAAGGTTATCCAGAACTGGATGTTTCGTTGAGGATTTAACCTTATCAACGGAGAAGATCTCATGGCTGGAGAAGACATAAACGGAGTCCTTTGATTGATCGAAGATTGATTCGATAAATTGAAGATCCGGTGATTGCCTAAATATTATTGGAAGGTTCGCTTATGGAAACCGAGATCCGGATTGTATGGGCGAACAGGATTGATGGGCTATCAACACGTTCCATTTATAGCTTGGACAATCTTCCTAATTGATTTCGTCCAACGGGTAGATTGGAGGAATTCCTTTGGTAAGTGCCAACGGGTATGATGGCATAAAGGAGTATATAAGGAAGACTGTCTTAGTTGTTCAAGGTGTGCGCGATAGAAGAATTCCAAAGTCCGAAGCTCCTTTTTGTTTAGACAAATCCTTTGAGCGAATACTTATATACGAAAGAGAGAGTCTATATTTGTGAGAGACCTTGAGGAGGTGTGGTAGAACATCTACACTTGTGGAATCAAGGCAAAGCTGTGCTGTAACTTCTCTTTTGATCATAGTGAAATCCAGCCGGTGGGCTGTCGGTGCGGAAGAGTGGACGTAGGCTTGGAATAAGCCGAACCACTATAAATCCCGTGTTCAATTTTCTCTTCCTTACTCTCTCTACCTCAATCGTATTTCATTTTGTTAATTAAGAGAGAATTTACTTTCTATTATATGCTAAGAATCGCTTCCGTATATCGATAAATTGTTTAGGCACCTATTCACCCCCCTCTAGGTACTCATACTAGCAATATCAGTCCGTCCCTTCTAGCGCTGAGATCCCAGCCGTTCGATCTAGCGCGCCGATCTCGTCCGTCCGTTCCAGCGCTGAGATCCCAGCCGTCCGATCCAGCGCACCGATCTCGTCCGTACGTTCTAGTGCTGAGATCCCAGCCGTCAGATCCAGCGTGTCTATTTGAGCCGTCCATCTTGGATCGGCGATCCCAGCCATCCATTCCAGATCTTGGATCCGAGCCGTCAGATCGAAATGTTTTAGGGTTTCCTTCGGTTCTCCTCGCCGCAGCCGCAGCCACGATTTTTCTCTCCAGATCTGTGGAGGTTCCGCCGAGAGTTGTATCGCCGAAGGGAAGAACGGCCAAGCTCAGGCCTTCGCCTATTCGAGCGTGTCCAGCGGTGGCCATCCGATGATGCTCCTCTTGGACGGCCAACTGGTAAATGCGGCCAAGCGGTGGTGGAGGGTCCATCGTGAGGATTTGCGATCGGAAAGCCGAGAAGGATTCGTTTAAAATTAGTAAGAATCTCATCGTTTTCTCCCTTTCTTTAATTTTTCGGTACTATTGGAGGGTTTCTTCAGGACCTTCGAGTCGTTCTTCGGCGGCCTCAAGCTCATTCCATAGAGCGGAGAGGCGGTTGAAGCAGGAGGTAACCGAGAGGTTCCCCTGCTTTAACTCCGACAGGGCTTGGGTGACGGTGAACAGCTTCGCCCGGTCGAGGTGTCCGTACATCTCGCGGATGCTGTCCCAGAGAGTTCGAGAGTCTTCGGTTGGTGGGAGTCCGACAGCGATTTCCGGTGCGAGGCAGTTCCCGAGCCATGTGTGAACCAGTTGGTTGCACTTGCGCCACTGCCGTTGAAGACGTTCGTCGGCCGGAAAAGGAACGGCTCCGTTGAGGAAGCCGTCCTTGTCTTTGGTGACAAGGGCGCGCCGGATATCCCTTGCCCAGGCCGCGTAGTTTTCCGCTCCGGTAAGCTGCATCCCAAGGAGCTTCAATTCGGGTCCATTGGCCGGCGACGTGTACAGAGGGTCGCCGGGTTCAAGCCGGCCGCCGCCACCAACTGGAAAAAACAACGGCGCACATCCGGGTTGAAATCCCGGGTAGGGATTCGTCCCATGACCCGGGATAGATCCGGTTCCCTGACCCAGTGGCGCGTATCCGGGTTGAAATTCCGAGTAGGGATTCGAACCCGGGATAGATCCGGATCCCTGACCCGGCGGCGTGTATCCGGGTTGAAATCCCGGGAAGGGATTCGAACCCGGGATAGATTCGGATCCCTGACCCGGGACGGATCCGGATTCCTGAGCGAAATTCGTCTGGCCCGATGTCTCTGTGGGGCTTGTTACGGACTGCGATGGCCCAAAAGGATGCTGGGTCCATACCTGTCCTGGCAACGGGCCAAAAGGGTACTGGTTCCACACTGTCCATATCTTGGAGGAAAGGTTGGAGGCCACTGGATCGGGGCGCGAGGTCCGGCCCGACGCTGGAATCAATTGTGCGAAAGGGTTTCTTCGATGGATGAACAGAGGTTCGGTTGCCGCCAAGAGAGACAACCAGATCGAGGTAGGTGTCTCCCGTTGAGGAATTCTCAACATTTTTCGTCATGGCATCAAAAAATTGAATTCTAATCGTTTTGCTGGTCCTGCATTTCGCAGTGAAGATTATGCAACAACAGTCCAGAAAAAGAACGATGGCAATTCAAAAAAAATATGCGGAAGCTGGGTCAGGAGTATCTGCTCTGATACCATGACAGAATGTGTAATGGAGATTTGAGAAAAGCTTTTTCTCTGTATATTCATTGTGTATATTTACATTACACTGGTGAATTTATAATGTAAGAGACAAAAGAATAAAACAGGAAAAAATAATAAATGAATCTCTATTTTCCTATTTTCCTATTTACCAAAACTAATCCACGGAATCGGAATCTTCAAGATATATTTCCAACAGAGACGATGGAAAACAGAGGATCGCGACTTTATTTTTTTATTTTTTTAATTCCTTCCATGATTCCTTAATTTTATCAAATAATCAACTCTATTATTATTCCTAAAGGATGTAATAATATATATTATAATATATATACAAATTTTATATTGTTATAGAGTAGAAACAAATTCAAATATATAAATAAATATAAAAAAAAACTACCAAATATAGCTTAAGATTTTATATCCGATTTTATCCTATTTTGGACAGGAACTAAACATAAGATATAATTCGGTCCTAACTTTTATCATAAGAACCAAATGTAGCCTAAGACTTTATGATTGGAAAATCTTTCAGCATGAGGACAATCGATTAACAGGAGAAAGGGATGAGTTCAGGACAAAAGACGGACGATAACCAGAATGGAATCTGACATAACTCTATGTGCCATCTCTGTGAAAATGCCACCATTGGCTACGATCTTTTGACATCTTTGCTCGTGCAAAGGAGCTTTTTCTTCAGTAGTAAATTGTGAAAGATTGAAAAAGCAATATGAAATCTCTAGGAAAACACGCGTTTCATGCCCGGGATCAATCCCTGTCTCAAAACATCATCGTCTCCATCGTCTATGATTAGGGCCCTGTCTTTTTTTTTTTTTTTTTTTTATTATTTTATTATTCTTTTTTTGGATTTTTACGTTCCTTGACGTAGACGTTGAAGTCCAAGTCTAGGTCAATGAATTATAATTTAAATATAGTCCGATCACATCAGCCATAATTTCTGGCATCGCTGGTTCATATTTAGCTATGATAAAAATAAGGGTCATGATAAACCGCGTTTTAGCATATCAAACGATCCAAGCTACAAGCTGATTGTATCGGGGTGGCCCGCTCTCTTCGACATCTATCTCTCGCTGAATCTTAGGCCCGTCCATCTTGCATACATGATTTTGAAGAACGTTTTCTTAAAAGATAATCATTTATATTGTTTAAAATGATTAACTAATGAAAAGTATTTTCGTTATTGACAATAATTTTTTCTAAAAATTTTCATGGATAATGAAGATACTCTTTGATCATTTATTTTTGTGAGCGATACAAACAATTATTTTTAGGAACGGAAAGTATTGTGCATGTTGTTTATAGATTTGAATGAAGGAAATAGTGTTTTCATCGTCCATGAAAACGTTCAAACATAAATTGTTGTCAATAATGAAAACTTTTTTTCTCAGCTAATTTTTTTAAGCAGATGCTTAGAGAAAAAATGTTTTCTAAATCACTCATTTTTAACAAAAAAGTCTTTAAATACTCAATCCTTCATTTTCTTCCTCTAGTCAAACATTATATATCTAGATCATACTACACTGGTGGCCAAGACTTAGTTATACTTCCCTTCCATTCCTTCTTCCTCCAATCGGTCACCAGCCTCGCTGAGGCGAGGTGCGATGTGAAAAGGCGTTACATTGACTAAAGCAAATTATGACTGAAGAACCGATGCCCGTACTGCCCAACCACTCAAAGCCGTATGAGGTAGGCATTGACACCTTCAATTATGCTTTTGGTGTTGTTCTACTGCAAGAAGGACACTCGATGGCATTTGAATCAATGAAGCTAAATGAGACCGAAGGATGATTCATGGTCCAAGAGAAAGCAATGATAGCAGTGGTGTACTGCATTTGCACATGGTTGTTAAGAAAACTCCTATCAGGTTTTGAAATTGACAAAACTTTTATATTATTATTCTTATTATGAAGAATAGTAGACTTCTAAAGTTATATCATAGACTCTTGTCAAAGTTTACTCTTTCCATAAGTCTTTCTCACTCTGACATAATCCAGATTGAAATGTAGTCCAAAACGAAGATATAATCAGACTCAGATTTATTGATCTTGCAACAAGAATTCAGTATGAACATAACATGGATTTATTCTTTAATATCTGGCTCTCTGGCGAAAAATCTCACTCATATTTTATAAATACATTGATGGAATCAATCACAAATTGATAAAATCAATCTTGAAGACAAGTTCCTTTTTAGGAAGCATCTATTTATGAAACCTAAATCCTGATTGTATGCGTGACCGGAATCAACCATGAAATACATGATTTTGAAAAACATTTTCTTAAAAGATAATCGTTTGTATCGTTTAAAATGATCAGTTAATGAAAAGTATTTTCATTATTGACAATAATTTTTTTTCTAAACATTTTCGTGGATAATGAAAATACTCTTCGATCATTCATTTTTTTTTTTGAGCAATCAAAATAATCATTTTGAGGAACAGAAAGTATCGTGCATATCGTTTATAGATATGAATGAAGGAAATAGTGTTTTCATCATCCATGAAAATGTTCAAACATAAATTAATGTCGATAATAAAAACTTTTTTCATTAGCTAATCATTTTAAGCGATTGCTTAGAGAAAAATATATTCCAAATCACTCATTTTTAACAAAAAGTCTTTAAATACCAAATCCTACATTTTCTTCCTCTTGTCAAACATTAAATATCTAGATCATGCTACATCGGCGGTCGAGACTTAGTTATACTTCCCTTCCCTTCCTTCTTCCTCCAACCAGTTGCCGGCCTCGCCCATGTTCGGCGAGGCGCGATGTCAAAAGGCGTTAGATAAGCTAAAGCAAATTATGACCAAAGAACCAATGCTCATACGACCCAACAACTCAAAGCTCTATAAGGTAGAGATTGATGCCTTCAATTATGTTATTGGTGGTGCTCTAATGCAAGAAGGACACTCGATGGCGTCTGAATCAAGGAAGCTAAATGAGACTGAAGGACGATTCATGGTCCAAGAGAAGGCAATGACAATGGTGGTGTACTACATTTGCACATGGTAACATCATCTCTTAGAATTGTGGTTCACGACAGAGATTGATAATGTAACTAGGAGCTACTTCCAAATCCAAAAGAAGCTAATTCCAAAGCAAGCTCTTAGGCAAGACTTCCTTACAAAGCTCGACTATGTGCTGCAGTACATGCCTAAGAAGCCCAATTGTGTGGCCAATGCACTTAGTTGAAAGATGGAGTTAACAGCCATCAATCGACCCGAATGTCCATGGACCAAGTGCACTAAGGAGGGGCTATGACACGACCCAACAAACGAGGGCAAGACTCAACAATGTGAAGGCGATCTACTCCATACCAAGGGATGACGACTGTACATGCTACTTCATGGGAAGCTATGGTAGGAGATGCTATGCGAGTACTACAATTCCAAGCGGGCAGGTTATCCAAGGATCCATTGCTTCATGACACTTGTGGAGGATCATTATAGTTGGCCATCCTTGCACGATGATGTGGACACTTATGTGAGGACATGTCTTGTTTGTCGACAAGACGAGCTTGAACAACAGTTGCCGGCAAGGCCCCATGAGCCACTTCCTATCTTGAAGCATGCATGGTAAAGTATCTCCATGGACTTCATTGTGAATTTTCCTAAGTTTAAAGGGCGTTAGACTCTCATGGCTACGATGGATCAGTTCGCTAAGTACATAATGTTAGTGCCAGCAATAAAGGACACCAACTGAGGAGGCAGCTTGGCTATTCCTAAAACAAATTGTCAATATTGGGGCATAAGATAGACGATTGTGGGCGACCACAATCCTTGAGCCACTTTGAGATTCTAGACCGAACTCTTTAAGTTGTTGATTTGAAGCCTCAACTTTTCCACAAGTCTACATCCCTAAATCGTTGGTCAAACGGGGAGGATGGATGTGCTATTGGATTGTGCGAAGTTGGTCGACATAGCCTAGTTATCCTATAAGCTATAGTGAAGTAGGTCTATTAGCCAAAGTCCCTTTGAGATCATGATAGCACAACAACCGCTCACTCTGAGTATGGTTGCAACGGGCTATTGTGGGAGTAGCCTAGTGGCTAAGAACTTGTCTACATAAGGCCTCAAAGCAATTAAGAAATGAGTTGACAAGAAGCAACGGCACATGGAGTAGCAAGTCGAGCATTTAGTGTTGGCAAAACCACACTTTGTTCTTTGATACCAAGACGTGCATAGGGCATTGATTTGTCACTACGAAGGGCCACTTTGAGTGTTGCAACGAGTCAGAAAGGTAGCATTTATTGGAGCTCCCGCTGAAACTTAAGGTGCATTCGATTTTGCATGTGAGTATGCTTAAACCTTTTTGATGTAGATGAAGAAGATCTGGATCGAGGAGAGTTACAATGGTTACCTCCTAGACCAAAAACCTCATATGATCGTGATGTCATGAAAGAGGCATTGTGTGTTGAAGCGAGAATATTTGATATGATGAAAGGGTCTACTGGAGAGTAAAGTTAGTCGAGAACCTATGGAAGCTCTTTGGCAATTCAAAAAGCCAATCTGATGCATTCCATGCCAAAAATGCAATAGGGGTGTCACTTGATTAAGTGGAGGAGAATATCTTGGTCTGGAGGTTTCTCATGCACAGAGGACCGAGAATGATCCTAGAAGATCGGGTGATCCTCACTAGTATTCTCAAGAATATTCCTAGGACGAGCAATATTGTAAATGTCAATACTCTGAAGTGTTCCCATAATAAATGCACATAGTTAGTTTATAGGAAGATAGAATTTCCACTGTTAGATTGATGAGATATCTATGATTGTAATCTAAAGAGTACTTGTATATTAAGAGGTCTCCTCCTTTTGTTTGGATCATCTCACAAATATTTAAAATTCAAAGATTCTCTCTCCAAAAGAATTTCTGTCCACCATCTTTGTGAGTGTGTGACATATGCTGACTTGGAAAGAAATTACTCAAGCCATATGGGTAAGAGAATGCTAGATCAATCGGCCTATGACATATGACTTTCCTTAATGAAATCCATTACTTCTAGCTCGGAGAAGATTGAGTGAGAATGATTCGCCATTATAAAGTTCGTTAACTAGGATGGTATGATTTACAAGTATATATCATGTCTTCAAATATTAACAAAAGAGCACCCCGCGATCCATCCTCGGTCCTGTGGCAGGCCCATCAAGTCCGCCAATAATGGTCATAACAGCTCCCTTTTCCCTTCAACTTATAGGGAAATATACCAGCAATCATTGATGAGGGTTGTAGCGACGTCATCAGATACTTCCAAACGATGCAGTGAAATACAGCTGTCTTTTTTGTTCTCATTTAATTGATAAGAACGGCACTGGTTAGTTAAATGGCCTATCCGGGGTTCACACTCGCGATCAAATTTAAGCTAGCAACACAAGAAAACAACAACAATTTTCGGCGTGCACGGTCTAAGGTCACACTTTCTTATCTTGGTTTGGTTAAGAGTCTTCGTAAGGCATGATCAACCTTACTTACTCAATCCTCTCCGCTGCACAAACCAAGTCCTGATTCGGTCTGGAAGCGCAAAGAATTTCAACAAATGACACAATTTGGGGTCTCTCCTGGGGGCACGCAGTAATATGTGACCGGCGTAGGATAGTATTCGGATGGCTGGTTGCCGCTAGAAGAGTGCACGGCTCCCGAAGAAATTGAGGGCGGCAAAGGAACAAGCGGAGTCAACAAACCGCTTTTGTGGGATGATGGTGTTGACTCTATAAGTTTTCGAGTAATTTCAGCAAGTATAACCTGCTTGTTTGCAGCTTGCCTGAAGTCACTTGACCTAACCAGTCACCAGAATTTATTATATGCCAAAGCAATTCCTAAGTCAACGAAACATAAGCATGGATCACATTTAGTATCTGACCGTACTCTTTTCAATTATAATTCATCAGAATAATAATATTCCAGTCACGGAAAACAATCATATGCTGAAATGGAGTACATAATGGATTTTCCATAACTTGAGTTCCTCTAAGGCATGATCAACCTTACATACTCAATTCTCTCCGCTGCACAAACCAAGTCCTGATTCGGTCTGGAAGCGCAAAGAATTTCAACAAATGACGCAATTTGGGGTCTCTCCTGGGGGCACGCAGAAATATGTGACCGGCGTAGGATAGTATTTGGGGTCTCCTCTTGACCGGCGTAGGATAGTATGCTTCATAGGCTTTTACGAGATTGGCGACTTGATCGTCCTTCTTGCCCTCGTCTTTCTTGCCATCATCTTCCTCGGCTGCTCCAACGCTCACGATTTCTGTGTGCCAAGATTTCCTCAGTTTGTTCACCACCTTGACAGGGTCGAAATCACCGGATACCGTCAGTTTGTTGTCCTTCGAGTCCATAGACAGAGACCCAATCCCTGCAAAGCATTATGTGAGAAAGGTTAGTGATAAAGCCGAACATTTCAAGCACAAGATGTTTAGTTATTACAGTGACGATTTGAAGATTTAGTGGGAGACTAAGGGTAAAAACAGAGAGCGGGGGGAGAGAGAGAGAGAGAGAGAGCCAATACCTCCAAAGCCAGAAACTACTCGCATGGCCTTGCTCCTGTCTCTGTCATCATGGAGATTCACTTTCGCCACCAACTTCTGCAAAAGTTTGAGGAAAGCAAAACTCAGTTAGACTTTGAGTAAATATCAATCTCTCACGAGGACGACCGAACTCGGCATTCACGAGTGGTGCGACAGACTAGCGTTTAAGCAAGTTGGCCACATAAACCAACAACGAATAAGAATTCGAAGCATCATTCGGTATTCCGAGCATTCTTATTCACATAAACAGATACAATCATGCTATGCGATAAAAAATTACAGCAGCAAAGAAGCAAACGATAACTCATGAAGCTTGAGACGAGAGATACCAAGAGAAGTGTTCAAGAAAACCCAGGAGAGAGTAACATCTAGAACCCCATCTCACAGAAGTGAACAAGATACCCATAATATGCAAGAAAAGAGAGAACTTTTCGAAGGACTTCAAGAAATCTCACCTTCATTTCTTTTGGGTTTCAAGAACCTCAGATGAGTGACTGCTCTAACTTTTGATTTGGAAGGTAATAACACTCGAAGGACACTCGGAGCAAGCTGAAACTGAGAGTGTGCACGTATCGGGGACGAAAGGGGTTGCTTTATATAGAGTGGCGAGCTTGAGAGGAGTGCGTTAAGAGGAGAATTTTCTTGGAGGACGCGGTGCGGAAAACAAAGGACAAATTATTGACCAGTCAATACAATAACGAGTCGAGGGAAAGAGCCACCCCGTTTCGCAGTAAAATAACGAGTCGAGGCGATCGAAAACAGAGGATCGCCACTTTAGGAAGGAGAGAGAGAGAAGGAGAGAGGCGAGTCGCCCCTCACGACTCGGGGGCTTTTGAAGTGACTCGGTCGAGTCGCCCCTCGCGACTCGATGACTTTTGAAGCAGTGAGTCTTGAATGTTGGCAACCGACTCAGTTCAGGCAGTTGGCGGGTTCAAGCTTTTCGTTAGATAGAATTGCATTGCGATTTTGCACGTATGCATCTCTTCCATCTAATCTAAATGACAATATAAGAATTGAAAAATCTTCATCCATGGGGATAATCACTGGATGTATCCTCAACTTATTTATCGTATGAGCATTTATGCGGTTCTAAATTTTTCAACTTCGTCAATGTAGTCCTAAATCTCGCAAGCACAATTCTAATGTAATATTTCCAATCAATTTGCCACCGAAATCGCATGCTTGTTGTCCCGCATGGCTGGCCAATGCGGACAGCTTTGCTTGAAATACAATGTCACCAAGCGATTTTTGGGTGACAATCATGTTAGATTCAATGCACAATCACAAGGAAATCAAGCATAAAAGCAAGAAAAAGAATTCGAGACACAAGATTTTCATCCCGGTTCACTCTTAAATTAGACATTTGTCCAATAAAGGATTGCACTATAATTGGCACATCACATTTATCTCTCAAATGCATAAGAGATTATATATACCTAGTTGCTCATTGTGGATTTAAGCCTAATCTACCAATACAATACATGCTCAAATTATAAAAATCTTTTGGCAACTCGGGGGTGCTTCCCTCACAACCCCTACTAGGGTGGCCTTGGACTCCGTCTGCTTACCGAGGAGCAGGACCCCCAATTGTCATCATGTGGATGAGGAGAATGGACCACACTCCAGTAGACTAGCCTCGGAAGGACCGCATGGAAAGCCTATGCAAAGTTTCTAGGACTTCATCAGCAAAAATTCAAAGTTAAATTGATAATCTGTGCGATGGAGGTTTCAAGCTAAATCCATAATTTTTTCATTTGAAAATGCACTAAGATCAATTATTGATTCTCTACCGTCTCAATTCTTTAAGAGTTTATGATAGGAAAATCTTGCAGCACGAGAGCAAATTGAAATAAAAGGGAGAGAGTATCGGGACAAAAGACGAACGATCGGACAGGAATCGAAGCAGACATCACTCCTTGCATCATCTTTGTTGAAATACCATTACTGGGCTTTTAAAAAAAAAAATTGACAAAAAAATGAGAAAGATGATAACTTTTTTGCTCGCGTAAAGGAGCTTTTTCTTCAATCGTGATTCGTGAGATAAGAAAAGATCGAAAAAAGCCGAAGGGCCGAGTAACAAGAAATCTCCAAGAAAGCACGCGTTCATGCACGCGATCGATCCCATCCTCTCGAACGGGTCGAAATGCTACGTTGGAGATGGTGATTGTCGTCATTTCCATCGTCCGTGAAAGGGCCCTTTCTTTTTTTCTTTTTATTAATATTCTTTTCTGGATTGTTATGTTTCCTGGACGTTGGCGGTGAAGTCGAGGTCTTGGTCAATGAATTATCATTTAATTATAATCCATCACATCGATCAGAATTGCTGGCAGCGATGGTTCGTTCAGCTAATGTAAAAACAAGGGCCGTGATAAACCACGTTTTAGCAGGTCAAACGATCATTGTAGAAACGTGGTCCGCTCTCTTCGAGATCCATCTCGAACTGTATGTTAGTGGGCATTGATATTGCCGAAATGAAACTTAAAATATATTTTTTAAATAAATGATCATTTATGTCACTTAAAATAATTAGCTAATAAAAGATATTTTTGTTATCGATTAACAATTTTTGTTTCAACATTTTTGTGAACGATAATAATACTTTCCATTCATTCATTTTTGTGAACGATACAAGCAATCATTTTTAAAAACAGGAAATACCATCTATACCGTTTACAAAAATAAATGAACGAAAAGTGTTTCCATCGTCCATGAAAAGATTTGGATATAAATTATTGTCGATAATGGAAAATTTCAATAGCTAATTATTTCAAGTGATCACTTACTAAAAAATATATTGCAAATCATTCATTTTCAATAAAGAATCTCTAAATACTCAATCTTTCATTTTCTTCCTTTAGTTAGACATTAAATATCAAAATCATAATAAACCGACGACCATGACTTAATTATATTTCTCTTCCCTTCCTTCTTCCTCCAGTAGATCACTGACCTCAGGCAAGCCTTGTTGGATCTAGCAAGGGCCTTGCCCATGGTCAACAAGGCTCGATATCAAAAGGCGTTTAATTGGCCAAAGCAAGTGATGACCGAGGAACAAGTGCTCATGATGCCTTAGCACTCAAAGCCCTATAAGGTAGAGTTGATGCCTCTAATTATGCTATTGGTGGTGTTCTAATGCAAGGACACCCGATGACGTTTGAATCAAGCAAGCTGAATGAGATCAAACGGCGATACATGGTCCAAGAGAAGGCAATGGTGATGGTGGTGTACTGCCTTCGCACATGGCGGTATCATCTCCTAGGATCGTGGTTCCTGGCGAGTACTAACAATGTCACCACAAGCTACTTATAAACCCAAAAAAAGCTGATTCCAAAGCAAGCTTGGGCAAGACTTCCTTGAGAAGCTCAACTACGTGCTACAGTACAATCCTAAGAAGCCAATTTCGTGGCTAACATAGTTAGCCAAAAGATGGAGTTGTCAACCATTAGTTGACCTGAATATCCATGGACCAAGCACATTAAGGACGGGCTGCGACACAACCCATCTATTAAAATATGTCTCGAGTTTGGGTCCAATGTAAAATTACGAATATTCCGAATTGCATATGTTGCGGACATTCGAAATCGAACAAAGAAGATCCGAAGATCAACTTCCCAAAGTTTGAATCTGCGTTGGAGAATTCGGCCGCTGAAATAGGAAAATTCAACTTTGACTTGGATTTGGATTTTGTTTAAAATATATAGAGATATGTTTTGGATAAAATCGTTTTAGATAGGAAATAGAATCCTATGAGAAGTTGGCAAAAGATAAGGGTTTTACTTATATATAGACTTGTGGCCATGGGTGGTAGAGGTGGATCACAAATTGTCTTGAAGCGCCGCGTGAGTGCTTGGTGTTCCGCCGTTGATCATGAAGAATTGTTCTTGAAGCACCGTCTAGTCATTGAGTGCTTGGGAGGGATTTTTGTTGTTGTTCTTGTTCATGAATTACATCCAAGAAGTTTAGTGTTGAAGCCGATCAAATATTGTGGTAAGATTTGCGTGTAATTCTCTCGTGAAATTGAGAGATTATTTCTTGAGGAATTTCGGGGTTACACATTGCGTGCGTTATTGGGTGTAATTGAGGCTTGGGAAACATCGAGAGAGTGTTTGAGTGACTTGAGTGTGTAATCTCCTTGTATTGCTTGATCCGTAGTGAAATTCGCTGCCGCTCTCCCCGTGAACGTAGGTCTTTACGACTGAACCACGTAAATCCGATGTCCGATTTATTTTATTCTTCTGTCTATATTATTGTTCGATCGCTCGCCTTTCGCAACACCATCTGCCAACGCACTCCTTGAGCATGGATGAGAGGGCAAGACTCAACAATTCCGATGTGAGCGAGATCTAAGGGGCGACAACTATATGTGTTGCTTCATGGAAAGCTACAGAATGAGGTGCTATGCAAGTGCCATAATTCTAAGTGGGGAGGTTATCTAGGGATACATCGCATTATGGCACTTGTGGAGGATCATTACTTTTGGCCACACTTGTGCACCGATGTGGACGCTTATGCGAGGATGTGTCTTGTGTGCCAACAAGACAAGCTCGAACAATGGTCATTGGCAAGGCCCCATGAGCCACTTCTATCCTGAAATGTTTGTGGTAGAGCGTCTCCACGAATTTCATCGTGAATTTACCTAAGTCCAAAGGGTGTCTGAACTCTCATGGCCGTGGTGGATCGGTTCTTTAGGTATGTGACCTTCGTGTGAGCAACAAAGGACTTCCTAACTGAGGAGGCGGCTTGGCTATTCCTAAAGCACATCATCAAGTATTAGGCCATACCGCAGACAATTGTGAGCAACCACAATCCTCAATTCACTAGGAGATTATGGACTAAACTCTTTAAGTTGCTAGAGTCGAAGCCTCAACTTCTCAACGAGTCTACATCTCCAAATCAACAGTTAGACAAAGAGACTGAATGTGCCCTTGGAGTTGTACTTCAAACCCTACATGAGCACAATGCAAGAGGATTGTGCAAAGTTGATCGATGTAGCCCGGTTATAGAAGTTATCCTATAACATGTAACGAAGTGAGTCTACAAACCAAAGTCCTTTCAAGATCATGATGAGGCAGTGACCACTCACTTTGAGTAGGGTTACAACACACTATTGAGGGAATAGCCGATCGACTTATAAGTTCATTAAGGAGTGGTAAAAACAAGTGGACTTGGTAAGGACTTGTCTACACAAGGCCTCAACGCACATGAAGAAATAGGTCGACAAAGAAGTGACGACACATGGAAAACCAAGTCGAGGACTTGGCATAGGCAAAACTACATTTAATTCTTCGATACCGAGACGTGCATAGGAAATTGATCCATCGTTACAACTTGCCACTCCGAGTGTTGCAACAAGTCAAGAAGATAGCATATACTGAAGCTCCCGCTGAAACTAAAGATACATTCAATGTTACATGTGAGTATGCTTAAACTTTTTCATGTAGATGAAGAAGACCTGGATCGAGGAGAGTCGCAATGCGTATCTCATGGAGCAAAAAACCTCATATGATCGTGACATCAATTTCATCAAGGGAGATTGGGTTAAATGAAAGTGGTATTGTGCACCAAAGCAAGAATATTTGATATGATGGAAAGGTCTACTGGAGAGTGAAGCTAGTTGGGAGCCTTTGGAAGCTCTCTAACGATTCAAAAAGCAAATCAATGCATTCCCTACAGAAAATGCGACAAGGGCATTGCCCGATTAGGTGGAAGAGAATATCATGGTCCAAAGGTTTCCCATGCACAAAGGCAAGCTCGAGGTGCTTGCTTTAGACCATACAGCCTTTTCACCAAGACCGAGTTTGGCTTCTTTGGGTCTTCAAATCCGAGCGTTGTTCCACATAAACTTCCTCATGGATAAATCCATTTAGGAAAGCACTTTTGACGTCCATTTGGAATAACCTGAAATTTTTGTAACAAGCAAACGCAAGTAATAGACGAATAGCTTCTAACCTTGCAACAAAAGTGCGTAAGTCTCCTCATAGTCTATTCCTTCTTCTTGCGTATACCCTTTGGCCACGAGTCTCGCTTGTTTCGTACGACTTTTCTTTTTCGTTCATTTTTCTCCCGAATACCCATTTGGTTCCAATAATGTTTTACCTTTTGGTTTAGATGTCAATTCCCGAGACATCATTGATTTTGAACTGTCTTAGCTCTTCTTGCATAGCTTCGATCCAGCTTTCATCGATAAAGCTTCTTCTATGCTTTTTGGTTCAATTTCGGAGATGAGAGCCACGGCACTAGATTCTTCATCGAGAATGATCCTAGAAGATCAGGCGATCCTCTCTAGTATTCTCAAGAATATTCCTAGGACGAGCAATATTGTAAATGTACATTACTCCGAAGTGTTCCTATAATAAATGCACATAGTTGGTATATAGGAAGATAAAATTTCCACTGTTAGATTGATGAGATATCTATGGTTGTAATCTAAAGAGTACTTGTATATAAAGAAGTCTCCTCCTTTTGTTTGGATCATCTCACAAATATTTAAAATTCAGAGATTCTCTCTCCAAAAGAATTTCTGTCCACCATCTTCGTGAGTGTGTGAGATATGCTAACTTGGAAAAAATTACTCAAGCCATATGGGTAAGAGGATGCTAGATCAACCGGCATGTGACATATGACTCTCGTTAATGAAATCCATTACTACTGGCTCGGAGAAGATTGAGTGAGAATGATTCGCCATTATAAAGTTTGTTAAGTAGGATGGTATGATTTACAAGTGTATATCATGTCTTCAAAGATTAACAAAAGAGCACCCCGCGATCCATCCTCGGTCCTGTGGCAGGCCCATCAAGTCCGCAAATAATGGCCATAAAAGCTCCCTTTTCCCTTCAACTTATAGGGAAATATTTCAGCAATTATTGATGAGGGTTGTAGCGACGTAATCAGATCATTCCAAACGATGCAGTGAAATACAGCTGTCTTTTTTGTTCTCATTTAATTGATAAGAACGGCACTGGATAGTTAAATGGCCCATCCGGGGTCCACACTCGCGATCAAATTTAAGCAAGCAACACAAGAAAAGAACAACGATTTTCGGCATGCACGGTCTAAGGCCACACTTTCTTATCTTGGTTTGGTTAAGAACTTTTCGAGTAATTTCAACAAGTATAAACTGCTTGTTTGCAGCTTGCCTGAAGTCACTTGACCTAACCAGTCACCAGAATTTATTATATGCCAAAGCAATTCGTAAGTCAACGAAACATAAGCATGGATCACATTTAGTATCTGACCGTACTCTTTTCAATAATATTATAATTCATCAGAATAATAATATTCCAGTCACCGAAAACAATCGTATGCTGAAATGGAGTACATAATGGATTTTCCATAACTTGAGTTCCTCAAGTGAAAACCAATCTCTCTATATGTATACACCCTACGCACATGCATGTAGCGAACGACGCAACAAAAGCCTATAATTCTAGAAAGGGTACTCCACTTGTTCTTGTCTTCGTAAGGCATGGTCAACCTTACTTATTCAATCCTCTCCGCTGCACAAACCAAGTCCTGATTCGGTCTGGAAGCGCAAAGAATTTCAACAAATGACACAATTTGGGGTCTCTCCTGGGGGCACGCAGTAATATGTGACCGGCGTAGGATAGTATGCTTCATAGGCTTTTACGAGATTGGCGACTTGATCGTCCTTCTTGCCCTCGTCTTTCTTGCCATCATCTTCCTCGGCTGCTCCAACGCTCACGATTTCTGTGTGCCAAGATTTCCTCAGTTTGTTCACCACCTTGACAGGGTCGAAATCACCGGATACCGTCAGTTTGTTGTCCTTCGAGTCCATAGACAGAGACCCAATCCCTGCAAAGCATTATGTGAGAAAGGTTAGTGATAAAGCCGAACATTTCAAGCACAAGATGTTTAGTTATTACAGTGACGATTTGAACATTTAGTGAGAGACTAAGGGGAAAAACAGAGAGCGGGGGGAGAGAGAGAGAGAGAGAGATTGAGAGCCAATACCTCCAAAACCAGAAACTACTCGCATGGCCTTGCTCCTGTCTCTGTCATCATGTAAGTCCACTTTCACCACCAACTTCTGCAAAAGTTTGAGCAAGGCAAAACCCAGTTAGATTTTGAGTAAATATCAATCTCTTAAGGTGACGACTGAACTCGACATTCACAAGTGGTGTGATAAGGCTAGCGTTTAAACAAGATAAGAATTCGGAGCATCATTTCATATTCCGAGCATTATTACTCCCATAAACGGATAAAATCATGGTATGCGATAAACAATTACAGCAGCAAAGAAACAAACGAGGACTCATGAAGAGATGCCAAGAAAAGTGTTCAAGAAAGCCCAGGAGAGAATACCATCGAGAACCCTATCTCACAGGAGTGCATAAATACACACTATGCCAAAAAGAAAACTTCTTTAAGGACAAAAGGAATCTCACCTTCATGTCTCTTGGGTTTCAAAGACTGAGATTGGTATCTGCTCTAACTTTTGATTTGGAAACTATAAACACTCGACGGACACTCAGAGCAAAGTAAAAACGGAGCGAGTGCACGTATCGTAGTAGACGAAAGGGATTGCTTTATATAGAGCGGCAAGCATGAGGGGAGTGGGCGAAAGTAAGAAGTTTCTTGGAGGACGCGATGCGGAGAACGAAGGGACAAATTATTGACCCGCACAGATTTGGGAGACCACACGGTTTCTCAGACAATTAACGAGTCGAGACGATGGAAAACAGAGGATCGCGACTTTATTTTTTATTTTTAATTCCTTCCATGATTCCTTAATTTTATCAAATAATAAACTATATTATTATTCGTAAAGTATGTAATAATGTAGATTATAATATACATACAAATTATATATTATTATAGAGTAGAAACAAATTCAAATATATAAATAAAAATAGGGAAAAAAATACCAAATATAGTCTAAGATTTTATATCTGTCTTTATCCTATCTTAGGTAGAAACTAAACATAAAATATAATTTGGTCCTAACTTTTATCATAAGTACCGAATGTAGCCTAAGACTTTATGATAGGAAAATCTTTCAGCATGAGGATAATCGAATAACAAGAGAAAGAGATGAGTTCAGAACAAAAGACGGACGATAACTCGAATGGAAGCTGACATAACTCTATGCATTATCTCTGCGAAAATGCCACCGCTGGACTACGATCTTTGACATCTTTGCTCGCGCAAAAGAGCTTTTGCTTCGGTAGTAAATTGCGAAAGATCGAAAAAGCAATATGAAATCTCCAGGAAAACACACGTTTCACGGCCGGGATCGATCCCTGTCTCGAAATGTCGTCGTCTCCATCGTCTATGATTAGGGCCCTCTCTTTTTCTTTTTTTTTTATTATTATTTTATTATTCTTTTTTCGGATTTTTATGTTCCTTGATGTGGACGTTGAAGTCCAAGTCTAGGTCAATGAATTATAATTTAAATATAGTCCGATCACATCAGGCAGAATTCCTGGCGTCGATGGTTCATATTTAGCGATGATAAAAATAAGGGCCATGATAAACCGCGTTTTAGCAGATCGAATGATCCAAGCTACAAGCTGATTGTATAAGGGTGGCCCGCTCTCTTCGACATCTATCTCTCGCTGAACCTTACGTCCGTCCGTCTCCCATGAAATAGATGATTTTGAAAAACGTTTCTTGAAAGATAATCGTTTGTATCATTTAAAATGATTAGTTAATGAAAAGTATTTTCGTTATCGATAATTTTTTCTAAATGTTTTCGTGAATAATAAAAATACTCTTCGATCATTCATTTTTTTGAGCGATATAAATAACCACTTTTACGAATGGAAAGTATCGTGCGTATCGTTTATAGATATGAATGAAGAAAATAATGTTTTCATCGTCCATGAAAACGTTCAAACAAAAATTGTTGTTGATAATAAAAACTTTTTTAAGCAATTGCTTACAGAAAAATATATTCCAAATCACTCATTTTTAACAAAAAGTCTTTAAATGCCCAATCCTTCATTTTCTTCCTCTTGTTTATACTTCCCTTCCCTTCCTTCTTCCTCCATTTGGTTGCTGGCCTCGCCCATGTTTGGCAAGCGCAATGTCAATGTCGTCAGCTAAAGGAAATTATGACCGAAAAACCAACCGTAAAAACCAAAGCCCTATAAGCTAGAGATTGGCCCAATGCCTAATGCAAGAAGGACCATGAAAAGGCAATGCAATGGTGCAATGGTGTACTACATTTGCACATGGTAACATCATCTCTTGGGATCGTGGTTCGCGGCGAAGATTGACAATGTCACCACGAGCTACTTCTAAACCCAAAAAAAGCTTATTCCAAAGCAAGTTCTTAGGCAAGACTTCCTTGTAGAGCTCGACTACGTGCTGCAGTACATGACTAAGAAGCCCAATTCCGTGACCTGATGCATTCAGTTGAAAGATGGAGTTGGCAGCTATCAATTGACCGGAATGTCCAAGGACCAAATGCACTAAGGAAGGGCTATGACACGACCCAACAAACGAGGGCAAGACTCGACAATTCTGATGTGAGGGCGACCTACTCTATATCAAGGGATGAGGACTGTACATGCTGCTTCATGGGAAGCTATAGTAGAAGATGCTACATGAGTACTGCAATTCCAAGTGGGTAGATTATCTAGGGATCCACTACTTCATGGCACTTGTGGAGGATCATTACATTTGGCCACACCTGCACGTCAAAATGGATGCTTGTGTGAGGACATGTCTTGTTTGCCAACAAGACAAGTAAGTCTAAAGGGTGTCGGATTCTCATGGTCGTGGTGGATCAATTCATTAAGTACACAATGTTTATGCCAGTGATAAAGGACTTCCCAACTAAGGAGGTGGCTCGATTATTCCTAAAGCACATCGTCAATATTGGGGCATAACACAGACGATTATGAGTGACCGTGATCCTCGATTCATTCTGAGATTCTAGACCGAACTATTTAAGTTGCTAAGTTGAAGCCTCAACTTTTCCACAAGTCTACATCCCTAAATTGTTGGTCAAACGGATAGGATGAATGTGCTATTGGATTGTGCGAAGTTGATTGACGTAACCCAGTTATCCTATAAGCTACAGTAAAGCGAGTCTATTAAACAAAGTCCTTTCGAGATCATGACAGTGCAGCAACCGCTCACTCTGAGTATGGTTGCAACGGGCTATTGAGGGAGTAGCCCAATGGCTTACAAGTTCGCTAAGGAGTGGCAAGAACAAGTGACTTGGTAAGAACTTGTCTACACAAGGCCTCAAAGCAATTAAGAAATGGGTTGGCAAGAAGCAATGACACATGGAGTACCAAGTCGAGCACGTAGCGTTGGCAAAACTACACTTTGTTCTTCAATACCAAGACATGCATAAGGCATTGATCTATCACTATGAAGGGCCACTTTGAGTGTTGCAATGAGTCGAGAAGATAGCATTTATTGGAGCTCTAACCAAAACTTAAGGTACATGTGATGTTACATGTGAGTATGCTTAAACCTTTTTGACATAGATGAAGAAGATCCGGATTGATGAGAGTTACAGCAGTTACCTCTTGGACCAAAAACCTTGTATGATCGTGATGTCGATTTCATCATGATAGATTGAGTCAAATGAAAGAGGCATTGTTTGTTGAAGCGAGAATATTTGATATGATGAGAGGGTCTACCGGAGAGTAAAGCTAGTCGAGAACCTGTGGAAGCTCTTTAATGATTCAGAAAGCAAATCCGATGCATTCCATGCCAAAAATGCAATAGGGGTGTCATCCGATTAGGAGGAGGAGAATATCATGGTCCAGAGGTTTCCCACGCACAAAGGACCGAGAATGATCCTAGAAGATCAGGCGATCCTCTCTAGTATTCTCGAGAATATTCCTAGGACAAGCAATATTGTAAATGTACATTACTCCAATGTGTTCCTATAATAATTGCACATGATTGGCATATAGGAAGATATAATTTCCACCGTTAAATCGATGAGACATCTATGGTTATAATCTAAAGAGTACTTAATACAACTCAAGTGCCAAAACTTGATACGACGGGACATTTAATTGCCACATCCAGCGAACCCTACCGAAAATCTTACATGACAATTTTTTATTATTTTTGCTCACCTACATGGCTCGTCGAAGAGTTGACTCAGAAAAGAAATGCAAAAATGAAGTCGTTTTGGCGGGATTTGAATTTTAATATAAAAATTAATATTAAAAAAAAGGAGGAATGAAGCATGCAGCTAAGGTTTTAGCCCTTGTCGCCGCTGCCTCTCTGTAGTGGTTGTTGAGAAGGGTTGGCGACGGTGGGGGGAGGGTTGCCCAGGGTCACTAGACCTTGGCCAGGGACCGGCGACCCAGGCCAATCGAAGGCAAGGCCTCATGGGCCCTCGCCGCCTGCAATCTCCATCTTTTTTTTTTAAAGAAAAGTTTTAAATTAAATTAAATTAATTTTTATATTAATTATTTACCCACGTTAGTAGCAAAACGACATCATTTTTGCATTTGTCTAGTCACGTCAGCATGCAAAACGTGTCCTTTTGCATTTGCCTCACCAAAAAATTGTCACCTCAACATTTTGGCCATATTTTCTTGTTGTTGGCACTTAGGTGATCCATTTTGCTTTGATTTTGGTACTTAAGTGTCACTTTTCTAACTTTTGACATTTAAGTGTCATTCTGTGTCAAGTTTTGGCTATGACATCCTGACTTTCGACCATGTCCCGATAATATGAATTTGGCTTTTCATTGACGCGCTTATAGTCCTTTTCTTTGAGCTGATCACTTACAAGATAACTAATCTATCAGGTGAAGCCGTTAAGAAATCTAAACACGATAGACTTGAGAATTCGATTAGAAATCGATTATTTGACATTGCTAATCTGCAAGGGTCAATACAGCACCATTAAAATTGATTAGAGACCGGAGATAGGTCAATTTGACAAAGGCATGTAATTAAAGTGTGGGTGATTTGCCTGATTGCAAAATTCATGTCGAACGGCACTAAACTGATTTTTTCTGTTGATTTTGTACCATGTGCCCGTAATTGAAACCTTGACATTTCTACGACAACCAAGAGTTATCTATAAGTCGGATATGCACATTGTTGATAAAAAATAATCGACCATAGGTCAAATGCGCTAAAAATTCCTAAAAACTACCCGGTAGGTTAGGTCACGCTAAAATCGCATCTAATTGAAATTAACCACAAAATTGAACCCGGTTTCAGGAATTGAAAGTTCTAGCGTGTCACGATTTATTTTTAGGACGTCAACTCATCCTTTGAAGAATTTTCAGCGAGCCCAGATTTTTGGCAAAAAATCAAAATTGGCGGAATTGGACCGAGAAATTCAGATGGGCTAAATTGAGTGGATTTTTGGCATTCAAGATGGATCAATTGGTGAGGAAAATTGTGGAATTTGTTATGGCTCCCTCCTCGGCAATTTTGGACATCAAATTAGAGAGATTTGTGAAATGGTTGTGAATTTCAATTGGATGAAATTTGTAGGCTAGGGAGGCTGTAACATTTAGGCATCGATCTTGGCTTGTTGGAGAAGCTTGGGAGGGGAAATGGCTGTGAATCAAGGCTGAAGACTTTGGAGGCTTGTACTCAAGTATTCAAGATATTTTGGCAAGACTTTTGAGGCCCTTTGTCCCTCTTCCAGCAGCATATTCTTCTTCCTTAGCTTCTTCTTCTCCCTTCTTGCTTCAAACACCATTTCCAGAGTAGCAAACTAGCATAGCCCCTTGAACAAAAGCCTCCAGCCCCTCTCTCAAGCCGTCCGAGCCTACCCATCGACCGCCTGAGCCTAGCACCACCCATCGGTCACCGCGAGCCAACTCCCTGCGTGCCAAGCCCATTGTCCCTGAGCCGCGCGTCTAGGCCCGCCTCACGTCCGTCGCGTCCCGCCAAGCCGCGACGTTTGGCCGCCCATTGTAGCTTCGCCCGACCAGGCCGCCGTCCGCCATCGCCGCTCCACTCCAGAAATGCCGTCTAGCTCGTCCCTACACCGTTGGCTGAGCCAAGCCACACCTTCGCCCGTTTCCAGCAAGGCCGAAGCTCAACCTTAGCTGAGTCGTGTTAGGCCTTTTCCGACCTCGGTTTGGCCTCTTTAGGTGTCGCCGTAGGCCGAGTCTTGCTTGCCTTTGCGTCACCATTGGTGTGAACCGATTTATTCACTAATCCGGTGAGTTTATCTCTAAACTCTAATTAGGAGGCTAATTATGCTTAGGGTGGATTAGTTAGGTTAATTAGGGATTAGTGTAATCCTTAATTAGTCCAACTAGCTAGTTAGTGTGACTAGATGGTTAGAGTAATTAGTCCTTAGGCTAATTTAGTTAGAATTGTTAGTTAGGTGATTTAGTTAGTTTAATTAGTTTATGTAGCTAGCCTATTAGATTAAATTAGCTAGGTTAGTTAGATTAATTAGTTAGTTCGATTAAATTGGCCCAGTTAGCTTATGTTAATTTAATTTAGTGGTTTAATTTAAATATTTTACAATTTATTTAATCAAATGCAATTTATTTAATTATTTATTAATTAGCAGAACTTATATCAGGATAGCCGGTTGGTAGAATTTTGTGCTGATCGTCATGGTTGTGTTGGATTGTACAATTGAGTGCTAAATTGTGAAATTGGATGCTGAGTGATGGTTTTCAATTATTATTTGAAAAATATGAATTTTCGGTATTTAATTAGAAAAATATCAGGTGTCGTAATATATAAAATCGTGGGATTTTTAAAAGAGAGTGTACCACCTTTTATCGTCCAATTTGATCGTGTTTTTATGCACACTTATTTTACCGGGTGTTTTTAATATGAAGAAAATATGCTAAGTACATTACTTGAAATTGAGACATTTGAGTGCAAAGCACGATGTCTTTGGCCGAGATTGTATGTGCATGTGATCGCTATGAGAACCCGTCACCCGAAGAAAGTCAGGTGGACGATGCTCCTATATGGAATGCCCAACATCAATGGATGTTGGATCGTGATAGGGGCCGGACCGATGCTCCTTTGGGAATGCCGTCTAGATGTAGACGTTGCCGTGCTCGATGGGGCGAGATGATGCCCAGCTATACTAGAGGATTGCCGACTATTGAGTTGGATGACCGATGGGTCATAAGTAATTGGAACGCTTGATTGAGTGATTTGACCACGCCTGATTATGGGACAAAATTATGTAGCATGGAATGGGACATGTCATAACGATTTTGCCTTATAATTGGGACCCATGTAATTGACTGATATGTGAAAGTGAAGCGTTTCTAATTATTGAGTGCATTTATTGTATGCATTTGTTATGTGAGTTGAGTTAATGTGCAGGGAGGTGTAGAGGCGAGGTAAATCTCATATGATGTGTGTTTAGGCTGCCTTTAGATATATTACCTTCCTAATCGGGGTTTAGGGCATAGACTTGCTGATACATTGTCTCACCCCATCGTGATTTACAATTTTACAGGTCCATATATGGAGGTCCGACCAGTTCATTTTGGGTGGCCGCGAGAGGCCAAAGAGCAGCATACCATCTTCCCTATTCCCGAGAATCCTTGGACCCACGAGCTCGTCATAACCATGATCTAGGTCAATAAGGACCAACCTCAGTTGGTACCTCATTGATTCAAAGCGTGATTTCATCGGGCCTGACAAGGTCCGGGAGGGTGGATGGCTTCGACAAACTTACCGTTGAGGGTGAGGGTGAGGTGGTACTCGACCTCGTGCATGACGCCGATATTATAGCTAATATCACAGCGAACCAGTTACTCGAGGATGAGCTGGAGCTCAAAGTAGAGGAGGTAGCTAACCCGCTAGACATCTACATTCTTGATGGTGTCATAGTGGACCCGGATCCCAAGTAGTAGGGTCCAAGGTAGGGTTAGTTGGTAGTCATTTTTTAATCTTGACCTTATGTATATAACTTTGTAGGGCTGACCTGGTTTGTTTATAACGTGTGTTTGTTTAAAGGGATAAGTGCTGCGAAAGTCCTAAAACTTGTCACGAAAATGCATTTGAGTCCTAAAACTTGTAAAAAGTGCAAATAAGTCCTAAAATTTGTCAAAATATTTCATTTGAGTCCTAAAATCGACGCTGTTAGCTTTTTCCGTTAAAAATGCTAACGTGGCATTTAAAATTAAATTTTAAAAGAAAAAAAATGGCAGCCTCGTTAGAGGGGCCGACGACCTGGGTGCAAGTGGTCGGCCCTCGCCAAGCTCAGGCAAGGGTGCCTAGATTTGGGCATGCCGGCCCTTGCGGGGGGTCGGTGGCCTTCGCTCGGCCTAGGCAAGGCATCGCCGGCCCTTGCGGGGGCCCAACGACCATTGCCCGCCCTTGGCAATGCCTTGTTGGCCCTCGCTCGGGACCGGCGAGGACCTGGCGTGATCTGAGGCTTGCCACCTAGTGAGCCTCGCCGCCTCCCGAGCGAGGGCCGGCGTGCCCAAATCTAGGCACCCTTGCCCGAGCTTGGCGAGGGTCGCCGGCCTCGCCTAGGGCCGTTGAGGCCTCGCCCTGGCTGGGCGAGGGCCGGCCACCCGCACCCAAGGCCAGCGACGGTCGCCGGCCCCTCCAACGAGGCTGCCATTTTTTTTTTTTTTTTTTTGAATTGTTTTCTTTTTTAAATAAATTTTCGCTTTTCTTTTTTTTTTTTTGTTGGAAAATAAGATAAAATGAATAAATCTACTTTTTTAGTTTTTAAATTTTTCAAGGAAAAATGAATAAAAAATCATTTAAAAAAGCCATGTGGAAAAAAATTAATTTTAAATGCCACGTCAGCAATTTTAACGGAAAAGGCTAACGGCGTCAATTTTAGGACCCAAGTGAAACATTTTGACAAGTTTTATGACTTATTTGCACTTTTTGCAAGTTTTAGGACTCAAATGCATTTTTGTGACAAGTTTTAGGACTTCCGTAGCACTTATCCCTTATTTAAATTGGTTATCTTGCTTTTCTATCCTATATTTGTTTTGTCAGGGGATTGTTTAATTCACTTCTACATGTGCATAGAATGAATGGGTTTGTGATGCGTCTTGTGAACATCGCAATTTTATTGATCATCGAGGGATGTGCATGCATTCAAGATTCGGGGCGTGACATTGGCACTCCAGATGTTCGACACCTAGAGTACATGTATATAAAGAGGTCTCCTCCTTTTATTTGGATCATCTCAAGAATATTTAAAATTCAAAGATTCTCTCTCCGAAAGAATTTCTCTCCACCATCTTTGTGAGTGTGTGAGATATGCTAACTTGGAAAGAAATTTCTAAGCCATACGAGTAAAGAGAATGCTAGTCAACCGGCTTGTGACATATGACTCTTGTTAATGAAATCCATTACTACTGGCTTGGAGAAGATTGAGTGAGAATGATTTGCCATTATAAAGTTTGTTAACTAGGATGGTATGATTTACAAGTATAAATCATGTCTTCAAAGATGAACAAAAGAGCACCCCGCAACCCATCCTTGGTCCTGTGGCAGGCCCATCAAGTCCGCAAATAATGGTCATAAAAGCTCCCTTTTCCCTTCAACTTATAGGGAAATATATCAGCAATCATTGATGAGGGTTGTAGCGACGTCATCAAATACTTCCAAAAGATGCAATGAAATAGAGCTGTCTTTTTTGTTCTCATTTAATTGATAAGAACGGCACTGGTTAGTTAAATGGCCTATCCGGGGTTCACACTCGCGATCAAATTTAAGCAAGCAACACAAGAAAACAACAACAATTTTCGGCATGCAAGGTCTAAGGCCACACTTTCTTATCTTGGTTTGGTTAAGAAGTTTTCTAGTAATTTCAGCACAATTATAACCTGCTTGTTTGCAGCTTGCCTGAAGTCATTCGACCCAACCAGTCACCAGAATTTATCATAAGCCAAAGCAATTACTAAGTCAATGAAACATAAGCATGGATCACATTCTGACCGTACTCTTTTCAAGAATATTATAATTCGTCAGAATAATAATATTGCAGTCACCGAAAACAATCGTTTGCTAAAATGGAGTACGGAATGGATTTTACATAACTTGAGTTCCTCAAGTGAAAACCAATCTCTCTATATATACACCCTACGCTCATAAAAGAACTGAACGACGCAATAAAAGCCTATAATTCTAGAAAAGGTACTCCACTTGTTCTTGTCTTCGTAAGGCATACTCAACCCTACTTATTCAATCCTCTCCGATGCACAAACCAAGTCCTGATTCAGTCTGGAAGCGCAAAGAATTTCAACAAATGACACAATTTGGGGTCTCTTCTGGGGGCACGCAGTAATATGTGACCGGCGAAGAATAGTATGCTTCATAGGCTTTTACGAGATTGGCAACTTGATCGTCCTTCTTGCCATCATCTTCCTTGGCTGCTCCGACGCTCACGATTTCTGTGTGCCATGATTTCCTCAGTTTGTTCACCACCTTGACAGGGTCGAAATCGCCGGATACCGTCAGTTTGTTGTCCTTCGAGTCCATAGACAGAGACCCAATCCCTGGAAAGCATTATGTGAGAAAGGTTAGTGAAAAAGCCGAACATTTCAAGCGCAAGATGATTAGTTATTACAGTGACATTTGAACATTCAGTGGGAGAATGAAGGGGAAAAACAGAGGAAGGGGGGGGGGCGGAGAGAGAGAGAGAGCCAATACCTCCAAAACCAGAAACTACTTGCATGGCCTTGCTTCTGTCTCTGTCATCGTGTAGATTCACCTTCACCACCAACTTCTGCAAAAGTTTGAGGAAAGCAAAACCCAGTTAGACTTTGAGTAAATATCTATCTCTCACGAGGACGACTGAACTCGACATTCACGACTGGTGCGACAGAGTAGCGTTTGAAAAAGTTGGCCATATATAACCAACAACGAATAAAAATTTGAAGCATCATTTGGTATTCCGAGCATTCTTATTCACATAAACAGATACAATCATGCTATGCGATAAACAATTACAGCAGCAAAGAAGCAAACGATAACTCATGAAGCTTGAGACGAGAGATACCAAGAGAAGTGTTCAAGAAAACCCAGGAGAGTAACATCAAAACCCCATCTCACAGAAGTGAACAAGATGCACATAATATGCAAAGAAAAGAGGGAACTTCTCGAAGGACTTCAAGACATCTCACCTTCATTTCTCTTGGGTTTCAAGAACTGAGATTGTGACTGCTCTGACTTTTGATTTGGAAGCTAGAGACACTCGAAGGACACTCGGAGCAAGTTGAAACTGAGTGTGTGCACGTATCGGGGACGAAAGGGGTTGCTTTATAAAGAGTGGCGAGCATGAGAGGAGCGCGTGAAGAGGAGAAATTTCTTGGGGGACGCGGTGCGGGGAACAAATTATTGACCAGTCAATACAATAACGAGTGGAGGGAAAGAGCCACCCCGTTTCTCAGTAAAATAACGAGTCGAGGCGATCGAAAACAGAGGATCGCCACTTTAGGAAGGGGAGAGAGAGAGAGAGGCGAGTCGCCCCTCACGACTCGGTAACTTTTGAAGCAGTGAGTCTTGAATGTTGGCAACGGACTCAGTTCAGGCAGTTGACGGGTTCAAGCTTTTCGTTGGATAGAATTGCATTGCGATTTTGCACGTACGCATCTCTTCCATCTAATTTAAACGACATACTAGAATTGAAAAATCTTTATCGATTGGGATAATCACCAGATCCATCCTCAACTTATTTATCATATGAATATCAATTCGGTTCTAAATTTTTCAACTTCGCTGATGTAATCCTAAATCTTGCAAGTGCAATTCTAATGTGATCATTCCGATCAATCTGCCATTGAAATCGTATGCCTGTTGTCCCGCATGGCACACCAATGTGGATAGCCTTGGTGGAAACACGACGTCATCAAGCTATTTCCAGGCGACAATCATTTTAGAATTCGATGCACAATTACAGGAAAATCAAGAATAAAAGCGAAAAAGAGAATTAGAGACACTATGTTTTCATCCCGGTTCACTCTTACAATAGGATTATGTCTAATGGAGGATTGCACTATAATTGGCACATCACATATATCTCTCAAATACAAAAGCAAGAGATTATTTATATCTAATTGCTCATCATGGGTCCAAGTCTAAACTACCAATAAAATATATGCTCAAATTATAAAAATTCTTCAGCAACTCGAGAGCGCTTCCCTCACGACTCCTATTGGGGTGGCCTTAGACTCCGCCCGCTTACCAAGGAGTAGAAATGCCGTGTCATCTCGTCAATGAGGAGAATGGACCAAACTCCAATAAGTTAGCCTCGGAAGGACCACATTGAAATCCCCCACAAAGTTTCCAGGACTTCATCAGCAAAAATTTGAAATTGAATTGACAATCCCTACAATAGAGATTCCAAGCTAAATCCGTAATTATTTCTTTGAATAATGCGCTGAGATCAACTATCGATTCTCTATAGCGGCACTCCACGTTCCGTCTCAACTCTTTAAGAGTTAATGATAGGGAAATCTTGCAACACGAGGGCAAATCGAAATTAACGGGACAAAGGACGGACGATCGGACCGGAAGCGAAGCAGACATTACTCTCTACATCATCTCTGTGAAACGGCCATCCTTGGGCATTTTTTATTTTTTTTGAAATTTTTGACAAAAAATGTGAAAGATAATAACCTTTTTGCTCGCGCAAAGGAGCTTTTTCTTCAATCGTAAAACATGAGATCTCCTGAAAACTGAAAAGTACGCGTTTCACACACGTGATCGATCCCATCCTCTCTATTTTCTTATTATTATTCTTTTTTGGATTTTTATGTTCCTTCACATTGTCGTTGAAGTCGAGGTCTTGGTCAATGAATTATTATTTAATTATAGTGCGATCGCATCGGAATCCTGGCAGCTAAAGACTATAGTCCATTCCGCTAATGAAGAAATAAGGGCCGTGATAAACTACTTTTCAGTAGATCGAACGATTTATGCTACGAGCGATATGAGGAGGGCGATATCTTTGCATAGACGTGGCCCGCTCTCTTCGACGCCCATCTCTAGCTGAATCGTAGGCATGTCCGTCTCTTGTGAATTACTTGACTTTAAACAATATTTTCTTATAAAATAATCGTTTGTATCATTTGAAATAATTAATTTATAAAAAAATGTTTTTGTTATTTACTAATACTTTATGTTATAACATTTTTCGTAAATAATGAAAATACTTTTCGTTCATTCATTTTTGTGAAAGATACGAGCAATCATTTTTAGAAATGAGAAGTATTGTTCATAACATTTACAAATATGAATGGAGAAAAAGTGCTTTCATTTTCCACAGAAACTTTCCAACATAAATTACAACTGATAATAAAGACTTTTTTATCAGTTAATTATTTCAACTGATCTCTTACAAAAAATTATATTCTAAATAATTCATTTTCAGCAAAGAGTCTTTGAGTACCCAATCTTTCGTTTTCTTCCTCTAGTTAGACATTAAATATCAAAATCATACTACACCAACAGGGGGGACCTAATTATACTCCTCTTCCTTCTTCCTCCTCCAGCTAATCATTGGCTTCAAGCAAGCCTTGCTTGCGCCGGATCTGGCAAGGGTCTCACCCATGGTCTATAAGCCTCAATATCAAAAGGCGTTTGATCAATTAAAGCAAGTGCTAACTAAGGAACTGGTGCTTGTAGTGCCTAACTGCTCAAAGCCCTTTGAGGTAGAGATTAATGCCTCCAATTATGCTATTGGTGGTGTTTTAATGCAAGGACACCTAGTGACGTTTGAATCAAGTAGGATGAAATGGACTGAATGGCGATACATGGTCCAAGAGAAGGCAATGACGATGATGGTGTATTGCCTTCGGACATGGCAACATTATCTCATGAGATCGTGGTTTGTGGCGAGTGCTAACAACATTGCCACGAACTACTTGTAAACCCAAAAGAAGTTGATTCTAAAGCAAGCTTGTTAGCAAGACTTCCTTGCAAAGCTTCACTACGTGCAGCAAGACTCCTTGCCCAATGCACTTAGCCAAAAGATGGAGCTGGCAACCATCAGTCGATGTCCATGGACCGAGCGCATCAAGGAGGGGGCCACGACACAACCTAACCACCAAGGTACTCCTTGAGCATGCACAAGAGGCCAAGACTTGACAGTTTTAATGTGAGTGTGATCTACTTTACACCAAGGGGTGACGATTGTACATGTTGCTTCATGGGAAGCTACGGAAAGAGGTGCTCTGCAAGTACCACAATTCTAAGTGGGCGGGTTATCCAAGGATCCACCATATGATGGCACTTATGAAAAAATCATTACTTTTGGCTGCACCCACACACCGATGTGGACGCTTCTATGAGGATGTGTCTTGCGTGCCAACAAGAAAAGGTAGGGCACTATGAGACACTTTCTATTTTGAAGCGTCCATGATAGAGTGTTTCTATGGACTTCATTGTGAATTTGCCAAGTTCACAGGGTGTCGGACTCTCGTGATTTGGGTGGATCGCTTCTTTAAGTATGCCACATTCATGCTAGCAACAAAAGGAATTCCCAACTACAGTTTAGCTATTCCTAAATCACATTATCAAGTATCAAGGCATACCGTGGACAATTATGAGTGATCGAGATCCTCAATTCATTGGGAGATTTTGGACCGAGTTCTTTAAGCTACGAGAGTCGAAGGCTCAACTTCTTCACGAGTCTACATCCCCAAATCGATGGTCGGACAAATGAGTGAATGACTCTTGGAGTTGTATTTTAGACATTGCATGAGCACAATGCAAAAGGATTGTGTGAAGTTGATTGATAGCGTGTCTACGAACCAAAGGTCCTTCAAAGATCATGACGGGGCAACAACCACTTACTCTGAGTATAGTTGCAATGGGATATCAAGGGAGTAGCCCATCGACTTAAAAGTCCACTAAGGAGTGGCAGGAACAAGCAGACTTGGTAAGGACTTGTCTATACAAGGCCTTGAAGCGCATGAAGAAATGGGACCACAAGAAGCGATAGCACATGGAGTACCAAGTTGAGGACTTGATGTTAGCAAAACTATGTTTACTTCTTTGATACCGAGATGTGCACAAGGGATTGATCCGTAGCTATGAAGGGTCATTACAAGTGTTACAACAAGTTGGGAAGGTATCATACACTGGAGCTCCCGCTGAAACAAAAGGTACATTCGATGTTACATGTGAGTATGCTTTAACCTTTTTCATGTAGATGAAGAAAAGGCGGATCAAGGAGAGTCGCAATGGGTACCTCTTGGAGATAAAACCTCATATGATCGTGATGTCGATTTCACGATGACAGATCGAGTCAAATGAAAACTGTATTGTGTGCTGAAGCGAGAATATATATTTGATGGAAAGGGCCATCGGAGAATGAAGCTAGTCAAGAATTTATTGAAACTTTTTGGCGATTCAAAAAGCAAATCGATGCATTCCATGTTGAGAATGTGACAAGGTTGTGGCCCGATCAGGTGGACGAGAATATCATGTTCTGGAGGTTTCACATGCATGAAGGACCGAAAATGATCCAAGAATATCGGGCGAACCTCTCTAGTATTCTTGAGAATATTCCTAGGGACGAGTAATATTGTAAATGTTCATTATTCTGAAGTGTTCTTGTAATAAATGCAGATAGTTGGTAGATTGGAAGATAAAATTTCTACCATTAGATTGAGAAGACATCTATGGTTATAATTTGAGGAGAATTTGTATATATATGAGTCTTCTCCTTTTATTTGTATCATAATTGTTTAAAATTTAGAGATTCCCTCTCCAAAAGAATTTCTCTCCACCATCTCAGTGAGTGTGAGAAAAATTGACTTGGGAAGAAATTACTAAAGCTATACGGGAAAGAGAACGTTAGATCAATTAGCCCGTGACATATGATTCTCATTAAGGAAATCCATTGCTGCTGATTCGGAGACAATTGAGTGAGAATGATTTGCCATTATGAAGTTCGTTAACTAGGATGGTATGATATACAAGTATATATCATGTCTTCTTCAAAGGTGAACCAAAGAGCACCCTATCCATCCTCGGCCCTGTGGCAGGCGTATCAAGTCCGCAAATAATGGTCATAAAAGCTCCCTTTTCCGTTCAACTTATAGGGGAATATATCAGCAATCATTGATAAGGGTTATAGCGATGTCATCGAATACTTCCAAACGATGCAATGAAACAAGCTGTATTTTTTCTTCTCGTTTAATTGATAAGAACGGCACCGGTTAGTTAAATGGCCCATTCGGGATTTACACCCGCGATTAAATTTAAGCAAGCAACACAAGAAAACGACAACAATTTTCGGCATGCAAGGTCTAAGGCCACACTTTCTTATCTTGGTTTGGTTAAGAAGTTTTCGGGTAATTTCAGCAAGTATAACCTGCTCGCTTGCAGCTTGGCTGAAGTCACTTGACCTGACCAGTCACCAGAATTTATCATCAGCCAAAGCAATTACTGAGTCAATGCAACATAAGCATGGATCACATTTAGTGTCTGACCGTACTCTTTTCAAGAATATTATAATTCGGCAGAATAATAATATTCCAGTCGCCGAAAACAATCGTTTGCTGAGATGGAGTACATAATGGATTTTCCATACCTTGAGTTCCTAAGTGAAAACCAATCTCTTTACATATACACCCAACGCACATGCAAGTGCCGGACGACGCAATAAAAGCCTGATATTCTCGTAAAGGTACTCCGCTTGTTCTTGTGTTCACAAGGCGTAATCAACCTTACTTATTCAATCATCTCCAGTGCACAAACCATGTCCTGATTCGGTCTGGAAGCACAAGGAATTTCAACATATGACACAACTTGGGGTCTCTTCAGGGGGCAGACAGTAATATGTGACCGGCATAGGATAGTATGCTTGATAGGCTTTTACGAGATTGGTGACTTGATCGTCCTTCTTGCCCTCTTCTTTCTTCCCCTCGTCTTTCTTGCCATCATCTTCCTTGGCTGCTCCAACGCTCACGATTTCTGTGTGCCAAGATTTCCTCAGTTTGTTCACCACCTTGACCGGGTCAAAATCGCCCGATACTGTTAGTTTGTTGTCCTTCGATTCCATAGCCAGAGACCCAATCCCTGGAAACCACAATGCGACAAAGGCCAGTGAAAAAGCCGAACATTTCGAGCATACGATGATTAGTTATTACAGCGGCGATTTGAACATTCTGTGGGAAAATGAAGGAAAAAACAGAGAGGGAGAGAGAGAGAGCCAATACCTCCAAAACCGGAAACTACTCGCATGGCCTTGCTCCTGTCTCTGTCATCATGTAAGTCCACTTTCACCACCAACTTCTGCAAAAGTTTGAGCAAGGCAAAACCCTGTTAGATTTTGAGTAAATATCAATCTCTTAAGGTGAAGACTGAACTCGACATTCACAAGTGGTGTGACAAGACTAGCGTTTAAACAAAATAAGAATTCGAAGCATCATTGGATATTCCGAGCATTATTATTCACATAAACGGATAAAACCATGCTATGCGATAAACAATTACAGCAGCAAAGAAACAGACAATGACTCCTGAAGAGATGCCAAGAAAAGTGTTCAAGAAAACCCAGGAGAGAATACCATCAAAAACCCCATCTCACAGGAGTGCATAAATACCCACACTATGCCAAAAGGACAACTTCTTGAAGGACAAAAAGAATCTAACCTTCATGTCTCTTGGGTTTCGAAGACTGAGAATGATATTTGCTCTAACTTTTGATTTGGAAGCTAAAAACACTCGAAGGACACTCAGAGCAAAGTAGAAACGGAGTGTGTGTGCACGGATCGTAGTAGACGAAAGGGATTGCTTTATATAGTGGCGAGCATGAGTGGAGTGCGCGAAAGTAAGAAGTTTCTTGGAGGACGCGATGCAGAGAACGAAGGGACAAATTATTGACCGGCACAGATTTAGGAGACCACACGGTTTCTCGGACAATTAACGAGTCGAGACGATGGAAAACAGAGGATCGCGACTTTATTTTTATTTTTTTGATTCCTTCCATGATTCCTCAATTTTATCAAATAATCAACTCTATTATTATTCCTAAAGCATGTAATAATATAGATTATAATATATATACAAATTATATATTATTATAGAGTAGAAACAAATTCAAATATATAAATAAATATACAGAAAAAAATACCAAATATAGCTTAAGAGTTTATATCTGATTTTATCCTATCTTAGACATGAACTAAACATAAGATATAATTCGGTCCTAACTTTTATCATAAGTACCAAATGTAGCCTAAGACTTTATGATAGGAAAATCTTTCAGCATGAGGACAATCGAATAACAGGAAAAGAGATGAGTTAAGGACAAAAAACGGACCATAATGGAAGCTGACATAACTCTATGTGCCATCTCTGTGAAAATGCCACCATTGGCTACGATCTTTTGACATCTTTGCTCGTGCAAAGGAGCTTTTTCTTCAGTAGTAAATTGTGAAAGATTGAAAAAGCAATATGAAATCTCTAGGAAAACACGCGTTTCATGCCCGGGATCAATCCCTGTCTCGAAACATCATCGTCTCCATCGTCTATGATTAGGGTCCTGTCTTTTTTTTTTTCTTTTATTATTATTATTATTATTATTATTATTATTTTTTATTATTATTATTATTATTATTATTATTATTATTATTATTATTATTATTATTTTTTTTATTCTTTTTTTTGATTTTTACGTTCCTTGACGTAGACGTTGAAGTCCAAGTCTAGGTCAATGAATTATAATTTAAATATAGTCTGATCACATCAGCCATAATTTCTGGCATCGCTGGTTCACATTTAGCTATGATAAAAATAAGGGCCATGATAAACCGCGTTTTAGCGATCGAACGATCCAAGCTACAAGCTGATTGTATCGGGGTGGCCCGCTCTCTTCGATGTCTATCTCTCGCTGAATCTTAGGCCCGTCCGTCTTGCATACATGATTTTGAAAAACGTTTTCTTAAAAGATAATCATTTATATTGTTTAAAATGATTAGTTAATGAAAAACATTTTCGTTATTGACAATAATTTTTTTCTAAACATTTTCATGGATAATGAAAATACTCTTTGATCATTTATTTTTGTGAGCGATACAAATAATTATTTTTAGGAACGGAAAGTATTGTGCATATCGTTTATAGATATGAATGAAGGAAATAGTGTTTTCATCATCCATGAAAATGTTCAAACATAAATTGTTGTCAATAATGAAAACTTTTTTCCTCAGCTAATTATTTTAAGCGATTGCTTACAGAAAAAATATATTCCAAATCGCTCATTTTTAACAAAAAGTCTTTAAATACCCAATCCTTCATTTTCTTCCTCTAGTCAAACATTATATATCTAGATCATACTATACCGGTGGCCAAGACTTAGTTATACTTCCTTCCCTTCCTTCTTCCTCCAACCGGTCACCAGCCTCGCTGAGGCGAGGCGCAATGTCAAAAGGCATTACGTTGACTAAAACAAATTATGACTGAAGAATCGATCCACGTACTACCCAACCACTCAAAGCCTGTATGAGGTATGGATTGACACCTTCAATTATGCTGTTGGTGGTGTTCTAATGCAAGAAGGACACCCGATGGCTTTTAAAGACCGAAGGACGATTCATGGTCCAAGAGAAAGCAATGACGGTGGTGGTGTACTACATTTGCACATAGTTGTTGAGAAAACTCCTACTAGGTTTTGAAATTGACAAAAATTTCATGTTCTTATTCTCATTCCAGAAGTCTTTTTCACTCTGACACAATCTAGACTGAAAACGAGTCCAGAACGAAGATATAATCAGACTCGGATTTATTTATCTTGCAACAAGGATTCAATATGAACAAAATAGGGATTTATTCTTTAATATCCGACTCTCTAGCGAAAAATCTCAGTTACCTTTTATAAATACATTGATGGAATCAATCACAAATTGATAAAATCAATCTTGAAGACAAGCTCCTTTTCGGGAAATATCTATTTTTGAAAACCTAGATTCTGATTGTATGGGCGACCGGAATCAACCATGAAATACATGATTTTGAAAAATGTTCTCTTAAAAGATAATCGTTTGTATCGTTTAAAATGATCAGCTAATGAAAATTATTTTCATTATCGACAATAATTTTTTTCTAAACATTTTCGTGGATAATGAAAATACTCTTCGATCATTCATTTTTTTTTTAGCAAAACAGAAAGTATAGTGCATATCGTTTATAGATATGAATGAAGGAAATAGTGTTTTCATCATCCATGAAAATGTTCAACATAAATTATTGTCGATAATAAATTTTTTTTTCATTAGCTAATCATTTTAAGCGATTGCTTACGGAACAATATATTCTAAATCACTAATTTTTAACAAAAAGTATTTAAATACCAAATCCTTCATTTTATTCCTCTTGTTAAACATTAAATATCTAGATCATGCTACATCGGCGGCCAAGACTTAGTTATACTTTGTGAAATCCTAAATTTCAACCTTGTCCTGACTTTATGAAATAGGCTTTTCATCGACACGCCTATGGTTCTTTTTCTCTGAGCTGATCACTTACGAGATAACTACTTTATCAGGTGAAGCCGTTAAGGGATATAAACGCGACCGACTTGAGAATCTGATCAGAAATTGACTGCTCGACTGTGTTAATCGGCAAAAGTCAATACGGCATCGTTATAATCGATTAGAGACCGGAGATAGGTCAATTCGACAGAATCACGTACTTAAATTATGGGTGATTCCACCTGATTACAAAATTCGTGTCGAACGGCACTAAACCGATTTTTCTGTTGATTCTATACCTGGTGCCCGTAATTGAAATTTTGAGATTTTTATGACAAATGAGAGTCGCTTATCAGTAAAAAATGCACAAACGTGGATCGAAATCATCGATCACAGGTCAACTCCACTAAAATCCCTAAAAGCTACCCGGTAAGTTAGATTACGCTAAAATTACGTCCGGTTGAATTTAACCACGAAATTGAACTCGGTTTCGGGAATCGAAAGTTCAAGCGTGTCACAATTTATTTTTAGGACATCGTCTCATCCTTTGAAGAATTTTCGGTGAGCTCGGAATTTTGGCAGAAAAATCTAAATTGGCAAATTAAATTGGTGGAAATTCGGATGGAGAAAATTGAGGGACTTTTTGGCTATGAAAATGGACTAGTTTGTGAAGGAAATTGTGGGAATTGGTATGTGCTAACCTTCTCAGCAATTTTGGCCATCAAATTGAAGTTGTTTGGTAGAGAATTGAAGAAGAAAACCAAGAATTTGTAGGGGCTGCTGGCCGCTAATTTTTGGCCTTCAAATTGGCTTCATTTGGTGAAGATTGGTGAAGAAGTTAGCCCTTGGGTGACCTATTGAGCAAGTTGGTTGAAGATAAGGGCGAAAAACACTTGAGTGCTAAGGATATTTGTGCATGGCCCCTATTGGCTCAAGCCAAGACTTTCAAGCCCTTTATCCCCTCTCTCCCTCATCTCTTCCTCCCTCCTTGGTGTGCAATCGATCCCCCCACCCCTTGCAAAACACTCCTTCTTTTGCACTTCATCTTCTTCATTTTTCATTCCCTCTGTGTTGTTGCTGCCATCCCTTGCACCAAACAGCTAGCCCAACCGCCTAGTCCAGCAGAGCCGCTAGACCGCCCGCCTACTCGTGTTCAGGCTTTGCTCATCCCTAAGCTTAGGCCAACCGCGTTGCAGCCCTTGCTTGACCGTCGTCCAACGTAGTCGTGGCCAGCCAAGCCTGCCAGCTCACCGTCGCCGGTCCCCACGTCCGCGGTGTTTAGCTTCGCCTATTAGCCGAGCCGTTCACCACTCGCTTGCCCCACTCTAGTCCCTTGATCCAGCCCAACTCAGAAGCAAATCTCAACTTGGGCTGAGACTTGTTGGCTGTTTTTCAGCCCCTTCCAGGCCTCATTTGGTGGCGCCGTAGGCCGGGGTTTTGGTCGCTGTCGCGCCACCGTTGCCGTGGACCCGTTATCTCACTAAATCGGTGAGTTAACCTCCTAAGCTCTAATTATGGGTTAATTGCACTTAATAGGGGATTGGTTAAGCTAATTAGGATTAGTAGATTTAGTTCATGTAACTAGATTGGTTAGGTTTATTTAGTTAGTTCAATTAGTTAGTTAGGTGGATTAGTTAGGGTATTTAGTTAGCCTATTAGATTAAATTAGTTAGCTTAGTTAGGTTAATTAGTTAGTTCAATTTGATTAGCCCAGTTAGCTTATGTTAATTTAATTAAGTGTTTTAATTTAAATATTTTACAATTTATTTAATTAAATGCAATTTATTTAATTAATTATTAATTAGCGTAAATTATACCGGGATAGTCGGTTATCAAAATTTTATGCTGTTCATCATGGGGGTGTTGATTTGTGCAATTGATTGCTAATTTATGCAATTGAATGCTGGATGATGATTTTTAATTATTATTTCAAAAATATGAATGTTTAGTATTTAATTAGAAAAATATCGGGTGTTGATTTTTGACACTAAAAATATTTTAAATACTATATAAAATTGTGGAATTTTTAAAAGAGAGGATATCATGCTTTATAGTTCGATTTGACGATGTGACAACGTAGAATTATTTTACCGAGTGTTTTTAATATGAAGATAATAGGCCAAGTCCATTACTTGAAATAGAAGTATTTGAGTGCAAAGCACGATATTCTTGACCGAATATGGATATGTGTGTGATTGCTATTGGAAACCGTCACGATACATTTACGCCGGACGATGCTCCTTCGGGAATGCCCCATGTCAATGGATGTCGGCCACAGTGGAGGTTGGGCCGATGTTCATTCGGAAATGCCGTCTAGATGTAGACGTTGCTGTGCTCGACGAAGTGCGACGACTCCCGGTTATGCCGATGACCGCCGATTATTGAGTTGGCCATGGCCATTGGGTCGTAATTAATTGGAACACTTGAATGAGTGAGATAACGGCACCTGATTATGTGACAAAATTGTGTGGCACGAAATGGGACGTGTCATAATGATTTAACTTTATAATCGGGACCCCTGTGATTGATTGGTATATGTTATGAGGTGTTCCAATTAATGGTTTGCGCTTGCTGTGATATGCATGTGTTATATAAGTTGTATTAATGTGCATGGAGGTGCTAAGATGAGGTAAGTCTTATATGGTGTATGCTTAGGCTACCTCTAGGTGAATTATCGTCATAATCGGAGTTTAGGGTGTTGACTCACTGAGACTTTGTCTCACCCCGTCGTGGTTTAAAATTTTCAAGTCCATAGATGGAGGTACGTCATGTACGTTTTTGGGTCCCACAGGAGATTGACTTTTAGCACTCCTATTTTCCTATTCCCAGGACCAACCTGACCCGTGAGCTAGTTGAGTCCATGGTTTGGGTCGAGGAGGGCCTACCTTAATAGGTACCTCATCACTTCAGAGCGTGGTTCATTAACTTTCCTAATGGGGCTCAGGAGAGTCTCAAACAGGGTTTTGACGGGCCTCCCGCTAGGACCAGGGAGTGGGAAATAAGGCATCTTATGGATATCGACATCCCTAATGGTGTTGTGGAGGACCTGGAGCCCACGACTGGAGAGTCCGGAGCTTAAGTGGCTTAGTAGCTCTTTTTGAGATAGACCTCTTGTATATAAACCTTAGGTTTTGTTGACTATATATAAACTTGATGTGTTTATAAAGTGTGGCTTGTGTTACTTTATTATTATGCTTTTCTATCCCATGTTTGTTTGTTGTTTGGAGTTTGTTATTTCGCTTCCGCATGTGCATAAATCGTTTGGGTTGGCGATGCGTCTTGGGAACGTCGCAATTTAGTTGACAGCCAAGGGATGTGTGCGTGCCTAGGGTTTGGGGCGTGACATACTTCCCTTCCCTTCCTTCTTTCTCCAACTAGTTGCTGGCCTCGCCCATGTTTGGCGAGCCGCGATGTCAAAAGGCGTTAGATCGGCTAAAGCAAATTATGACCGAAGAACTAATGCTCATACGGCCCAACAACTCAAAGCCCTATAAGGTAGAGATTGACGCCTTCAATTATGCTATTGGTGGTGTTCTAACCCAAGAAGGACACTCGATGGCATCTGAATCAAGGAAGCTGAATGAGACCAAAGGACGATTCATGGTCCAAGATAAGGCAATGACATCGGTGCTGTACTACATTTGCACATGGTAATATCATCTATTAGGATTGTGGTTCATAGCAGAGATTGACAATATCATTAGAAGCTACTTCCAAACCCAAAAGAAGCAGATTCCAAAGCAAGCTCTTAGGCAAGACTTCCTTACAAATCTCGACTATGTGCTGCAGTACATGCCTAAGAAGCCCAATTGCGTGGCTGATGCACTTAGTTGAAAGATGGAGTTAGCAGCCATCAATAAACCCGAATGTCCATGGACCAAACGCACTAAGAAAGGGCTATGACAAGACCCAACAAACGAGGGCAAGACTCGATAATTCTAATGTGAGGGCGATCTACTCCATAACAAGGATGACATGCTACTTCATGGGAAGCTACGGTAGGAGATGCTACGCGAGTACCGCAATTCCAAGCAGGCAGGTTATCCAAGGATCCACTGCTTCATGGCATTTGTGGAGGATCATTACATTTGGCTGTCCTTGCACGATGATGTGGATGCTTATGTGAGGACATGTCTTATTTGCCGACAAGACAAGCTCGAACAACGGTTCCTGGCGGGGCCCCATGAGCCACTTCCTATCCTGAAATGCATGGTAAAGTATCTCCATGGACTTCATTGTGAATTTTCCTAATTCTAAAGGGTGTCAGACTCTCATGGTTGCGGTGGATTAGTTCGTTAAGTACATAATGTTAGTGCCAGCGATAAAGGACTTCCCAACTGACGAGGCAGTTCGGCTATTCCTAAAGCACATCGTCAATATTTGGGCATAACACAGAAGATTGTGGGCGACCACGATCCTCAAGTCACTCTGAGATTCTAGACCGAACTTTTTAAGTTGCTGATTTGAAGCCTCAACTTTTCCACAAGTCTACATCCCTAAATCGTTTGTCAAACGGGGAGGATGAATGTGCTATTGGATTGTGCGAAATTGGTCGACATAGCCCAGTTATCCTATAAGCTATAGTGAAGCGGGTCTATTAGCCAAAGTCCTTTTGAGATCATGACAGCACAACAACCACTCACTCTGAGTACGGTTGCAACAGGCTATTGAGGTAGTAGCCCAGTGGCTAAGAACTTGTCTACATAAGGCCTCGAACCAATTAAGAAATGAGTTAACAAGAAGCAACGGCACATGAAGTACCAAGTTGAGCATTTAGTGTTGGCAAAACCACACTTTGTTCTTTGATACCAAAACGTGCATAGGGCATTGATTTATCACTATGAAGGGCCACTTTGAGTGTCGCAACAGGTCAGAAAGGTAGCATTTATTGGAGCTCTTGTTGAAACTTAAGGTACATTCGATTTTACATGTGAGTATATTTAAACCTTTTTTTATGTAGAGGAAGAAGATCCGGATAGAGAAGAGTTACAACGGTGACCTCCTGGACCAAAAGCCTCGTGCGATCGTAATGTCATGAAAGAGGCATTGTGGGTTGAAGCGAGAATATTTGATATGATGAAAGGGTCTACTAGAGAGTAAAGTTAGTTGAGAACCTATGGAAGCTCTTTGGCAATTCAAAAAGCCAATCCAATGCATTCCATGCCAAAAATGCAATAGGGGTGTCACCCGATTAGGTGGAGGAGAATATCATGGTCCAGAGGTTTCTCATGCACAAAGGATCGAGAATGATCCTAGAAGATCGGGCAATCCTCTCTAGTATTCTCAAGAATATTCCTAGGACGAACAATATTGTAAATGTATATTACTCCGAAGGGTTCCTATAATAAATGCACATAGTTGGTATATAGGAAGATAGAATTTCCACTGTTAGATTGATGAGATATCTATGGTTGTAATCTAAAGAGTACTTGTATATAAAGAGGTCTCCTCCTTTTGTTTGGATCATCTCACAAATTTTTAAAATTCAGAGATTCTCTCTCGAAAAGAATTTCTCTCCACCATCTTTGTGAGTGTGTGAGATATGCTGACTTGGAAAGAAATTACTCAAGCCATATGGGTAAGAGAATGCTAGATCAATCGGCCTGTGACATATGACTCTCGTTAATGAAATTCATTACTACTGGCTCGGAGAAGATTGAGTGAAAGTGATTCGCCATTATAAAGTTTGTTAAGTAGGATGGTATGATTTACAAGTATATATCATGTCTTCAAAGATTAACAAAACAGCACCCCTTGATCCAGCCTCGGTCCTGTGGCAGGCCCATCAAGTCCGCAAATAATGGTCATAAAAGCTCCCTTTTCCCTTCAACTTATAGGGAAATATATCAGCAATTATTGATGAGGGGTGTAGCGACGTCATCAGATACTTCCAAACGATGCAATGAAGTAGAGCTGTCTTTTTTGTTCTCATTTAATTGATAAGAACGGCACTGGTTAGTTAAATGGCCTATCCGGGGTTCACACTCACGATCAAATTTAAGTAAGCAACACAAGAAAACAACAACAATTTTCGGCATGCACGGTCTAAGGCCACACTTTCTTATCTTGGTTTGGTTAAGAAGTTTTCGAGTAATTTCAGCAAGTATAACCTGCTTGTTTGCCGCTTGCCTCAAGTCACTTGACCTAACCAGTCACCAGAATTTATAATATGCCAGAGCAATTCCTAAGTCAACGAAACATAAGCATGGATCGCATTTAGTATCTGACCGTACTCTTTTCAAGAATATTATAATTCATCAGAATAATAATATTCCAGTCACCGAAAACAATCCTATGCTGAAATGGAGTACATAATGGATTTTCCATAACTTGAGTTCCTCAAGTGAAAACCAATCTCTCTATATGTATACACCCTACGCACATGCATGTAGCGAACGACGCAATAAAAGCCTATAATTCTAGAAAGGGTACTCCACTTGTTCTTGTCTTCGTAAGGCGTGATCAACCTTACTTATTCAATCCTCTCCGCTGCACAAACCAAATCCTGATTCGGTCTGGAAGCGGAAAGAATTTCAACAAATGACGCAATTTGGGGTCTCTCCTGGGGGCACGCGGTAATATGTGACCGGCGTAGAATAGTATGCTTCATAGGCTTTTACGAGATTGGCGACTTGATCGTCCTTCTTGCCCTCTTCTTTCTCGCCCTCGTCTTTATTGCCATCATCTTCCTCGGCTGCTCCAACGCTCACGATTTCTGCGTGCCAAGATTTCCTCAGTTTGTTCACCACCTTGACAGGGTCGAAATCACCGGATACCGTCAGTTTGTTGTCCTTCGAGTCCATAGACAGAGACCCAATCCCTGCAAAGCATTATGTGAGAAAGGTTAGTGATAAATCCGAACATTTCAAGCACAAGATGTTTAGTTATTACAGTGACGGTTTGGACAATTAGTGGGAGACTAAGGGGAAAAACAGAGAGCGGGGGGGGAGAGAGAGAGAGAGAGAGAGAGAGAGAGAGAGAGAGAGAGAGAGAGCCAATACCTCCAAAACCAGAAACTACTTGCATGGCCTTGCTCCTATCTCTGTCATCATGGAAATTCACTTTCGCCACCAACTTCTGCAAAAGTTTGAGGAAAGCAAAACCCAGTTAGACTGAGTAAATATCAATCTCTCACGAGGACGACCGAACTCGGCATTCACAAGTGCTGCGACAGACTAGCGTTTCAGAAGTGAACAAGATACACATAATATGCAAGAAAAGAGGGAACTTTTCGAAGGACTTCAAGAAATCTCACCTTCATTTCTTTTGGGTTTCAAGAACCTCAGATGAGTGACTGCTCTAACTTTTGATTTGGAAGGTAATGACACTCGAAGGACTATCGGAGCAAGCTGAAACTGAGAGTGTGCACGTATCGGGGACGAAAGGGGTTGCTTTATATAGAGTGGCGAGCATGAGAGGAGTGCGTGAAGAGGAGAATTTTCTTGGAGGATGCGGTGCGGAGAACAAAGGACAAATTATTGACCAGTCAATACAATAACGAGTCGAGGGGAAAGAGCCACCCCGTTTCTCAGTAAAATAACGAGTCGAGGCGATCGAAAACAGAGGATCGCCACTTTAGGAAGGAACGAAGGAAGGAAAGGAGAGAGAGAGAGAGAGAGAGAGAGAGAGAGAGAGGCGAGTCGCCCCTCACGGCTCGGGGGCTTTTGAAGTGACTCGGTGACTTTAGTTGAAGCAGTGCGTCTTGAATGTTGGCAACTGACTCAGTTCAGGCAGTTGGCGGGTTCAAGCTTTTTGTTAGATAGAATTGCATTGCGATTTTGCACGTACGCATCTCTTCCATCTAATCTAAATGACAATATAAGAATTGAAAAATCTTTATCCATAGGGATAATCATTGGATCTATCCTCAACTTATTTATCGTATGAACATTTATGCGGTTTTAAATTTTTCAACTTCGTTGATGTAGTCCTAAATCTCGCAAGCACAATTCTAATGTAATATTTCTAATCAATTTGCCACCAAAATCACATACCTGTTGTCTAGGAAAATCTTGCAACACGAGAGCAAATTGAAATAAACGGGAGAGAGTATCGGGACAAAAGACGGACGATCGGACAGGAATCGAAGCAGACATCACTCCTTGCATCATCTCTATTGAAATGCCATTACTGGGCTTTTAAAAAAAAAAAATTGACAAAAAATGAGAAAGATTATAACTTTTTTGCTCGCGTAAAGGAGCTTTTTCTTCAATCGTGACTCGTGAGATGAGAAAAGATCGAAAAAAACCGAAGGGCCGAGTAACATGAAATCTCCAAGAAAGCACGCGTTTCATGCACGCGATCGATCCCATCCTCTCGAACGGGTCGAAATGCTACGTTGGAGATGGTGATTGTCGTCATTTCCATCGTCCGTGAAAGGGCCCTTTCTTTTTTCTTTTTATTAATATTCCTTTCTAGATTGTTATGTTTCCTGGACGTTGTCGAGGTCTTGGTCAATGAATTATCATTAATTATAATCCATCACATCGGTCAGAATTGCTGGCAGCGATGGTTCGTTCAGCTAATGTAAAAACAAGGGCCGTGATAAACCACGTTTTAGCAGGTCGAACGATCATTGTATAAACGTGGTCCGCTCTCTTCGAGATCCATCTCGAACTGTATCTCAGTGGGCATTGATATTGCGAGAAATGAATAACTTAAAATATATATTTTAAATAAATCATCGTTTATGTCACTTAAAATAATTAGCTAATAAAAGATATTTTTGTTATCGACTAACAATTTTTGTTTCAACGTTTTCATGAATGATAAGAATAATTTCCATTCATTCATTTTTGTGAATGACACGAGCAATCATTTTTAAAAACGGGAAATACCGTCTACACCGTTTACAAAAATGAATGAATGAAAAGTGTTTCCATCGTCCATGAAAAGGTTTGGATATAAATTATTGTTGATAATAAAAAAATTTCAGTAGCTACTTATTTCAAGATTTACTAAAAATATATTCCAAATCATTCATTTTCAATAAAGAGTTTCTAAGTACCCGATCTTTCATTTTCTTCCTTTAGTCAGACATTAAATATCAAAATCATAATAAACTGACGGCTAGGACTTAATTATATTTCTCTCCATTCCTTCTTCCTCCAGTAGATCACCGACCTCAAGCAAGCCTGGTTGGATCTAGCAAGGCCTTGCCCATGGTCAACAAGGCTCGATGTCAAAAGCCGTTTAATTGGCCAAAGCAAGTGATGATTGAGGAACTGGTGCTCATGATGCCTTAGCACTCAAAGCCCTATGAGGTAGAGATTGATGCCTCGAATTATATTACTGGTGGTGTTCTAATGCAAGGATACCCAGTGACGTTTGAATCAAGAAAGCTAAATAAGATCGAACATCGATACATGGTCTAAGAGAAGGCAATGGTGTTGGTGGTGTACTGCCTTCGCACATGGCGGTATCATCTCCTAGGATCGTGGTTCCTAGCAAGTACGAACAATGTCACCACGAGCTACTTATAAATCCAAAAAAAGCTGATTCCAAAGTAAGCTTGGGCAAGACTTCCTTGAGAAGCTCAACTACGTGCTACAGTACAATCCTAAGAAGGCCAATTCCGTGGTCGACACACTTAGCCGAAAGATGGAGCTGACAACCATTAGTTGACCTGAATATCGATGGACCAAGCACATTAAGGAGGGGCCGTGACACAACCCATCTGCCAACGCACTCCTTGAGCATGCATGAGAGGGCAAGACTCGACAATTCCGATGTGAGCGAGATCTAAGGGGCGACAATTGTACTTGTTGCTTCATGGAAAGCTACAGAAGGAGGTGCTATGCAAGTGCCATAATTCTAAGTGGGGAGGTTATCTAGGGATACATCGCATTATGGCACTTGTGGAGGATCATTACTTTTGGCCACACTTGTGCACCGATGTGGATGCTTATGTGAGGATGTGTCTTGTGTGCCAACAAGACAAGCTCGAACAACGGTCGTTGGCAAGGCCCCATGAGCCACTTTCTATCCTGAAGCATCCGTGGTAGAGCGTCTCCACGGATTTCATTGTGAATTTACCTAAGTCCAAAGGGTGTCTAAACTCTCATGGTCATGGTGGATTGGTTCTTTAGGTACGTGACCTTCGTGTGAACAACAAAGGACTTCCTAACTAAGGAGGCAGCTTGGCTATTCCTAAAGCACATCATCAAGTATTAGGGCATACCGCAGACAATTGTGAGCAACCACAATCCTCAATTCACTAGGAGATTATGACTAAGCTCTTTAAGCTGCTAGAGTCGAAGCCTCAACTTCTCCACAAGTCTACATCTCCAAATCAATAGTTAGACAAAGAAAGTGAATGTGCCCTTGGAGTTGTACTTCAAACACTACACGAGCACAATGCAAGAGGATTGTGCAAAGTTGATCGATATAGCCTAGTTATAAGAGTTATCCTATAACATAGTAATGAAGTGAGTCTACAAACCAATCAAGATCATGACAAGGTAGTGACCACTCACTTTGAGTAGGGTTGCAATGCGCTATCGAGGGAGTAGCCGATCGACTTATAAGTTTGCTAAGGAGTGGTAAAAACAAGTGGATTTGGTAACGACTTGTCTACACAGGGCCTCAACGCACATGAAGAAATGGGTCGACAAGAAGTGACGACACATGGAGTACCGAGTCGAGGACCTGGCATAGGCAAAACTACATTTAATTCTTCGATACCGAGACGTGCATAGGAAATTGATCCATCATTACAACTTGCCACTCCGAGTGTTGCAACAAGTCGAGAAGATAGCATATATTGAAGCTCCCGCTGAAACTATAGGTAGATTCAATGTTACATATGAGTATGCTTAAACTTTTTCATGTAGATGAAGAAGACTTGAATCAAGGAGAGTTGCAATGCGTATCTCATGGAGCAAAAAACCTAATATGATCGTGACATCAATTTCATCAAGGTAGATTGGGTTAAATGAAAGTGGTATTGTGCACCAAAGCAAGAATATTTGATATGATGGAAATGTCTACTAGAGAGTGAAGCCAGTTGGGAGCCTATGGAAGCTCTCTAATGATTCAAAAAGCAAATTGATGTATTCCCTGCAAAAAATGCAACAAGGGCATCGCTCGATTAGATGGAGGAGAATATCATGGTCTGAAGGTTTCCCATGCACAAAGGATCGAGAATGATCCTAGAAGATCGGGCAATCCTCTCTAGTATTCTCAAGAATATTCCTAGGACGAGTAGTATTGTAAATGTACATTACTCCAAAGTGTTCCTATAATAAATGCACATAGTTGGTATATAGGAAGATAAAATTTCCACCATTAGATTGATGAGATATCTATGATTGTAATCTAAAGAGTACTTGTATATAAAGAAGTCTCCTCCTTTTGTTTGGATCATCTCACAAATATTTAAAATTCAGAGATTCTCTCTCCAAAAGAATTTCTCTCCACCATTTTCATGAGTGTGTGAGATATGCTAACTTGGAAAGAAATTACTCAAGCCATATGGGTAAGAGAATGCTAGATCAACTGGCCTGTGACATATGACTTTCGTTAATGAAATCCATTACTACTGGCTCGGAGAAGATTGAGTGAGAATGATTCGCCATTATAAAGTTTGTTAAGTAGGATGGTATGATTTACAAGTATATATCATGTCTTCAAAGATTAACAAAAGAGCACCCCGCGATGCATCCTCGGTCCTGTGGCAGGCCCATCAAGTCCGCAAATAATGGTCATAAAAGCTCCCTTTTCCCTTCAACTTATAGGGAAATATATCAGCAATCATTAATGAGGGTTGTAGCGACGTAATCAGATACTTCCAAATGATGCGGTGAAATACAGCTGTCTTTTTTGTTCTCATTTAATTGATAGAACGGCACTGGTTAGTTAAATGGCTCATCCGGGGTTCACACTCGCGATCAAATTTAAGCAAGCACCACAAGAAAACAACAACAATTTTCGGCATGCACGGTCTAAGGCCACATTTTCTTATCTTAGTTTGGTTAAGAAGTTTTCGAGTAATTTCAGCAAGTATAACCTGCTTGTTTTGCAGCTTGCCTGAAGTCACTTGACCTAATTAGTCACCAGAATTTATTATATGCCAAAGCAATTCCTACGTCAACGAAACATAAGCATGGATCACATTTAGTATCTGACCGTACTCTTTTCAATAATATTATAATTCATCGTAATAATAATATTCTAGTCACCGAAAACAATCATATGCTGAAATGCAGTACATAATGGATTTTCCATAACTTGAGTTCCTCAAGTGAAAACCAATCTCTCTATATGTATACACCCTACGCACATGCATGTAGCGAACGACGCAATAAAAGCCTATAATTCTAGAAAGGGTACTCCACTTGTTCTTGTCTTCGTAAGGCGTGATCAACCTTACTTATTCAATCCTCTCCGCCGCACAAACCAAATCCTGATTCGGTCTGGAAGCGCAAAGAATTTCAACATATGACACAATTTGGGGTCTCTCCTGGGGGCACGCGGTAATATGTGACCGGCGTAGAATAGTATGCTTCATAGGCTTTTACGAGATTGGCGACTTGATCGTCCTTCTCGCCCTCTTCTTTCTCGCCCTCGTCTTTCTTGCCATCATCTTCCTCGGCTGCTCCAACGCTCACGATTTCTGTGTGCCAAGATTTCCTCAGTTTGTTCACCACTTTGACAGGGTCGAAATCACCCGATACCGTCAGTTCGTTGTCCTTCGAGTCCATAGACAGAGACCCAATCCCTGCAAAGCATTATGTGAGAAAGGTTAGTGATAAAGCCGAACATTTCAAGCACAAGATGTTTAGTTATTACAGTGACGGTTTGAACATTTAGTGGGAGACTAAGGGGAAAAACAGAGAGCGGGAGAGAGAGAGAGAGAGAGAGAGAGAGAGAGAGAGAGAGAGAGAGAGCCAATACCTCCAAAACCAGAAACTACTCGCATGGCCTTGCTCCTGTCTCTGTCATCATGTAAGTCCACTTTCACCACCAACTTCTGCAAAAGTTTGAGCAAGGCAAACCCCAGTTAGATTTTGAGTAATTATCAATCTCTTAAGGTGACGACTGAACTCGACATTAACAAGTGGTGTGATAAGACTAGCGTTTAAACAAGATAAGAATTCGAAGCATCATTTCACATTCCGAGCATGATTACTCACATAAATGGATAAAATCATGGTATGCGATAAACAATTACAGCAGCAAAGAAACAAACGATGACTCATGAAGAGATGCCAAGAAAAGTGTTCAAGAAAGCCCAGGAGAGAATACCATCAAGAACCCTATCTCACAGGAGTGCATAAATACCCACACTATGCCAAAAAGACAACTTCTTGAAGGACAAAAGGAATCTCACCTTCATGTCTCTTGGGTTTCAAAGACTGAGATTGGTATCTGCTCTAACTTTTGATTTGGAAACTATAAACACTCGAAGGACACTCAGAGCAAAGTAAAAACGGAGCGAGTGCACGTATCGTAGTAGACGAAAGGTATTGCTTTATATAGAGTGGCAAGCATGAGGGGAGTGCGCGAAAGTAAGAAGTTTCTTGGAGGACGCGATGCGGAGAACGAAGGGACAAATTATTGACCCGCACAGATTGGGGAGGCCACACGGTTTCTCGGACAATTAACGAGTCGAGACGATGGAAAACAGAGGATCGCGACTTTATTATTTTTTAATTCCTTCCATGATTCCTTAATTTATCAAATAATCAACTATATTATTATTCGTAAAGTATGTAATAATATAGATTATAATATACATACAAATTATATATTATTATAGAGTAGAAACAAATTCAAATATATAAATAAAAATAGGAAAAACAATACCAAATATAGTCTAAGATTTTATATTCGACTTTATCCTATCTTAGGTAGAAACTAAACATAAGATATAATTTGGTCCTAACTTTTATCATAAGTACCAAATGTAGCCTAAGACTTTATGATAGGAAAATCTTTCAGCACGAGGATAATCGAATAACAAGAGAAAGAGATGAGTTCAGGACAAAAGACGGATGATAACTAGAATGGAAGCTGACATAACTCTATGCATCATCTCTGTGAAAATGCCACCGCTGGGCTACGATCTTTGACATATTTGCTCGCGCAAAAGAGCTTTTTCTTCAGTAGTAAATTGCGAAAGATCGAAAAAGCAATATGAAATCTCCAGGAAAACACACGTTTCACGCCCGGGATCGATCCCTGTCTCGAAACGTCGTCTCCATCGTCTATGATTAGGGCCATCTCTTTTTCTTTTTCTTTTTTATTATTATTTTGTTATTCTTGTTTCGGATTTTTTTCCTTGATGTGGACGTTGAAGTCCAAGTCTAGGTCAATGAATTATAATTTAAATATAGTCGGATCACATCAGGCAGAATTCCTGGCGTCGATGGTTCATATTTAGCGATGATAAAAATAAGGGCCATGATAAACCGCGTTTTAGCAGATCGAATGATCCAAGCTACAAGCTGATTGTATAAGGGTGACCCGCTCTCTTCGACATCTATCTCTCGCTGAACCTTAGGCCCGTCCGTCTCCCATGAAATACATGATTTTGAAAAACGTTTCTTAAAAGATAATCGTTTGTATCATTTAAAATGATCAGTTAATGAAAAGTATTTTGTTATTGATAATTTTTTCTAAATGTTTTCGTGAATAATAAAAATACTCTTCGATCATTCATTTTTTTGAGCGATACAAATAACCACTTTTACGAACAGAAAGTATCGCGTGTATCGTTTATAGATATGAATGAAGAAAATAGTGTTTTCATCGTCCATGAAAACGTTCAAACAAAAATTGTTGTTGATAATAAAATTTTTTTTAAGCAATTGCTTACAGAAAAATATATTCCAAATCACTCATTTTTAAGAAAAAGTCTTTAAATGCCCAATCCTTCATTTTCTTCCTCTTGTTTATACTTCCCTTCCCTTCCTTCTTCCTCCAATAGGTTGCTGGCCTCGCCCATGTTTGGCAAGGCGCAATGTCAAAAGGCGTTAGATCAGCTAAAGCAAATTATGACCGAAAAACCAATGCTTGTACGGCCCAACCACTCAAAGCCCTATAAGCTAGAGATTGACGCCTTCAATTATGCTATTGGTGATGTTCTAATGCAAGAAGGACCATGAAAAGGCAATGACGGCAATGGTGTAATGGTGTACTACATTTGCACATGGTAACATCATCTCTTGGGATTGTGGTTCGCGGTGAAGATTGACAATGTCACCACGAGCTACTTCTAAACCCAAAAAAAGCTTATTCCAAAGCAAGCTCTTAGGCAAGACTTCCTTGCAGAGCTCGACTACATGCTGCAGTACATGACTAAGAAGCCCAATTCCGTGACCGATGCATTTAGTTGAAAGATGGAGTTGGCAGCCATCAATCGACCCGAATGTCCATGGACCAAACGCACTAAGGAGGGGCTATGACACGACCCAACAAACGAGGGCAAGACTCGACAATTCTGATGTGAGGGTGACCTACTTTATACCAAGGGATGGCGACTATACATGCTGCTTCATGGGAAGCTATAGTAGGAGATGCTACACGAGTACCGCAATTCCAAGTGGCTAGGTTATCTAGGGATCCACTGCTTCATGGCACTTGTGGAGGATCATTACATTTGGCGACAGCTGCACGACGATGTGGATGCTTGTGTGAGGACATGTCTTGTTTGCCAACATGACAAGTAAGTCTAAAGGGTGTCGGATTCTCATGGTCGTGGTGGATCAATTCGTTAAGTACGCAATGTTTATGCCAGCGATAAAGGACTTCCCAACTGAGGAGGTGGCTCGATTATTCCTAAAGCACATCGTCAATATTGGGGCATAATGCAGACGATTATGAGTGATCGTGATCCTCGATTCACTATGAGATTCTAGATTGAACTCTTTAAGTTGCTAAGTTGAAGTCTCAACTTTTCCACAAGTCTACATCCCTAAATTATTGGTCAAATGGAGAGGATGAATGTGCTATTGGATTGTGCGAAGTTGATTGATGTAACCCAATTATCCTATAAGCTACATTAAAGCGAGTCTATTAAACAAAGTCCTTTTGAGATCATGACAGTGCAGCAACCACTCACTCTGAGTACGGTTGCAATGGGCTATTGAGGGAGTAGCCCAATGGCTTACGAGTTTGCTAAGGAGTGGTAGGAACAAGCGACTTGGTAAGAACTTGTCTACACAAGGTCTCAAAGCAATTAAGAAATGGGCTGACAAGAAGCAACGACACATGGAGTACCAAGTCGAGCACCTAGCGTTGGCAAAACTACACTTTGTTCTTCGATACCAAGACATGCATAGGGCATTGATCTGTCACTACAAAGGGCCACTTTGAGTGTTGCAACGAGTCGAGAAGATAGCATTTATTGGAGCTCTAGCTGAAACTTAAGGTACATGCAATGTTACATGGGAGTATGCTTAAACCTTTTTGACGTAGATGAAGAAGATCTGAATTGATGAGAGTTACAACGTTACCTATTGGACCAAAAACCTTGTATGATCGTGATGTCGATTTCATCATGATAGATTGAGTCAGATGAAAGAGGCATTGTGTGTTGAAGCGAGAATATTTGATATGATGAGAGGGTCTACCGGAGAGTAAAGCTAGTCGAGAACCTGTGGAAGCCCTTTGACGATTCAAAAAGCAAATCCGATGCATTTTATGCCAAAAACGCAATAGGGGTGTCATCCGATTAGGAGGAGGGGAATATCATGGTCTAGAGGTTTCCCATGCACAAAGGACTGAGAATGATCCTAGAAGATTGGGTAATCCTCTCTAGTATTCTCGAGAATATTCCTAGGACAAGCAATATTGTAAAAGTACATTACTCCAAAGTGTTCCTATAATAATTGCACATGATTGGCATATAGGAAGATAGTATTTTTACCGTTAAATCGATGAGACATCTATGGTTATAATCTAAAGACTACTTAATACAACCCAAGTGCCAAAACTTGATACGATGGGACGCTTAAGTGCTAAAAATTAGGAAAGTGACACTTAAGTGCCACCTTCAGCGAACCCTACCGAAAACCTTACATGACAATTTTTTATTATTTTTGCTCACCTACGTGGCTCGCCGAAGAGTTGACTCAGAAAAGAAATGCAAAAATGAAGTTGTTTTGGCGGGATTTGAATTTTAATATAAAAATTAATATTAAAAAAAAAGGAGGAATGAAGCATGCAGCTAAGGGCTTAGCCCTTGTCGCTGTTGCCTCTCTACGGTCGTTGAGAAGGGCTGGCAACGGTGGGGGGAGGGTTGCTCGGGGTCGCAGACCTTGGCCGATGGGGCGCGACCCCGGCCAAGCGAGGGTGAGGGCTCACGAGCCCTCACAACCTGCAATCTCCATCTTTTAAAAAAAGTTTTAAATTAAATTAAATTAATTTTTATATTAATTATTTACCCACGTCAGTAGCAAAACAACATCATTTTTGCATTTGTCTAGCCACGTCAGCATGCAAAACGCAACCTTTTGCATTTGCCTCGCCAAAAAATTGTCAGCTCAACATTTTGGTCGGATTTTCTTGTCGTTGGCACTTAGGTGATCCATTTTACTTCGATTTTGGTACTTAAGTGTCACTTTTCTAAATTTGGACATTTAAGTGTCATTCCATGTCAAGTTTTGGCTATGACATCTTGATTTTCGACCATGTCCGATAATATGAATTGGGCTTTTCATCGATGCGCCTATAGTTTTTTTCTTTGAGCTGATCACTTACAATATAACTAATATATTATGTGAAGCCGTTAAGGAATCTAAACGCGACAGACTTGAGAATTCGATTAGAAATTGACTATTCGACATTGCTAATCTGCAAGGGTCAATATAGCACCGTTAAAATCGATTAGAGATCGAAGATAGGTCAATTCGACAGAGGCATGTAATTAAAGTGTGGGTGATTCCGCTTGATTGCAAAATTCATGTTGAACGACACTAAGCCGATTTTTTCTGTCAATTTTGTACCCTATGCCCGTAATTGAAACCTTGACATTTTTATGACAACCGAGAGTCATCTATAAGTTGGATATGCACATTGTTGATTGAAAATAATCGACCACGGGTCAAATGCGCTAAAAATTCCTAAAAGCTACCCGGTAGGTTAGGTCACGCTAAAATCGCGTCCAATTGAAATTAACCACGAAATTGAACTCGGTTTCAGGAATCGAAAGTTCTAACGTGTCACGATTTATTTTTAGGATGTCAACTCATCCTTTGAAGAAATTTTCGGCGAACCCAGATTTTTGGCAAAATATCGAAATTCGGCGGAATTGGATCGAGAAATTCGGATGGGCTAAATTGAGTGCATTTTTGGCATTCAAGATGGATCAATTGGTGAGGAAAATTGTGGAATTTGTTATGTCTCCCTCCTCAACAATTTTGGACATCAAATTGGAGAGATTTGCGAAGAAATTAAAGTGCAATGGGTGAAATTCGTAGGCTAGGGGGGCTGTAAGATTTAGGCATCAATCTTGGCTTGTTGGAGAAGCTTGGGAGGGGAAATGGCTGTGGATCAAGGCCGAAGACTTTGGAGGCTTGTACTCAAGTGTTCAAGATATTTTGGCAAGACTTTTGAGGCCCTTTGTCCCCCTTCCAGCATATTCTTCTTCCTTAGCTTCTTCTTCTCCCTTCTTGCTTCAAACACCATTTCTAGAGTAGCAAACCATCATAGCCCCTTGAACAGAAGCCTTCAACCCCTCTCTCAAGCCATCCAAGCCTACCCGCCGACTGCTTGAGCCTAGCACCGTCCATCGGTCATTGCGAGCCAGCTCCCTGCGCCCTAGCCCGTCGTCCCTGAGCCCCGTGTCTAGGCCCGCCTCATGTTCGCCGCGTCCCGCCAAGCCACAACGTCTGGCCGCTTGTCACCACTTTGCCCGACCCGGCCGCTGTTCGCCGTCACCTGCTCCACTCCAGAAACACCGTCTAGCTCGTCTCTGCGCCGTTGGCCGAGCCAAGCCGCGCCTCCACCCGTTTCTAGCAAGGCCGAAGCTCAGCCTTAGTTGAGTCGTGTTAGGCCTTTTCCGGCCTCAATTTGGCCTCTTTAGGTGTCGCCGTAGGCCCGAGTCTTGCTTGCCTTCGCATCGCCGTTGCCGTGAACCGATTTATTCGCTAATCCGGTGAGTTTACCTCCTAAACTCTAATGAGGAGGCTAATTATGCTTAGGGTGGATTAGTTAGGCTAATTAGAGATTAGTGTAATCCTTAGTTAGTCCAACTAGCTAGTTAGTGTGACTAGATGGTTAGAGTAATTAGTCCTTAGGCTAATTTAGTTAGAATGGTTAGTTAGGTGATTTAGTTAGTTTAATTAGTTTATGTAGCTAGCCTATTAGATTAAATTAGCTAGGTTAATTAGATTAATTAGTTAGTTTGATTAAATTGGTCCGGTTAGCTTATGTTAATTTAATTTAGTGGTTTAATTTAAATATTTTACAATTTATTTAATCAAATGCAATTGATTTAATTATTTATTAATTAGCAAAAATTATACCGGGATAGCCGGTTGTCAGAATTTTGTGTTCATCGTCATGGTTGTGTTGGATTGTACAATTGAGTGCTAAATTGTGAAATTGGATGCTGATTGATGGTTTTCAATTATTATTTCAAAAATATGAATTTTCGGTATTTAATTAGAAAAATATCAAGTGTCTTACTATATAAAATCGTGGGATTTTTAAAAGAGAGTGTACCACCTTTTATCGTCCAATCTAATCGTGTGTTCATGCACACTTATTTTACCGGGTGTTTTTAATATGAAGAAAATATGCCAAGTACATTATTTGAAATTGAGACATTTGAGTGCAAAGCACGATGTCCTTGGCCGAGATTGGATGTGCGTGTGATTGCTATGAGAACTCGTCACCCAAAGAAAGTTAGGTGGATGATGCTCTTATATGGAATGCCCAACATCAATGGATGTCGGATCGTGGTGGAGGCTGGACCGATACTCCTTTGGGAATGCTGTCTAGAGGTAGATATTGCCATGCTTGATGGGGCGAGACGATGCCCGGCTATGCCAGAGGACTGTCGACTATTGAGTTGGATGATCGATGGGTCGTAAGTAATTGGAACGCTTGATTGAGTGATTTGACCGCGCCTAATTATGGGACAAAATTGTGGCAATGAATGGGACGTGTCATAATGATTTGGCCTTATAATCAAGACCCATGTAATTAACTGATATGTGAAAGTGAAGTGTTCCAATTATTGAGTGCATTTATTGTATGCATCTGTTATGTGAGTTGAGCTAATGTGCAGCGAGGTGTAGAGGTGAGGTAAGTCTCATATGATGTGTGTTTAGGCTGCCTCTAGGTATATTACCTTTCTAATCGGGGTTTAGGGCGTAGACTCGCTGATACATTGTCTCACCCTGTCGTGGTTTACAATTTTACAAGTCCTTAGATGGAGGTCCGACTAGTTCGTTTTGGGTGGTTGCGAGAGGCCGAGGAGCAGCATACTATCTTCCTTGTTCCAAGGAATCCTTGGACCCATGAGCTGTCATAACCATGATCTAGGTCAATAAGGGCCAACCTCAATTGGTACCTCATTGATTCAAAGCGTGATTTCGTCGCGGGCCTGACGGGGTCTGGGAGGGTGGATGGCTTTGATGGACTTGCTGTTGAGGGTGAGGGATGGCTTTGACGGACTTGCTGTTGAGGGTGAGGGTGAGGTGGTACTTGACCTCGTGCATGACGCCAATATTATAGCTAATATCGCAGCGAACCAGTTACCCGAGGATGAGTAGGAGCCTGAAGTAGAGGAGGTAGCTGACCTGCTAGACATCTACATTCCTGACGGTGTCATAGTGGATCCGGATCTCAAGTAGTAGGGTTCGAGGTAGGGTTAGTCGGTAGTCATTTTTTAATCTTAACCTCCTGTATATAACTTTGTAGGGCTGACCTGGTTTGTTTATAAAGTGTGTTTGTTTAAAGGAATAAGTGTTGCGGAAGTCCTAAAACTTGTTACGAAAATGCATGAGTCCTAAAACTTGTAAAAAGTGTAAATAAGTCCTAAAATTTGTCCAAATATTTCATTTGAGTCCTAAAATCGACGCCGTTAGCTTTTTTAAAAATGCTGACGTGGTATTTAAAATTAAAATTTATTTTCCACGTGACTTTTTAATTTTTTTAATAATTAAATTAGATTTAAAAAAGTGAAAATTTATTTGAAAAAAGAAAACAATTCAAAAGGAAAAAAATAATAAAAAATGGCAGCCTCGTTGGAGGGGCCGGCGACTTGGGCGCGGGTGGCCAGCCCTCGCCGGCCCCAGGCAAAGGCTGGCGACCCTCGTCAAGCTCGGCCAAGGGTGCCCAGATTTGGGCACGCTGGCCCTTGTGGGGGCTAGTGGCCGTTGCTCGGCTTGGGCAAGGCGTCGCCGGCCCTTGCGAGGGGCCGACGACTATCGCCCGCCTTGGGCAACGCCTCATTGGCCCTCGCTCGGGCCCGGCAAGGCTCACTAGATCCGGGCGAGTCTCACCTAGATCGGGCGAGCCTCACCGATCTCGAGTGAGGGCCAGCGTGCCCAGATCTAGGCACCCTCGCTTGAGCTGGGTGAGGGTCGCTGGCCCTCGCCTGGGGCTAGTGAGGCCTCGCCCTGGCCAAGCGAGGGCTGGCCACCCACGCCCAAGGCTGGCGACGGTCGCCGGCCCCTTCGGTGAGGCTGCCATTTTTTTTTTTTTTTTGAACTGTTTTCTTTTTAAATAAATTTTCACTTTTTTTTTTTGTTGAAAATAAGATAAAATGAATAAATCTATTTTTTTAGTTTTTAAATATATTTTTTCTAAAAAAATGAATAAAAATCATTAAAAAAGCCATGTGGACAAAAGTTAATTTTAAATGCCACATCAGCAATTTTAATGGAAAATGCTAACAACGTCAATTTTAGGAGTCAAATGAAACATTTTGACAAGTTTTAGGACTTATTTGCACTTTTTGCAAGTTTTAGGACTCAAATGCATTTTCGCGATAAGTTTTAGAACTTTTGTAGCACTTATCTCTTGTTTAAATTAGTTGTCCTGCTTTTCTATCCTATATTTGTTGTTGTTAGGGGATTGTTTAATTCGCTTCTGCATGCGCATAGAATGAATGGGTCGGCAATGTGTCTTGGGAACGTCGCAATTTTATTGATCATCGAGGGATGTGCACGCACTCTAGATTTAGGGCGTGACATTGGCACTCTAGATGTTCGACACCCATAGTACATGTATATAAAGAGGTCTCCTCCTTTTATTTGGATCATCTCAAGAATATTTAAAATTCAAAGATTCTCTCTCCGAAAGAATTTCTCTCCACCATCTTTGTGAGTGTGTGATGTCGCGACCTACCCTCGGGGGGAGAGAACAGGTTTAGGGGTATTGCCTAAAGAACGGGCCTAAGGCCCATGATTAGGCGCGGGCTCTCCCAAGCCCATACCCTGCATGACATTGGGATATTTTTTAGAATTTTTGCACAAATGAAGTCGCCACTAGCCTATTGGGGTCGGCTAGAAACCAAGTGAGGCATGAGAGTATACCTCACTTCCTATGCGATCGGAGAATCTAGGGTCGGGGACTTAATTACACTAATTGACTAATTAGTGCCCTTTTGGTACCTAATCTTATTCATTCATTTTAACAAAATGATTTTCATCAAGCAGTTTAGATCGATTTCATACCTATCCACTAACATAGGAGGTGAGCATGCGGGTGCGCAATCAATAAAATTATAACTACCAAAATCCTAATTGCCTTAAAGTTAAACACGTGCAAATTAAATACAAAACACACAAATTAAACATGCGATAAAAACAACATACAAGAAAATAAAGGCCTAATCACACTAAAGCGGCAATACATAGCAATTCCTAACCAAACCCTATTATTTTTGGATTTTCGAAATTTTTAATTTAATTTAATTTATTAATTTTTTTAACTTTTAATTAAAATTAAAAAAAGGAAAATTTTTAATGTTTTCTGAGTTTTTGAAATTCCAGAAATTGTTTTGAATTTTTATCATTTTTTCGAAATTTTTGATTTTTTTGATTTTTTTTTGATTTTTTTGATTTTTTTTTTTTTGATTTTTTTGATTTTTTTTTATTTTTTTGATTTTTTAATATATATTTAATACTTCAATAAAATGGGTTCGGACCGGGTAAACCCAACCCGGCCCGTGGACCAAACCCAAATCCGGATCCAACACTTTTGGATTAAAAAAATCATTTTTAATTTTTTTTAATTTTTTTTAAAAAAATTTCTTTTCGTTAGTCTTTTCTCACCGCACACTCCCCTCCTGCGACTTCTCCTTCCCAAGACCAACCTTTCCTTTCTTTTTAATATTTTGTTTTACTTTTTCACTTTTTCCATATTTTTCTTTTTCTCTTTTTTTTTTATTCTTTTTTTTTAGGTCTTCTTCTCACTTGCCCCTTGCACGCCTTCAACTCAGCATCATCTTCATCCTCTCGCCCCTCTTTCAACGAGACCGAAGGTCCTCGGAAGGCCAGAATACACCAAACCTACTTCTCTAATAACTAAAAAAAACGCTTAACGATTCAAAGCATTTAAAAAAAAAAAGACTAAGCTTAACCAAAATAATTTAAGCTTCTTGCAAACTATGCCCATCTACCCTGCAACTACCATTCACGTTCATAAACACCATCTTTCAAGTCCATGGGTCAAGAAATGGTTATCTAGAAATATGTTGCACATACGAAAGCATTGGAACAAGAACATACGAAACGGAGGGTAGCAACGGGTACCTACTAAAACTCGTTTGACAAGCCAAGGGCCCGAAAACGTATGGAGGATTAAGAACAGGCGTATATATTTCGATCAGACATTTCGTCGAACACATGAAGGGCATCGGCTAAATGGAAGCTTCGTATATATTAGAGACACGAAATCATACCAAAACTAGCGAGCGAGGTTCAACTTTGAAACAGAAGCGACTAGTTATACTCAGTGTGAACAAAATAATAGCGAGCACCAAACATAAAGAAGACCAAATAGTAGCGTCTCGCTTGGACATTTTATCAAGCATGCACTAAAGAAACAAGAGATTTTTTTTTGCCTCGGCTAAGATTCAAACGCGGGTCTGGGTTTCTAACTGAACATGCCGGCACACACAAAAACAACCATGAAAGATCAGCGGGGCCGGAGCTCGCGTGAACTGGTCGTTCACGAGCTCCGGCCCGACACCTCTCAACCGGGGCACCTACGGTTCGAAAGGCTTACTTATTTCGAGTGGCGAGCAACGGGCAGACCTCGGGTGGCAGTGATGTTCTCTCGATCTCACTCTGTCCCTCCGGCTCACCCTCAGATCCCTCTAGGTCTCCCCCCTTGTGTTGCTATTGTTGGTCCCTCTCGGCCAAAACCAACGTCGAAGGACCTAGAAAAATGGGGGAAGCGCGAGCTCCGTTGCACCGATTTGCACTGAGGACGGCTGGACGACACCCACCCGGGGCTAAGTTTCAACCCTCTCGCTCTCTAGGTTGCTCTCGCTCGAACTCCCTCAGGCTCCTTCTCTCAAGCTCCCCCTCTTTTCTCCTGTCTCTGGCCCTTCCCCTCTCCGATTCTCCCACTTTCTCCTAGTTTGGTCTCTCTCTGTTTCTCTCCCCGATTCTCCCTCTTCCTCCTGGTTCGGTCTCTCTCTGTTTCTCTCCCCGATTCTCCCTCTTTCTCCTAGTTCGGTCTCTCTCTGTTTCTTTCCCCGATTCTCCCTCTTTCTCCTGGTTCGGTCTCTCTCTGTTTCTCTCCCCGATTCTCCCTCTTCTCCCTTGTGCAGTTGCCTTCTCCGGTTTTATACCCGGCCAGCAAGCGCGCATGGCCTCTGCGGCTGCCAGCTTGCCGGCCGAACTGCCCCCTTTGACCCGCGGATCATGCTGGTCGCCTGCAATCCCGATCCCCTACTCCCGGTCGCTGCTCCATTTTTTTGTTCTCTGCAGGTCGTCGCGCGAAGGACAGTAGGAGGGAGATGACCGATTCATGCGCGGGTTGGGCTGAAGGGAAAAGGTGGATGGGCCGAGCTGGTGGGCCGCTTGAGGGAAAAGGAAAAAGAAAGGGAGGAAGGAGCCAGCCTAGGGTTTGTCTAAACCCAAGCCCAGCTACCCCTTTTCTTTTTTCCTTTTTTTAATTTCGAAATTTTCTTGTACTAATTTTTTTGATAAATTTTTTTGATTGATTATAAGACTAGTGACACAAATTCTCCTATTTTTTCAATGCAATTAAGAAACACTTAAACAAATCGCTAAAATTTAGGTGTCAACAGCTGCCCCTCTTTGAATGGGAACTCGAAAAGATTCCTTTCAAAGACGAGAGACACCTAAATTTTGCCCATGGCGGTTGACGAATAGGGTTGCACGCGGGAAAAAGATATGAAGGGATGACCTACTTTGTAAAAGACGTCATTCGAACGGGATGGGCAAATCTTATTGTATGATAATGAGTTTCGATAGGAAGAAATGTCTCACCGTATATAAACAGGTTTCGACTGGATGATAGTCTTACCATGTAAGAACGGGTTTGGACTGGAGAAAGGTCTCACCGTGTACAGATGGGTTTTGACCAGATGTGATAGTCTCACCGTGTAAAAACGGGTTTCGACTGGAGAAAGGTCTGACCGTGTACAAACGGGTCTTGACCGGATGTGATAGTCTCACCGTGTAAAAACGGGTTTCGACTGGAGAAAAGTCTCACCGTGTACAAACGGGTTTTGACCGGATGTGATAGTCTCACCGTGTAAAAACCGCGGAGAAAGGTCTCACCGTGTACAAAACGGGTTTCGTAAAAACGGGTTTCTGGAGAAAGGTCTCACCGTGTACAAACGGGTTTTGACCGGATGTGATAGTCTCACCGTGTAAAAACGGGTTTCGACTGGAGAAAGGTCTCACCGTGTACAAACGGGTTTTGACCGGATGTGATAGTCTCACCGTGTAAAAACGGGTTTCGACTGGAGAAAAGTCTCACTGTGTACAAACGGGTTTTGATCGGATGTGATAGTCTCATCGTGTAAAAACGGGTTTTGACTGGAGAAAGGTCTCACTGTGTACAAACGGGTTTTGACCGGATGTGATAGTCTCACCGTGTAAAAACAAGTTTCGACTGGAGAAAAGTCCCACCGTGTACAAACGGGTTTTGACCGGATGTGATAGTCTCACCGTGTAAAAAAGGGTTTCGACTGGAGAAAGGTCTCACCGTATACAAATGGGTTTCGACCGGGAGGAAGGTCTCACCGTGTATAAACGGGTTTCGACCGGGTTGAAAATACATGATTTAAGGAAAACCAATGGACCTTTGTAGATGACCTGGTTTAAGGTTGATCATGAACCTTTGGAAATGACATGGTTTAAGGTTGACCATGAACCTTTGGTTTTTAGGGAAGCATCTGCTAACCCCTTGAAAACTGCATGGCTTCACTAAGAAATCCTGTCAAACTCAATTTGAGCAAATGTCATTAGAAACGTCATCAAGAGAAGTATTGGCAATATTGTAGCATTAATTGAACAAGCTAATCAAGTTGAGTCCGACTGCTTTAAAAAAAAAAAAATTTGATGTCAATCAGCATCATGTGGCGCAAAATTGTCATCTTGTTCGGGAATGCATCATTAATCATAAAATTATGCAGAAGTCAAGTTCTTATTAGAATGACTATAACTCATGAAAAAGGCTCATTAAACATGCCAAACTAGAGCTTCTTAGTCAGAAAGAGTTTCTCACACACTCTCGATAAAATGGCTACTTGATCTCATCCATCCATGTGGGAGATAACCGGTTGCTGAGGGTATCTCACATAACCTATGTTGAAGGCTTCCAGAAACATTCGCAATGAGCACAATATGATCGATCAAAAAGGTCTTTTGAAAGGATCGCAATATAGGCTCGGTTAGGGCTTACACAAAGGAATGATTGCTTTGAGGCCAATAAGGGAACATTTGTCACTATTTTCAATGGGTTCACAAATCAAGAACTTGGGAGATAAGACAAGATAAAATTACTTCCACTCCTTCAAGCAGTAGCTTCTTGGTGGTATTCACATTTTTACTCAAACCATCCCAATCAGAAGAGACTTCGGAAGAATGTTGTAATGTTGGCTTGAGTGAGGCTTGAAAGGCTTAAAATTTTCAAGAGGGTTTTTAAGAGTTGGTGATCATCATGGCATCGTAACCAGGTCACTCGACCTTTCGAAAGCATTTGGCTTTTGAACACAGTGCACCTCAAAAGTTCCTTGACTAATCATTTTTGCAATGGAGCTTTGCTTCTTTTTCTAATTTCCTTTGCACTTGCGATGATTTTTTTACGCAGGCACTTTGACTTTAACTTTGACATTTTTTTTTACAGGCATTGACCTTGCTTTTACCAGGCACACTACTTTTTCATGCCCCCTAGTTTGTCGAACCTTTTTTTTTTTTTGGAACTTTTGTAGCTCTTATGACTTTCGAGATGCTTTTCACATTTTCTCGTAACTGTCAATTGTATTTGGTCAATTCTTATGACTTGCCCTAGTGAAGGGAGATGATCACCGCTTGGGGTTCAAAAATGAATAATCAAGCCCAAATTGGTTAAAGCAATGGGTATCAGTGTTTAGGTAGAGAAGGAAATGCTCTTCTTCACATTGGGATGAGTCAAGCTCTAATGAGAATTCCTCTTAAGTTATCACCAGAAGATTGATGCAAGTGAAAGTAATAGAATCTTTCTCAATCTTTCGCTCTACAACATGATCATAACCCCTTATGTTGCCCCAATGTAAAGTTGTTCTTGACAATGGTATTTTGAAGTATCATTTTTTTTTTTGCCCAAAGGGATAGCAAGGGATTAGTGCAATACTTTGGATTGATGAAGGAAATGCCTTTATCATTTCGATCTTTGCGCTCAATGCGAATGAACCCTTCATCCTAAGAGAATGTCGCCTTTCACTCAACTCTCAAAAGTGTTTGAAGGACGTGTTTGGAAATGACTTGCCTTTCTTCATCCTAAGCACTTCTTGTTTGGCATGATTAACATTCCCTTTTAGTTTTGTCAAAATCACTCATATGAAGTTCTCCTCATATGACAACATGAATGACACTAGGCGCTTTACTTTTCATTCATTCATCTCTTTCATCATTTTCGATTTTTTTTGTTGTTTTTTTTAAACATAAAAAGGAATACCCAACTGCCTTTGCAGAGGTTGGGTAGCCATTCGAATCAACCTTTCAGGGGTAACGATCAACTTCTTCCATTCTGTTGTAACTTCATCAAGTTGGTTGGATACCTGAAATACAAATAAATATGCATGTATGTGATGTATGCATGACATGCATGATGCTATGTGACTTGGATTATGCACAACATGGCTCTACGGCCTTGATCTCATTCATGGGAAATATTTCTTTACAGCATCGTCATTTACAGGCTTAGACAGCTCACGGCCGTCCATTTCAACTAAAACCATAGCACCATCCGGGAGGATTTTCTTAATGACATAAGGTCCCTCGTAGTTTGGGGTGAACTTGCCACGAGGATCCGGGATGATTGGCAGCACCTTTCTTAGCACCAAGTCATTGACCTCAAAGTGCCTAGGACAAACCTTCCGATTGAAGGCCTTCGCGACCCGTTTTTGATAGCATTGACCATGACATATTGCTTTCAGCCTCTTCCCATCAATCATGTTTAGCTGCTCATGCCTCTGCTGTATCCATTCGGCTTCATCGAGCTTCGACTGAGAAAGGACCCTCAACGAGGGAATCTCAACTTCTATAGGCAGGACAACCTCCATTCCATATACTAACGAAAAAGGAGCTGCCCCTGTGGAGGTGCGAATAGATGTTCGGTATGCCATAAGTGTGTAAGGAAGCCTTTCGTGCCAATTATGATAATTTTCAGCCGTCTTTGCCAGGATCTTCTTTATGTTCTTATTTGCTGCTTCAACTGCCCCATTCATTTGAGGACGATATGGTGATGAGTTCAAATGGTGAACTTGAAACTCATCAAGCAAGTCATTTACAACTTTGTTGTTTAAGTTGGACCCATTGTCGGTGATGATCGCCTCCGGTACCCCATAACGGGCAATAATATTGTGGCGAATGAATTTGGCTACATTCTTGGTAGTGACATTAGTGTACGAGTTGGCTTCAATCCACTTCATAAAGTAGTCGATCGCCACCAAGATAAATCGATGTCCATTTGATGCCTTGGGATTGATGGGCCCGATCACGTCAATTCCCCACATAGAGAAGGGTCAAGATTGGGACATTTGGTGAAGCTCATTTGGTGGAGCGTTTATCTTATCCCCATAAATTTGACATTGGTGACAACATCGCACATGTTGTATGCAGTCAGATTCCATTGTTAACCAGTAGTAGTCGAGTCGCATGATCTTTCTCGCCAAGAGGTGACCATTCATGTGAGGGCCACACTCCCTTTCATGTATTTCCTTCATCAAATGATTGGCTTATTTGGCATCGACACACCTTAGTAATGTTGAGTCGAATGACTTTTTGTAGAGGACATCTCCACTGGTGAAGAATTTTGATGCTAGCTTCAGCAAATGCTTTCTGTCTGCTACTTCACTTCCTTCGGGGAATTCACCCTTATGTAGATACTTCAAGATGTCGTGATACTAAGGTTGTCCATCTGGTTCCTCTTCAACCGTCATACAATAAGTCGGGCGTCGAAGGATTTCAATTCTCAACGGTTCAATGTCCAAGTCCCCAGCTACTTGCAACATCGAAGATAAGGTAGCTAGGGCATCAACGAACTGATTTTGAGACCTTGGTAAGTATTCGAATGATATTTCTTGGAATTCTTCCGTCAACTCCCCAAGGAACTCATGATATGGAATCAATTTAGAATCTTGTGTTCGCCATTTGCCTTCGGTCTGTAAGATGATAAGGGTTGAATCACCATAAACTTGCAGATTTGGAATCTTCATATCAATGGCGGCTTGGAGACCGAGAATGCATGCTTCATATTCAGCGATGTTATTCGTACAAGGAAATGTCAATTTAGCGGCAATAGGGTAGTGTTGTCCATCTAGGGAAATAAAGACCGCCCCAGTACCAGACCCAGCTAAGTTAACTGCACCATCGAAGTACATCGTCCATATGTCACTGGATACAAGTAGAATTCGCTCCTCCGCATCACTATCTTCATCAGATGCTTCGGACCCCTTGGAACTTTCCGCTAACATGTTTGCTATGGCGCGACCTTTAACAGACTTTTGTCCTAGGCTCTGAATGTCGAATTCTGAAATTAAGATTTGTCATCTAGCCAACTTGCCCACTAACGCCAGCTTCTCTAAGAGATACCTGATGGGATCATTTTCGGTCACCAGTAAAATTCGATGATGAAGCGTGTATTGCCGCAGCCTGTGCAAAACCCAAATTAAAGCCACGCAAGTTCTCTCAACTTCCGTGTAGTTCATTTCAGAAATAGTGAACTTCTTACTCAAATAGTATATGGTGCATTCTCTCTTGTCATTTGGTCTTTTCTATGCCAACATGGCTCCCAATGATTCGTCATGTATGGTTAAGTACAGAATCAGGGGAATTTTCGGGAGAGGGGGCACTAGGATTGGTGCGTGAGTAAGATAGTGTTTTATCTTCTCGAAGGCGTTCTGGCACTCAGCATCCCACTCAATCTTTGCATTCTTTTTCAGGAGCTTGAAGAATGGCTTCGCTATTTCAGACAACTGACAGATGAACCTCGCTACATAATTGAGTCGTCCCATCAAACTGCGGACTTCCCTGGTGGTAGTCGGGGGTCGTAAATCACAGATAGCCTTTACCTTTGACGGGTCAATCTCTATGACCTTACTACTGACCATGAACCCTAACAGTTTCCCTGATTTCCCTCCAAAAACACATTTTGCAAGATTGAGGCGTAGCTTGAATTTCCGAAGACGTTCAAACAGTTTCTACAAGACCTCAACATGGTCTTCGCGTCGTCTTGATTTCGCAATCATATCATCCACATATACTTCAATCTCCTTGTGCATCATGTCAGGAAACAACGTGACCATGGCTCTTTGATACGTTGCCCCAGCATTCTTTAAACCGAAAGGCATTACTTTGTAGTAGAAAGTTCCCCAAGGAGTTATGAACGATGTTTTGCTCTTATCTTCCTCCTTCATACGAATTTGGTTGTATCTAGAAAAACCATCCATGAATGAGAATAACTCAAATCCCGCCGTACTGTCAACTAAGACATCAATATGCGGGAGTGGGAAGTCGTCTTTTGGACTAGCTTGGTTCAGGTCACGATAATCTACGCACACCCTAACCCGCCCATCCTTTTTCATGACAAGTACAATGTTTGCTATCCAATCTGAATAGTGTGACACTTCAATGAAATCCACTTTTAACAACTTCATGACTTCCTCCTCGATTTTCTTAGACAACTCTGGCTTCATTCTTCTGAGCCTCTATTTTTAGGTGGCACATTAGGATCGGTCCGAAGGGCATGCTCTATAATATTAGGGTCTAACCCTGGCATGTCGGCATAAGTCCAGGCAAATATATCCTGGTATTCTTTCAGGAGGTTAATCATTCGTTCGGCTTCTAACTTCGAGAGACATGCCTTGATCTTTATTTCCTTGACATTCTGTGTATCGCCCAAATTTATGGTAAACGTTTGTTCTTCTGTCAGCGGTTTTGATCCCTCATGTCGATTCCAATCACGCTTGATCCCTTTCAGATCTTCATCGGCGTCAGATTCTAAAAGATCTCCCTCATGTGGATCCGAGTCACATGAATCTTTGTCATGATTATGCATAATGTAATGCCTGAGATGCGATGAGATGAGTTAGTATGCATTAATAACAAACAAAATGTATGTCATCGTGAATGATTTTTCAAATAATTTTGGAAACTGTTTGAGAGCTCATCCTCATATTCTCAGATTTCCTTGCTCTTACGAAATTATGAAACTAGGAAGCATGTAGAAGCCCGGCCCTCAGTGACCATCATAGAACCAGTTTGGTCTGCTTCAACATGTCCTTAATAAAACATGCATCTTCATTGAAAGGGAAATGATAAGGCCATATTACAACGTACTCCACCCAAGACCAACGGCTCAAAGTTAAGGGCTTAACAGAGTTTACATCATAAGCGACTCAAACAAGCAAATTGAAATAACAACGAGTTCCCACGCAGGGGAAGAAAACATAGAGTAAAAAGCTACGCTGAGCTAGAACCGTCCTACTTTGAAGGGTCGGCGATGCTCCAGAAGATTCAGCCTCCTCACAAGCTAGGATGGTGCATACAATATTCTCTTCAAACATCTCGGCTATACCGTCAATAGCTCCATCTTCTTTCATCAGCATTTTCGGGGGTCCTGGGAATGTTTCTTTCAGTGGAGGAGGGAAAGCACTCTGGCAACTTCTATATGTTATAATCCGACCTCCGTGGTCACCTCGGCCTCCACGTTCACCTCGACCTCCTTGGGTGCCTCGACCTCCACATTTGCTGCGGCCTCCTCTATTGCCACGGCCTCCACGCTCTTCAACAAACCCTAAGCCTTTTTCTCCTTAGAACTCTTCGAGCCTCGATAGGCTTTTGAATCCCTTGTCCATGCAACCCTAGACCACCTCCAGGATTGTACCCATTTGCTAGCATAATCTTCCCTACCACTAGGGCCGGCTTGGATAATTCAGGAATGCCCACGCAAGAGCCCACAGGAACGTGGACCATAGACACTAGCTCAAAAGTCTAAAAGCTTGACTCTTCTTTGCACTCGGGTTCCACGTATGGGATGGCCGTTTCCTGGTACACCTTGAAGTCTGTTTCCCCGTGCACAGTGATGAGTCTATTGTCTACCACAAATCGTATTTTCTAATGAAGGCTGGAGGCAACAGTACCCGCTGTGTGAATCCATGGTCTCCCAAACAGAAAGTTGAAGGCAGTTGGTATATCTAGGACTTGGAATGGTACCAAGAAAAGCATAGGACCGATAAGTAGTTCCAACTCAATTTCTTCTAGCACCTCTTTCCTCATCCCATCAAATGCACGCACAGTGGACTTAGTTGGACGTATCCTTTCCATCTCAACACCTAAGCGGTGGAGTGTAGCTAATGGACATATGTTCAACGCAGAGCCATTGTCAATCAGCACTCTAGAGACAACGGTGCTATCGTGCTTCGCTAAAATGTGCAGCGCCCTTATGTGATCACCTCCATCAGCAGGGAGGTCTTCATCAATGAAGGCGATCTGATCTTTCAGAAGGATGGTCCCCACGAACTCCTGTAGTTGGGTGTCATCAATTGTTTCCGGGACATGTATCTCATTAAGGACCTTCAACAAAGCGTTTCTGTACTTTTCAGAGGATTGAATTAGTTCCAAGATGGAGATTTGGGCCGGCATTTTTGTAGTCGATTCACTATGTTAAATTCGCTTGTTTTCACCACGGCTAAGAATTGCCTCGTGTCCTCCTTTGTCACGGCTTTCTTTTCGGCTCCTCTAGTGGGCACATAGCAACGACCTGATCGAGTGACATTATCTACCTCCTTTATCCCGTAATCCCAGGGTACCGCTTTAGTGTTGAATTCCAAGGGGGGTTTTAGCATTATCACCTCGTCCTTTCCTTGAGGCGGCAGTTTGATCACGACTGGCATCAGGCTTTCCTCCAAGATTTCAATCGCTGATAATTCTTCGACCATAAGGTCAATCGTCATTGGCTCATTGGTTTCCATCTCGACATCACTAGTGCGATCCTCATCAGGCAATTCTATCACTACCGGGGCAATCATAGTGACCATCCCCTCCTCTCGTGGCCTCGGATCATCCATACCCCCCATCCATCAAGGACAATGTCCTTGGGATCGTCAAAGAAACTCGAGGCAGGCGAATATTTCACGTAGTAGTCATATTTTCCGCTTGGTTGACCCAATGTGTTGAACACTTCACCCTTATCACGTATCTTCCCTAGGAGATCCTAGCTCCGAAAGGTTCCCTCAAAATCGGTTCTCGATGCGTTGTCTATTACCACTTGTTCATCCTCTTTTGGGAAAGGAAGCTTAGCTTTCTCCACTTCACGGTCGCGAGTAGCATTGTGAGATGATGCGCTAATCATGGATGGTGTCATCATGGGTAGTGGTCTTTGTTCTCCATTGACACTTCGGATTACCCCCATGCTTATCATTTTGCAAATAGTTTTAGTTTTTCCTCCATGGTTATGTCCTCCCCTCTTTCATAGTGCCCAGCTAGCTCGAGGGCCTCATACAGTTTAGGGACGTCCACCGCAAAAGGGTCGTTCATTAGCTTGCATTTCCCCAAGAATCATATTCACTTCTTCAGCATGATCGAGCAAAGGGTTTTGTTGCACATTGAGCGTAGCTTCTTTGAAGGTCAACTTTCCTTTATCCAATAGGTGTTGAACTCTCCATTTCAGTGTGTAGCAGTTATCGACGTCATGCCCTCTTTCCCCCATGTGGTATTCACATGTGTTGACACCTATTTTAAAATTTAATTTATTTTTTAGAAAATAATAATATAGCATTTGGTTGCAGAGGGAAATTTTGAAAATTTTTTTTTGAATTCAAAATAATTCAACGGCCGGATTTTGGAGCCATTTCTTTGTTGAAGAGGTTGAGTGAATATCGCCGGATCTTCAACAATTTCAAGTTTTCTTCTATAAAAGAAGCCGAGGCTTCGGTTTAGGGAGGCTTCTCTTCATTGTTCGTCCAAGAAAAATAGCAAAGGCGAAGAGAAAGAGAGAAAGAAGTACAAGTCGCAGAAAGTGAACGGGGAGAGGTTTTCGGTAGAGAGTGAGAGAGACAAGTGAGAGAGAGTGTCAGGTGAGAGAGAAAAGTAAGAAAAAGAAGAAAAAGGAAGAAAGAGAAGAAGCCGTCCGTAGGTCTTCGAGAGGAGAACAAGAAAAGCGGAAGAGTGAAAAGAAAAGTCAAACGGCAAAAGAAGCTTTGCTTCGCAAAAGGAACAGAGAAGACAAAGACATGCGAGCAGAAAAAGGAGAAATCCTATTCATCTTCTTCCCTTTCGGCTCCATGATCCTCCACTTCGCAGCCGTTCGAGTTTTTGCTGCACCGGGTCATTGCGCGGCATCGTCCGTGATTTCGCCTTGTTGCCTCACCTCACCGTGTGACGCCCACGATCGGACCCGAGCCAAATCTGTCCAACGCCCGCACTTGCGCCGGCTCGAGCTTCCCTAACGACCTCTCTTCGTGATCTACCTAGCCCCTCGCCCGACGCTTGCTGAAGCTGTGCCGCTCCCGACCCATGAGCTCGAACTAGATCGCACCACCTGCGCCCGCCCTGCAGCGTCCGGACCTCTCGCGCTGCTCTGCCCGACGCGCGTCACCTTTGCTCGACCCGGTGCCCGACGATTCCCCCTTGTCGTCGCGAGCACCACCGAACCCGCGCCGGCCATCGCGACCTGCTGCTGCCCAGTGCGACGCCGGAGCTCGAAGCCGCCGCTCTGCTCCGAGTTCCCTTGCTAACCCGCAGCGTCGGAATCGAGCTGCCACACACCCGTGAGACGCCACCTCTGCCGGACCATCACCGTACCTCCGGGAGCTCTCCTTGGTGCTCGCCTCAACCCGAATCGAGTCCCCGGTAGCCGCGTCCCTACACCCAACGTTGCTGCTCCTCGCTGCTGCTTGCACGCCCGAACAGAGCCATCTGCTGCCTCCTCTATTTTGCTGCAGTGCAGTTCTTGCCGAACCTCGCCGGAGCTCCAACGAACAGCCCTTGTTCCGAACGGCAACCCATCATCGAACCACCAGTGCTCCTCGCCATTCCTCAAGCCAACCGTGAGTTGGACTAGGTGATTTTCTAGATATTTGATTTCATGTTTTTTTATATATTCTAACTTGATTTGTTTTGATTTATTTTTATCGTTAGGAAATTTGTCATATTAAGTTATAATAATCAAAAATATTGACCCGCGAGACGTCGGGTTAGATTTTTGATTATTTCAACTTTTTTATGGCGAAATTCATGAATTTCTTTGCATCATTGATTCATATTAAAATGCCATTGATTTACATGGATGGATTTTTATTTTAGCGTGTTATTATTTGCTCATCACATATCATGCATCATATTAGATATTTAGGTTTATACTCATTTCACATTTGAAGCAACGTATTTTAGTTTCTTTTTAAGATTCATGTAGAATTAGGATGATTTTCCTTTAATAAAACCAAAACACAAAAAAAAAAATATATATATATTAAAAAACAAAAAAAAAAATGTTATTTAGGTTATATAGATTTTATAATGCACACATTACATGTTGCGTTTTAATTAGAAGGTTATAGGTTAATGTTTTAACATTCTCATCATGTAGTATTTTTTTTATAATAAAAATAAAAAATGCCAAAAATTAGCATTGCATCATTATGTCACCTTTTTAATGAAAATTACTAGGTCATTTCAAATAAAAAAAAAGAAAACACAAAAGTCTTTTACCCGGTTAATTAACAGGTTAGTTCATAATTAATCCAATGTCATGTCATCATTGTTTAATATAGGTTGCATATGTGTAATAAAAAAAATCATTAAAAAAAATCACAAAAAGAACATGCATATAGAATTATTATGTCATTCATCTCATGTCATGAAACACATGCATATTTAGGATTATATAAATAAGATTGCATACATATAGTGATAGTTCTAGTTAGGCCATACGAATTGCATGTCCATATCATTAAAGTAAAATCCATGCATATTAAATTTAGATCAAGATTGCATATAATTAACATTTTTTTAACAAAAAAAGAAAAAGAAAAATTAGGTGTCCGGTTATTTAGAAATCATGTTCAAGGCATGCATTTTTATTAGCATTTTTGTTGAATGTTATTTTATTGATTGTGCACCCGCATGACCACCATTTGCATGTTAGTAGCTTAAGTTAAAATTAATCAACATTGCCTGCAAAATATTTTAGAAATTAAAATAAAAGGTACCGAAAGGGCGTTAGACTAATCTAGCGTAATCATGTCCCCGAACCTACTGAATCTCTGGTTTGCAAAAGTAAAGTATTCTCCCATACTTTACTTGGGTTTCTAACCAACCCTAATTGGTTAGTGGCGGCTCCAAATTGAATATAATTGCATGTTTAAATATATTAATTTCTGTCAAGTCGCGATTGGTAGGACTTGGGAGGGTCCGTGCCAAGTCTTCAGACTTAGTAATCCATTAACCTAAACTTTAGGATTGGCCCTGAAAATTTAGGTCGCGACAACATGCCTTGGTCACATCAAACCCCGGGAATCTTGGGGGATTGTCTCTAGGCACCTCCTTGGCTACCAATCTCTTTTCGAGGAGGATAGGTAACAATTTTGATAGAGGTTGGGGTAGAGGCGTGAATTCCCTTCGAGGGAAGTTTTTGCTTTCGTCAGATCCCCGTGACATGTTTCCTTGCATGGCTTTAGGCTTTTGCGAAGATGTCGACACTGATTTAGGTGTAGATGGCTCTTGGATAAACGCCACTTCGACTGCCGACTCTTTATCCTTCTTTGTTGAGAACTTTTTGCTATTCCTTGTGGATATTCTTCCATCAACTATCGCCCATTCAACCCCTTCACCAACCTCCACCAGTTGTGAAAATGTTTGGCACCTAGAGTACACTAATCCCTGGAAATAATCAGATGGCAAAGTCTTCAAGAAAAGCTGCCTCATTTCTTTCTCACTCAGTGGAGGCTTCACTTGTGATGCCATTGTTCTCCACCTCTGGGCGAACGCTTTAAATGATTCGTTCATCCTTTTTTCCATCCGAACTAGCTCCTCTCTTGTAGGGACAATCTTAGAGTTGAATTTATATTGCTGTAAAAACTCGTCACTGAGGTCGTCCCATCCAGTGAGCTCTTCAATATCTAGTGCAATAAACCACGACAAGGCAGGACCGTCTAAGCTATCTTGAAATGTATGTATGAGGAGCGGGACATTGTCGGAGTAGCGAGCCATCCTCCTTAAATAGTATTTGAGGTGGGTTATAGGACAGCCGGTGCCATCATATTTTCTTGTGAATTCTAGCTCCTTGAAATTCTCGGGTACTTTCACCTTAGCATATGGGGTTAGCTTGTCCACTCCCTTCATCTCATATCCTTGGAGGACACAAAGTCGCTCCTCCATCTTAGCCAAGCGTCTTGCATTTTCTTTGTTGAAGCGGATGGCGGATCCCTCCTTTGGAGGGGGATCCAGATTGATGATTACAGGCATAACAGAAGGGGCTTCCTTAGAAGCACATTTTTCAGCAGGATCGGTGACATGTGGTTCTCCCGCTGAGGGTGGAGTGGGTCCCGACAAAATGGGAGTAGAGGTTCCGGTTATGGTCGGGGCCGGAGGCTCACTGATTTTTCGGCTTATCTCGGCCATCAAAGTAGTGAGTTGAGCCAGCTGGTTCTCCATGTTGGCCACGCGTATGCTGACATCCTCATTCTCCATCCTGGCTTTGGCGCGAGTACGAATTGTAGATCTCCTCTTAGCTGTGTTGACAGTTGGACGAAAGTAGACAACCTGGTTTGTACCTGGATTAGGATAGATAAGCATATATAAGCATTAAGTAATGATTAAGCGGTCGGTCCATGACAAAGATCTAATCATCCCAATTTGTTCATTTCATTGAAAGCAAGGTTGCTACATAACGCACGAGAAGGCATGAGGGAGAACCCTTAAACAAAGAAACTATCCATGACTCTTATCTCTTGATAATTGCGACATGAGGCAAACTCTTTAGCATTGTAGTACATATGTGTGCATGGGCCCACTACATATCGTGCTTGACTCAACCTAACTAACAAGGACAGCTTCCACTTGCGGCAGCCCCACCGACTCGGGTCAACTTCGAGGCACACTCCTCGGCTTCTTCGAGCTTCCTTTTGAGGCGCTTGATCTCGGCTCGGTGGGTGGTCTTTAATGGCACGTCGGGAATCTTCGGGCATAGGTTCTCTGGGATTTTATGCCTAAGGATATATTCCATCGAGGCATAGTAAGTCTTCTCTTGCCCTTCCAACTCCTCTTCGGGCCATATCAGCTTTTGGGGATGGCACATATCCCACATCGACTTGACTAACGCAACGGAGTCTTCGTGATCTTGGCATCCATTAGGGAAGTCTATCCTGAGCGGGTCTTCTTGAATCGTCGGTGGAAGTTGTTGAACCTCTTGGAACTGGCAGGCGACCCGAGTCGGGTAATACTCAGTGACTTCGGTAATTCCCAACAAAGGAACAGATCCAGTAAGCCCACACACGAACCGCGCTTCTCGAACTCGGAGCCAATTGGCATGCCATTGGAAATCTTCAGGTCCAGGGTTGGTCATGAAAGCTAACCACTTAGAATAATGATAATCGGGGGCAAACGTCTTCCTATCTTTAAACTTCAGGATAGGGTGGCTAGAGTCAGAGATGTTGTTCACAGTCATTAAACTACCAAACCCTTTAACGTGAGAGAAGAACCAAATTTGCAAGAGTTCAGGAGGAGCATGGAAAGTTTTGTTTTTGTTTTCTTTAAAGCGAGTAAGGGAAAGAAAAGTTTCGGTCAAGATGGCGTTAACAAAACCCTTTCCCATACACACCTCACGAACTACCCATGCCATGGAAGGGTTAATAGCGTTCTTACAATGTGGGAATAACACAAACCCGAAGAAAGCTAACATGAAGATCCTATTCTTTTGAAAAGATGGAGCATTTTGAAAAAGCTTGTTTAGGAATGAAAACGGACAAGTCTTGCGATTGGCTTTCAAAACTTTCCTCACGTCACCCTCCTTAACTCTAAGGAAATCAGATAAGGTCGATGCATGCTCAGTTCCTACAGGTGGGCCAATTAACTCTGACACTAAGGGCTTTCCCATGGCAACATTGTATTCTTCCAGGGTTGGAGTAAGTTCGTGATCACCGAGTATGAACATGCAAGTTTCGGGGCACCAAACATGTGCTAACGCTTGTACTACACCAGAATGAGTTTTAATCTCTAATAGGGGAAGTAAACGTTCGACATAGGATCACACCCAATCATGGCCAGTCGGGTCTAGTTTATCCCACCACACATAAAGCTCGGCTTTTGGGACGGAGATGATGCGAAGGTCGGGTACCCCCATCGTATGATCAACCTAATTTGTCATGGACCAACCAAAAAGAAAGCGAATAAGTAAATTGTGAAGAAAAGAATTCAAGAAAAACTTACCCTACTCGTTGAACATTGATGTAAAGGTCATAGACATGCGCATGGACAGTGGTTCGATTTCTACTCTAGATGGCCCAAAATGAAGCCATGGGATCATAGGACTGAACCAACAAGCTCATGGTTAGGTCGTGTTACTCATGACTCCGGCTTTGTCAAATGACCGACCCGTGTCGCATGCTTGCAGACCAGGGTGGGGACCTTTGACATCAAGAAAGAAATTTCGAGGTTAAGGTGGGCGACTCGTACTATGTGCTTGTATTCAGAGTGATATCCACCTCAACACCATCCTAAATGATCCTATGCGGCCCAGGTCCGGCGGCAGGTAGTGTGTGCTATAGTGTAGTGCAATGCAGGGGACTCATGCATGACATTTTAATAACAATCAGCACTTCAAACATAAATAAACCATTCACTCTTGCACCCCCTACAAAATAAAGGTTAGAAATTACCACCTCTTATAACTCCCATAAACAATCAACATTCGACATGTTATGGATGCACATAATATCTTTCTGTCAAACAAAAAATATTTTTGAACAAGATTAATTTTGGCCTAGTCTTCGAAGGTCTAAAACCATGTCCCCAGTGGAGTCGCCAAGCTGTCGTGACCTACCCTCAGGGGGAGGGAACAGGTTTAGGGGTATTGCCTAAAGGATGGGCCTAAGGCCCATGATTAGGCGTGGGCTCTCCCAAGCCCATACCCCGCGTGACATTGGGATATTTTTTAGAATTTTTGCACAAATGGAGTCGCCACTAGCCTATTGGGGTCAGCTAGAAACCAAGTGAGGCATGGGAGTGTACCTCACTTCCTATGCGATCGGAGAATCTTGGGTCGGGGACTTAATTACACTAATTGACTAATTAGTGCCCTTTCGATACCTAATCTTGTTCATTTTAACGAAATGATTTTCATCAGGCAGTTTAGATCGATTTCATACATATCCACTAACATAGGAGGTGAGCATGGGTGCGCAATCAATAAAGTAATAATTATACCTACCAAAATCCTATTTGCCCTAAAATTAAATACATGCAAATTAAACATAAACACGCAAATGAAACATCCGATAAAAAAAAACATACAAGAAAATAAAGGCTTAATCACACTAAAGCGGCAATACATAGCAATTCCTAACCAAACCCTATCATTTTTGGATTTTGAAATTTTTAATTTAATTTAATTTTTAAATTTTTTTTTAACTTTTAATTAAAATTTAAAAAAGGAAAAATTTTTAATTTTTCTGAGTTTTTGAAATTCCAGAAATTCTTTTGAATTTTTATCATTTTTCGAAATTTTTGATTTTTTAAAAAAAATTTAAAATTTTTTAAGATTTTTTGATTTTGTTTTGATTTTTTGATTTTGTTTTTAAAATTTTTAATATATATTTAATACTTCAATAAAATGGGTTCGAACCGGGTAAACCCAACCCGGCCCGTGGACCAAACCCAAATCCGGATCCAACACTTTTGGATTAAAAAAAATTTTTTTTTTTTTAATTATTTAAAAAAATTTCTTTTCGTTAGTCTTTTCTCACTGCACACTCCCCCTCCTGCGACTTCTCCTTCCCAAGACCTACTTTTCCTTTCTTTTTAATATTTTGTTTTACTTTTTCACTTTTTCCATATTTTTCTTTTTCTCTTTTTTTTTTAATTCTTTTTTTTAGGTTTTCTTCTCACTTGCCCCCTGCACGCCTTTAACTCAGCATCATCTTCATCCTCTCGCCCCTCTTTCAACAAGACTGAATGTCCCCGAAAGGCCAGAATACACCAAACCTACTTCTCTAATAACTAAAAAAACGCTTAACGATTCAAAGCATTTTAAAAAAAAAAAGACTAAGCTTAACCGAAATAATTTAAGCTTCTTGCAAACTATGCCCATCTACCCTGCAACTACCATTCACGTTCATAAACACCATCTTTCAAGTCCATGGGTCAAGAAATGGTTATCTAGAAATATGTTGCACATACGAAAGCATTGGAACAAGAACATACGAAACGAGGGCAGCAGCGGGTACCTACTAAAACTCGTTTGACAAGCCAAGGGCCCGAAAACGAATGGAGGATTAAGAACGGGCGTATATATTTCGGTCAGACATTTCGTCAAACACACGAAGGGCATCGGCTAAACGGAAGCTTCGTATCTATTAGAGACACGAAATCATACCAAAACCAGCGAGCGAGGTTCAACTTTGGAACAGAAGTGAGTGTGAACAAAATAATAGCGAGCACCAAACAGAAAGAAGACCAAATAGTAGCGTCTCGCCTGGACATTTTATCAAGCATGCACTAAAGAAACAAGAGATTTTTC